>NW_016107320.1:5049527-5102732 GCF_001604975.1 Cebus imitator
AAAGTGGGCAAAGGATATGAACAGACACTTTACAAAAGAAGACATACATGAGGCCAACAAACATATGAAAAAATGCTCATCATCACTGGTCATCAGAGAAATGCAAATCAAAACAACATTGAGATACCATCTCACGCCAGTTAGAATGGTGATCATTAAAAAATCTGGAGACAACAGATGCTGGAGAGGATGTGGAGAAAATAGGAACACTTTTGCACTGTTGGTGGGAGCTGGGGACAGATAGCAAGGGGAGAAATGCCAGATGTAGGTGAAGGGGAGGAAGGCAGCAAATCACACTGCCACGTGTGTACATATGCAACAATTTTGCATGTTCTTCACATGTACCCCAAAACCTAAAATGCAATAAAATAAATAAATGGGGAGAAAAAAAAAGAATGGAAACAAAAGGTCAATATTCACCATCACAAAAACATACAGAGATATAAAACTCACAGTTTTTATAAAACAATCACACAAGGGAGGAAGAGAAAGGAATCAAATGGCAACACAACAGAACTTCGGTTCTGGGAGATATCCTAACAGTCTCTCAGACCACTGTGCAATCAAATTAGAACTCAGGATTAAGAAACTCACTTAAAACCACACAGTAACATGGAAATGAACAACCACTCCTGAATGACTCTCGGGTAAATAAGGAAATTAAGGCAAAAATCAAGAAGTTCTTTAAAACCAATGAGAACAAAGAGGCAATGTACCAGAATCTCTGGGACATAGCTAAAGCAATATTAAGAGGGAAACTTATAAATGCCCACATCGGAAAGCTAGAAAGATCTCAAATAGACACCCTAACATCACAATTAAAAGAGCTGGAGAGGCAAAAGCAAACTAATCCAAAAGCTAGCAGAAGACAAGAAATAACTAAGATCAGAGAAGAAGTGAAAGGGATAGAGACATGAAAAACCCTCCAAAAGAATCAACAAATACAGGAACTGGCTTTTTGAAAAAAAAAAAATAACAAAATAGACCACTAGTTAGATTTATAAAGAGGAAAAGGGAGAAGCATCAAATAGACACAATAAAAAACGATAATAAGGACATCACTACTAACCTGACAGAAATACAAACTACCATCAGAGAATACTATAAATCCCTCAACACAAATAAACTAGAAAATCTAGAAGAAATGGATAAATTCCCGAACACATACACACTCCCAAGACTAAACTGGGAAGAAGTCAAATTCCTGAATAGGCATATAATGAGCTTTGAAATTGAGGCAGTAGTTAATACCCTACAAACCAGAAAAAGCCCAGGACCAAATGGATTCACAGCTGAATGACACCAAAAATACAAAGAGGAGCTGGTACCTTTCCTTCTGAAATATTTCCAAACAATTGAAAAGGAGGGACTCCACCCTAACTCATTTTATGAAGCCAGCATCATCCTGATACCAAATCTGGGAAGAGACATGACAAAAAAGAAAAAAGAAAAAAAAAATTAAGGCCAATATCCCTGATGAACATCAATGCTAAAATCCTCAAACTTAACTTAGCAGCACATCCAAAAACTTATCCACCATGATCAAGATGGCTTCATCCATGGGATGCAAGTCTGGTTCAACATACACAAATTAATAAATGTAATCCACCAAATAAACAGAACTAAAGACAAAAAAACATGATTATCTTAAGAGATGCACAATAGGCCTCTGAAAAAATTCAACATCCCTTGATGTTAAAAACTCTCAATAAACTAGGTATTGATTGAACATATCTCAAAATAATAAGAGTTATTTATGACAAACCCACAGCTAATATCATATTGAATGGGCAAAAGCTGGGAGGATTCCCTTTGAAAACCAGGACAAGACAAGGAGGCCCTCTCTCACCACTCCCATTCAACATAGTACTGGAAGTTCTGGTTAGGGCAATCAGGCAAGAGAGAAATAAAGTGTATTCAAATAGAGAGAAAGAAAGTCAAATTGTTTGCAGATCACTTGATTTTATATTTATAAAACCCCGTGATCTCAGCCCAAACTCCTTAAACTGATACACAACTTCAGCAAAGTCTAAGGATACAAAAACAATGTGCAAACATTGCACGCACTCTTTTATACCAACAATAGACAAGCAGAGAGTGTGTATGTGTTCAGTCACACGAATAAACTCCCATTTGCAATTGCTACAAAGAGAATAAAATACCTGAGAACACAGATAACAAAATATGTGAAGGACCTCTTCAAGGAAAACTACAAACCGCTGCTCAAGGAAATAAGAGAGGACACAAAACAAATGGAAAAACAGTCCATCCTCATAGGAAGAATCAATATTGTGAAAATGGCCATACTGTCCAAAGTAATTTATAGATTCAATGTTATTCCCATCAAATTGCCCTTAAAATTCTTCACAGAATTTGGAAAAACTATTTTAAATTTCATATGGAATCAAAGAAGACCCCACAGAGCCAAGACAATTCTAGGCAAAAAGAACAAAGCTGGAAGCATCACACTACCTGACTTCAAACTATACTATGACAGCATGCTACTGGTACCAAAACAGATGTATAGAACAATGGAACAGAACAGAGGCCTCAGAAATACCACCACACATATACAACCATCTGATCTTCAATAAACCCGACATAAACAAGCAACGGGGAAAAGATCTGGGAAAACTGGCTAGCCATATGTAGAAAACTAAATGCAGACCTCTTTCTTATACCCTATACAAAAACTAACTCAAGATGAATTAAAGGCTTAAATGTAAAACCCAAAATCATAAAAACCCTAGAAGAAAACCTAGGCACTACCATTCAGGACATAGGCATGGGCAAAGAATTCATGACAAAAACATTGAAAGCAATTGCAACAGAAGCCAAAATTGACAAATGGGATCTAATTAAACTAAAAAGCTTCTGCACAGCAAAAGAAACCATCATCAGAGTGAACAGGCAACCAAATGGGAGAAAATTTTTGCTATCTACCCATCTGACAAAGGTCTAATATCCAGAATTTACAAGGAACCTCAACAAATTTACAAGAAAAAAAACAAACAATAACATCAAAAAGTGGGAAAGAATATGAACAGACACTATGCAAAAGAAAACATTTATGTGGCCAACAAATATATGAAAAAAGCTCAACATCATTGATCATCAGAGAAATGCAATCAAAATCACAATGAGATACCATCTCACACTAGTCAGAATGGCGATTATTAAAATGTCAGAAGGTAATACATGCTGGCAAGGCTGTGAAGAAATATGAATGCTTTTACACTGTTGGTGGGAATGTAAATTAGTTCAACCATTGTGGAAGATGGTGTGGCAATTCCTCAAAAACCTAGAACCAAAAATAACATTTGACCCAGCAATCCCATTGCTGGATATATACCCAAAGGAATATGAATCATTTGGCTAAAAAGAAACATGTACACAGATGTTTATTACAGCACTATTTACAATAACAAAATTATGGAACCAACTGAAATGCCCATCGATGATAGACTGGATAAAGAAATGTGGTACATATATACCATGGAATACTATGGAGCCACAAAAAAGAATGAGATCATGTCCTTTGCAGGAGCATGGATGAAGCTAGAAGCCATCATCCTCCGCAACCTAACACAGGAACAGAAAACCAAACAGTGTATGTTCTCACCCATAAGTGGGAGTTGAACAATGAGAACTCATGGACACAGAGAGGAGAACAACACATGCCAGGGCCTGTTGGGGGTGGGGGATTGAGAGAAGGGAACTTAGAAGATAGGTCAATAGGTGCAGCAAACCACCATAGCACATGTACACCTACGTAAAAAACTTGCACACTCTGTGCATGTATCCCATTTTATTTTTAGAAGAAATAAAGAAAAACAAAAATTAATTAATTAATTAATTAATTAAAATAAAAATCATATTAAGTATCTTCTCAGACTACAGTGGAATAAAGCTAGAAATCAATACCAATAGAAACATTTTTTGTGAGACAGGCTCTTACTCTGTCACCTAGGCTGGAGTGTAGTGACATGATCACAGCTCACTGCAGTCTCAACCTCCCAGGATCAAATGATCCTCCCAACTCAGCCTCCTAATTAGCAGCTGGGGCTACAGATGCATGCCACTATGCTTAGCTAATTTTTTATTTTTTTTTTTTTATAGATATAGGGTCTTGCCATGTTGCTCAGGTTGGTCTCGAATTCCTGGGCTCAAGTGATCCTCTTACCTCAGCCTCCTAAAGTGCTGGGATTATAGGCATGAGCCACCATGCACAGCCTAAACTTTGGAAACTATACAAATACATGAAATTAAAGCATGCTCCTGAATAATCACTAGGTCAGTAAAGAAATTAACATGAAAATTTTAAAATGTTTTGAAATGAAAACACAACATACCTAAACCTCTGGGATACAGCAAAAGCAGTGCTAACAGGGAAATATACAGCATTAATACCTACACCATAAAAGTAGAAATACTATAAATTAACAATCTAACATCATACCTCAAGGAACTAAAAAAACAAAAACAAACCAAACCCAAAGTNAAAAAAAAAAAAAAAAAGAACAAAGATCAGACCAGAACTAAATAAAATAGAGGCCAAAAGACAATACAAAGAATCAAGGAAACAAAAGTTGATTCTTCAAAAAGATAAATAAAACTGATAAACCACTAGCTAGACTAACCAAGGAAAGAATAGTTCTCAATTAACACAATCAGAAATGAAAAAGGAGATATTACTACATACCACAGAAATGTACATGCCACAGAAATACAAAAGATCATCAGAGATTATTATGAACAACAGTATATTCACAAACTAGAAAATCTAGAGGAAAGGGATAAATTCCTGGAAACATATAGCCTCCTGATATTGAACCAGGAAGAAATCAAATTCCTTAACAGACCAATAAGGAGCAGCAAGATTGAATTAGTAATAAACAAACAAACAAATAAATAAATAACCTTCCAACAACAACAACCAAAAGGCCCAGGATGAGATGGATTCACAGCCAAATTTGAGCAAGCATACAAAAAATTAATACCAATCCCCCGAAACTATTCAAAAAATTGAGAAGGAGGGAATTCACCTAACATTCTATGAAGACAGTATCACCCTGATACGAAAACCAGATAAGGACACAACAGAAAAGAAAATTATAGATCAGTATTTCTAATGAACGTAGACACAAAAATTTTCAACAAAATACTAGCAAATCGAATCCAACCACACATCAAAAAGATAATACACCATGATTAGCTGGGATTTATCCTAAGGTTGCAAAGATGGTTCAACACATACAAATCAATAAATGTATAGATTGCATAAACAGAATGAACAGCAGGAACCATATGATCATCTCAATAGATGCAGAAAATACATTTGATAAAATTCAGCATCACTTATGATAAAAATTTACAACAAACTGGGCACAGAAAGAAAATACCATAACATAACAAAGGCAATTTATAACCAACTCACAGCCAAAATCACAGTTAATGAGGAAAAGTTGAAAACAGTCCCTCTAAAGAACTTGAACAAGACAAGGAAGCCCACTGCCACCACTTTTATTCAACATAGAACTGGAAGTTCTTGCCAGAACAATTAGGCAAGAGAGAAGAATAAAAGGCAACCAAATTGAAAAACAGAAAGTCAAATTCTGATGATATGATATCTAGAAAATCCTAAAACTTCACCAAAAAGAAAAAAAAAAACATAGATTTGATAAATGAATTCAGTGAACTTTCAGGATACAAACTTGACCATATAGAAATCAGTAGTATTTCTATACACCAATAATGATTTAACCAAAGGATCAAATCAAAAATGCAATCTCATTTATAATAGCTACAAAAAAGTTAAGGCTGGGCGCGGTGGCTCAAGCCTGTAATCCTAGCACTGTGGGAGGCCGAGGCAGGTGGATCACGAGGTTAAGTGATCGAGACCATCCTGGTCAACATGGTGAAACCCCGTCTCTACTAAAAATACAAAAAATTAGCTGGGCATGGTGGTGTGTGCCTGTAATCCCAGCGACTCAGGAGGCTGGGGCAGGAGAATTGCCTGAACCCGGGAGGCGGAGGTTGCGGTGAGCCGAGATCGCGCCATTGCACTCCAGCCTGGGAGCGAAACTCCGTCTCAAAAAAAAAAAAAAAAAAGTTAAATACCTAGGAATATAATTAATTAGGGTGGTGAAAAATCTCTATAATGAGAACTGCATAACTCTGATGAAAGAAACTGCAGATGACGTAAGCAAACAGAAAAACATCCCATGCTCATGGGTTGGAAGAATCAGTATCATTAAAATGAACATACTCACCAAAGCAATCTACGTATTCAATGTAAAAATTCCTAAAAAGTTACCAACAGCATTCTTCAGAATTAGAAAAAAAAATCCTTAAAGTTCATATGGAACCAAAAAAGACCCCAGAAACCAAAGAAATTCTATGCAAAAAGAAGAAACACAGAGACAGCATATTACCTGACTTCAAATTATAATACAATATTATAGTAACTAAAACAATATAGTACTGGCACAAAAATAAATACACAGATCAATGAAATAGAATAGACAACCCAGAAATAAAGCCACATACTTACAACCAACTGATCTTTAACAAAGTTGATAAAAATAAGCAATAGGGAAACTTACTCTATTTTAAAAATTGTGCTGGGAAAATTGGATAGCCATAGGCAGAAGAATGAAATTTGACTCCTATCTTTCACCACATACAAAAAGTAACTCAAGATAGATTAAAGATCTAAATTGAAGACCTGAAACTATAAAAGTCCTAAATAAAAAACAAGGAAAAACCTTCTGAACATTAGGTTAGACAAAAAGTTTTGACTAAGACACCAAAAGCAAATGCAATAAAAATTAAAATAGACCAATGAGTCTTAATTAAATTTAAAAGCTTCTGTACAGCAAAAGAATCAATAAAGTACATAAACAACCTACAAAATGGGAGAAAATGTTTGCAAGTTATGTCTCCAATGAACGACTAATATCCAGAACCTACAATGAACTCAAACAATTCAACAAGAAAAATAAATCCCAATAAAAAGAGGGTAAGGCACATAAACATACCTTTCTCAAGACATACAAGCATCCTCAAGCATACGAAAAAATTCTCAACATCACTAATCATCAGAAAAATACAAAGTAACACCAAAATGAGATAATATCATACACCATTCAGAATGGCTACTATTAAAAAGTCTACAAACAGCAGATGTTGGTGTGGATGCTAAGAAAAAAGAATGCTTATACCCCTCACATTTGGTAAGAATGTAAATTAGCACAACATCTATGGAAAAACCATATGGAAAGTTCTCAAATTACTAAAAATAGAACTACTTTTTGATTCAGCAATACCACTACTGGGTATCTACCCAAAGAAAAGTAAATAATAATGTAAAAAAATACACCTGTACTGGTATGTTTATCATGGCACTATTCACAATAGCAAAGTCATGGAATCAACCTAAGTGCCCATCAATGGATGACTGGATAAAGAAAAAAATGTATATATACACACCATGAAATATCATGAATCCATAAAAAAGAATGAAATCATGTCCTTTGCAGCAATATGTGTGGAATGGGAGACCATTTTCCTAAGTGAAAAAACTCAGAAACAGAAAATCAAATGCCACATGTTCACATTTCTAAGTAAGAGCTAAATAATGGGTATACATGGACATAAAGATGGAAATAACAGAACTGGGAACTGCAAAAGGGAGGAGGGTGGGAGGGAGTGAGAGTTAAAAAAAAATTATCTGTGAGGTTCAATGTTCATTATTTGGGTGATGAGCACACTGGAAACCCAAACCTCACCATCATGTGATATGTCCATGCAACAAACCTGCACATGTACCCCCTGAATCTAAAATAAAAACAAATAAAAATAAAAAATAGTCTAAGGAAAAAGGGAAGTTTGGTAATCATGTAACTGGACTTCAGGAGAGTACAACTGAGAGTTTTGTCAAATAAGGGAGGAAAAGGGTATTGGATCAAGAGGGAAATAAATCAGAATATCATGGTGATAAAAGTACTAAAGAGAATAGAAAAGCAGCTTATGATTTGTACAGTAATCAAAGAAACCAGGAATGTTAAAGCAGAGAGGGGTGCTACATCAGAGAAAAAGAAAAGGGAAGAGTGCAGTAGCCTCCTTAGTCATCTGACATGGAGTCGACAGCTCAGGTAGTAATCAAGAAAGCCTAAATCTAGTCTTTAGGTGCTCAGGTGTGGGGAGTCATTCTACCAGCTTTGGCTCTGTTTCTGGTTCTGGTTAAGAGTAAGGCATCAAACCAAGGGACCACCAGGACCAAGGGGTAAGCTTCAAAAAGTACAGTTCTGCTTTTAAGCACTTCCTCCCTACAGGTTCCAGCCCAGAGACATGGGCGGAGGTAATGCTGCTGGTCACTGCTTTGAGCCATTTTGTGCTCCCTCCTACCTGCCCCTCCTTTTGCCCCAAGTTCTAGTCCCACCTGCTTTGTTATCCACTGCCTGCCTATGGTAGTTCCCTCTCTGGTCTTCAGTGTCCTCATTGGTAAAATTGATATAATATCCCTTCTCTAGTCCCACATATTCATGCAGTAATGTAAATGACGGGAAAGGGCTTTGAACAATGTGGTAAGTTAAAGAGCCTGGAAAACTGACTTTGTCCCACTTTTCCAAGTCCTGCTTCAGAACTGCTCTCCTAGGTCCCAACCCCTTAACTCTTTCCTAGCCCTTTGATCAAAGTATGCCTTCTGAGGGACAAAACTACATGGCATCCCAAGAACAGAGAATAATAGTATAGCTCTATTTCTTCTCTTTGTTATTTCCCATGATCATTTTGGTATTTGATTGTTCACTTGTTTGTTTTTGAGGGCATCTCACTCTGTTACCCTGGCTGGAGCGCAGTGGTGTGATCTTGGCTGACTGCAACCTCTGCCTCCCGGGTTCAAGCAATTCTCCTGCCTCGGCCTCCAGAGTAGCTGGGATTACAGGCACCTCCCACCATGCCTGGCTAATTTTTGTATTTTTTGTGGAGATGGGGTTTTGCCATGTTGGCCAGGCTGGTCTACAACTCCTGTCCTTGGGTGATCTCCCCATCCTAGCCTCCCAAAGTGCTAGGATTACAGGCATGAGTCACCGCGCCCAGCCCCCATGATCACTCTTAAACCTATTTACTGGGACCATTTTCCTGGTTGGTGGAGCCTATTCACTAGATCAAAAGGAAGGGGCACATGTCTTTCACAATGGGCATTCAGTCATGGGATGATGCGAGGAGTGGGTATGTGTGAGATAAATGCTGAAGCAGGTCTAGGGTGCATTTTGACTCCTGTGGACAAGTGAGTAAATAGAGCTCTCATATGAAGAGATGTCAAGACGGCTACCTTGAATTTCTCCATCTTAATCCCAGCCTTCATTTTTTTCCATTCCTTCCTGCTCTCATCATTCAGCCCTTTCTCCCATTCTTCCTCAATTCTCAGGCTGCACCCTACTCTCCTGTTCCATCCAACTTTTTCAGTTTCTGCCCTACCTACTACCCTACCTTAAGGACTTCCCTGCCCATCTCTCCTCTGTTGGCTTTAACATGTACATTTTCCACCACTATGTTTATCAGGGTCCCAATTTCCACTACTACCTTCCCTTTCACCCTAATTCTCCTCCTAGCCCTAGTGTCTAGTCCTCTGTATTCTAGTCTCCACCCCCATTCCAGCCACCCGTAATCAGGCCTGTTGGAAGCTCACAAACCTCATCCTGGAGACATGGTTTCACTACTACTGTGACAGTTCTTGGGACAGGACTGTGGATTCCCAGCAGCCTAACCTGGTGAGCATAGGGAATGCAAGACAATGGCAAAACAACATTCAGCCTCAACAGTCTGTTCCTTCCCTCTCCTGCATGATCAGTCAGACTTCATTAGCCTCTACAACTGGCTTCACCGTGGAACTTGTCTGTAACCACACAGCAAACTGCAGGACAAGTGGCAGAGAAGACGGAGGAAAGAAGTGGAAAGTATATAATCAGGAATAAAATAATTGGCCAAAATCAGGTCTAATCATGTGTCCAGTACTTCCTGGGTCTGCCCCTTGACAGTAAGTCCTTTCCTGGCAGTATGCAGGGGTAATTCTAGTAACCAGGCTGGATTCTGAGAAGCTGGGGCAGGGCAGTACAGGGACACTGCTGCCTGGAGACAGCAGAGGACACCATTGCCTGGAGAAGACCCAGGATGGAGAGAAGCGCTGAGAGAGGCCAGACCAGACAAGCAGCGCCAAGTCTGTAGTGGGACACCCAAGGGAGAAGGCAATCCCAGATGAGGTCTATCAGAACCAGACCTTGCGGGGACTGGACCTCAAGGAGCTATGCACACAGAAACCCTATGCACAACATAGGGTTTGTGTGAATCCCTCCACAGGGACTTCTGATACTGTCTTAGACCTTCAGAAAGTTCAGGGGTAGTAGCCTCTGGGCCCATAGTGCTCCTCTGATGACACAGCCCTACCCTCCACTCTTGCCACTGTGGATGCTCATTGGGCAGTTTCATATGGGCCTTTCACATCAGCTCCCCCTAAATGTGACTGGACCTCAAATGAATCTTCAGACGCACATGCCCAACCACCTCTCAGCTACCTTCCCTAGACAACCTATAGGTCACATGATTACCAGAAAGCCCATGTCTCAGCATGGTAACCTGGAGAAACCTGCAGATGCCAGGCTTCTGAATCTCATTCACCATCCTTCCCAGGGCTCAAGGAAGAAAAACCCAAAGATACAGGCTGAAAAATCAGGTAATTGGATGGAATTCAGAGTCCTTGGAGCCTAGCCTTCTCATTCATTCACATAACTCCAGTCTAAAATGTGCAGCTTCACAGAGACTTGTGTAAATAGCACAGTAAAGCCCAGGATTTTGCAGTGAGGAGAGAGTAAACACTCTGAAGATTTGCAACAGCACCTCTTCAGATATGGAGCATCTCTTTGGAGAGAGGAGACTATGGAAAACAGGGACAACATTCTAGCTGGAGCTCCCACCACTTACACAAAAAAAGGTCTAAGTCTAAAAGGGAGAAACCTGGCTCACATGGATGTGAAGTGTGCATGTGGAAACACTGCATCTTTAACTTTTCTCGACATCTTGTGTCAGGCTTACTATGGCAGGAAGGACAAGTGTGGCTGGCCCAGCCAGGGCCGTCCTGCTCAGACCTCCCTAGGCTTTGCAATGCTGGGACACTGGAGAAGCTACACTCAATGAGCATCTTTGAGCCTCACATCTCCTGGTTAACCCAGAATGCCACAACCACAGGCTGAACCACTTCTGGGTCTACAATGACATCACTCTGTACAAGGTTAAAATGTGGAGGTTGGGAAAAGATAATCACCACAAGTAGCATCCCAAATGATGTAATGCCCTGAGCTTGGATGGCCCACAGAAATATCACCTTTAGAAAAATTCAAAAGGGTGAACATACACCACCAAGGTGGGTCTAGGGGCATTCCCAAAGACACCAACCTTACCTTAATATGTCCCTTCCCAATCTCTCAACATCACATAAATGGGAATATCTAATACCTAAGCAGCCATTCTTTTTTTCTTGGTAAGTGTCTCAGTCTGTTTTCTGCTGCTATAACAAAATACCAGACTGAAATAATGTATAAAGAAAAGGAATTTATTTCTCACAGTTCTGGAGGCTGAGAAGTCCAACAGCATGGCACTGGCACCAGGCAAGGGTCAGCCCATGCTGGAAGACAGAAGGCAGAAGTGCGCATGTGAGACAGAGATAAGAAATTAGGCTGAACTTGCTTTTATAGCAAATCCAGCCTCTTAATAACTAACCCACTCCTGCAATAATGGCACCAATCCATTCATGAGGGCAGAGCCCTCATGATCTAATCACATCCTAAAGACCCCACACTAATTAAATCTCAACATGAGGTTCAGAGGGCACAAACATTCAAACCATAGCAATAAGTAATCCTTTTTCTTAAAAAAAATATTATGGATGTTTTACTAAAATAAATTATAAATTTGCTTTAAAATTTTTAAATAATACAGAATGCTATAGAATGGGAGAGGTAGGAAGATTCTACAAATCTCCAATCTTCCCCACTCCCTCTCCACTCCCCATCCCATTCTGCACTACCAGAGTAATCACTGCTAACATTCCATGTTTTGTGAATATTCTGAATGTTTTTAATGTAAATGAGATCTTTTTTACACACAATTTGCCAACTTATTTTTTTTATTTAATGTATGTTAGAAAGCTTTCCATATTAAGAAAATATGTGTGGCCCATTTTAATAGCTATAAACCATTGTGTTAATGTACCATCATGAGGGTACACTGCCACCTTGGATGAACATGTAGGCAACTTCTTAGTGTCTATATTTTTGCTTTTGTTATTATTAGAAAGCAGCAAGAAACAGCCTGTACATATAACTTTGCAAGTGTATGTGAATTTATCTACAAAATAAATTCATAAAAGTAGAAATGGTGAGTCAAAGGAACATTTAAAATGTTTATAGATATTGTCAAATTGATTTTCAAACACTTGTACCATTTGTTCTCCCAGGAACAACAGTGCGCAAGACTGTCTGCATGGATCTTAGTCAACTGAGGGAGTTATCAACTTTTAAATCTTTGCCAATCCAGTGGGGGTAATATGATAATCTGTCCATTTCTTTTGTATTTCTTTCATTATCAGTGAGCATGAGTCAGTTTATAAGACAGATTGGTTCTTTTTTATGCAAACTCCCTCTTTATGTCTTATACACATTTTTCTCTGAATTTTGGTTTAGAAGCAATTTTGGTACTATAGAAAATGAGTCCTTTTGTTACAAGTGTTGCCATTATTTTTTTCCAGGCTGTCTTTTGACTTTCCAATGGTACTTTCTTCAAGAATTTTTTTTTATTTTTATATAGGCAAATCTGTTTATCCTCTTCCTTATGGTTCTTAGTTTTATGTCATACTTAAAAGAGTCATACCCATTCCAAGATCATTTTTTAAACTCATGAAAGTCTTATTCTAGTGTTTTTATAGATTCATATTTTCACATTTAAGCATTTGATCCTTCTGGAATTTATTTTGGTATAAGAAAGGAAGTAGGTAACAAGCTTTACCAGGTGGAAGAGTTACTCTTACCAGGAAACCATACTGAGTTCAAATGTCAAAAAAAAATTGTGTTATGCATATATCATGTACTGAATGTGTAAGGGCTGTGCAATACATTGACATTTCATTGATCATCTCAACCTTGACTGGCTGTTTGTTCTGCCTATATGATGATCTTTCAATGTGTGCAGCTTGCTGATTCAGACCTCAGTTTATCTGCTGGTGTGGAACCCAGTAAATGCACCAGCATCAGTCATCTAGGTACCTCTTTATTGAGTTGTTTTCCTAATTCAGAATTTTTTCTTCCTAATTCAGAATTTTTTTAAGTTTTGAGTTCATTTACTACAAAACAAAGCTGACAAATACATAAATCTGTCTCACGCATTGAACCATTAAGTATCCTCTATTTTTTTCAACAGTTTTTGGGGTACAGGTGGTTTGGGGTTACATGGGTAAGTACTTTAGTGGTGATTTCTCAAATTTTAGTGCACCTGTCACCCAAGCAGTGTATACTATACCCAATATTTAGTCTTCTGTCCCTCACCCACTCTAAACCTCCCTCCTCCAAGTCCCCAAAGTCCATTATATCATTCTTATGCCTTTGCATCCTCATAGCTTAGCTCCCTCTTATAAGAGAACATACAGTATTTGCTTTTTCTATTCCTGATGTACCTCATTTAGAATAATGGCCTCCAGCTCCATCCAGGTTGCTGCAAGAGGCATTATTTTGTTCATTTTTATGGCTGAGTACTATTCCATGGTGTATATATGCCACATTTTCTTTTTCCACTAGTTGGTCAATGGGCGCTTAGGTTGGTTCCATATCTTTGCAATAGCACCAATTCAGAAATTCTTAACGTTTGTATGCCATAGACCTATCTGGCAGAATAATGTTTTTAAAACACATAAGATCACAAAAGAAACAAATACATTAAAATTGAATTCTATCCACCGACTCCTTGGTTTATGGATCTAAGATTACTTGAGACTTCTTTTCTGCCCCAGACATTCCAAAAACACCACTTCTTAGAAGTAAACACAAAACTCTCTCCAATGGTCAGACTCTCACCTATTGCTGCCAACTGGTCTCTCTGAATCCTGGGCTTTCCTCTGTCTCAATGCCCCTTTCTGTGGTCATTGACTCACACTTACCTAGTTTGCAATCCACTACTCCATATCAGATGAACCATTGCCAAATTCATAAGAGGTAGGCTAGATTAAGGAAAGTGAATTTATAAAAGATAATACCTTAGCTTGTTCTCTTTTATTTCCATACTTATTCTCATTCTTTTTTCCCACCTGGTGCTAACATCTCTTGCCCTGTTGCTTCCTCCAAGGGAATCTCTTACTACTCAGTCATCCAGTGTACAGCTCCATATAATAGTCCTGTTACAATTTGGTTGTTTTGTTTGTTCCTAAATAAGTGTTTCTTTCTCTATGTCATCATTCTGGAGGTCTTCCTGATCCCTGCCTTGAGAAATAAGTTGACATCAGAAGGTCATCTATGATGAACTGTTAACCGAGAATATTTGAAGAGCAGAAGGAAAATGATAACCATGGATTTGTGTGATAAAAGGAGCCATTCTGAATGAGGTATCAATTGAGTTGAGACTCACACAAAAGAAAAACCTCCCTTTGCAGACACCAGGAAGTCTGAAACTGATTCCATCTGGTTTGCCTGTGATATATAACATTACTGGGTCATTAGTCTTTGCCTTTGCTCAAAGCTCTCTAACATCTGGACCAACAATGTCAGAGTCCTCATAGGCATTCCCACACCAAGAATTCTGTAGCCTATGTGGGAGAAGACCTTTGATTTCAAAGGCTGAAAGGGCATCAGTAAAAAAAAAACTTTTGGCTCCTTAGTGACTAGAGAATACATAAGGCCCAAAAACTTTTTTTTTCTCTCTCTCTCTGCAACTCCATGCTGAAAGAGTACCTGAAAGGAAGGAACTACAAAAAAATAAGTGGTAAGTTCCTTGACAAAAACAAGTGTCATTAACAAGCAATTCAACTTTTCTCTGAGATGAGCCATTCGGACTATAAACACACAGACAAAAAGAACTTTAACCCCTAAGTAGCAAAGTTTTCACAGAGCTACTACATTAAAAAGAGATAATAGACATGAAAACACATTTTTTTAAATTTTAACAGCTGGTAAAGGTATAATTATCATCAACAATAATCAGTTTTCTTCAACTGAACCTGGTTGAAAAATCATAAACATTCCAAGTTATGAACTCAGAACATTTATTTTAGACCTCATTTTGTCTGATGTAAGATTACTCATTCCTGTATGCACAACAAAAGGCCGAGAAGAGACCGCAGAGGTCATCTAGCTTAATCCCTTCTTACAGATGAAGAAATAGAGTATCAGAAAGGTGAAACGAAACGTTCAAGTCACAATGAGTCAGTGCAAAGCCAGAACACTCCACAGATCTGCTAACTTGGTGGTCTTTCTAGTGATACCATACCTCCTACCAGAAACAAATTTAGCCAGTTACATTGTCAGTTACACAAAGCCCTGTTGGACTCACTATCTCCCTTTTGTTTCTCACATTTTCTATTCAATCTTCCCCACTCTGCTGTCTTCCCCAGGAGGCTGACTTACATAGACTACCTCAACTGACACACTTGTCCTCTGGTTTCCAGTTGAGTTGAATCAAAGAAGACCCCCAGCAAGAGGATGAAAGGATACAGGATAGAGAGGTTGGGTTGTTTATTCCCTGGAGTCCCCTCTACCCCTATGTTAGTGTCATCCTGAGATGAGAGCTCCACACAGCTCTTTCCCTCCTGTCTCTTCACGCCTTCATGCCTGAGGGTGTGTGTTGGTTCCCTAAGGCTGCCATAACAAATTTCCATGCTTAAAACAACAGACATTTGTCTCATGGTTCTGAGGCCAGAAGTTTGAAATCAAGGTTTTAGTAGGGCCATGCTCTCTCTGAAGGGTGTAAGCGAGGATCTTTCCTTGCACCTGCCTTGCTTCTGAAAGTTGCTGGCAATCCTTGCCATTTCTTGGCTTATAGATGCATCACTCCAATCTCTCCTTCAGCTTCGCATGACGATTTCCCTGTGTCTCTGTCTATGTCTCCTCTCCTCTTATTATAAGAATGTTAGACATATAAGATTACGGCCCACATTTTTTAAAATTTTAACAGCTAATGACTTCATCTTCATTTAATTATATCTGCAAAGATTCCCATTCCAAATAAGATCACATTCAGAGAAACAGGAGGTTACAGCTTCAACATGTCTTTTTGAGGGACACAATTTAACCCATAGCTCGATAACAAAGCCCTGCTACTACTTGCCCCAGGGTACTGCATTACCCTGTGATTCTTCATAGATCTGACCTGCATTCCTACAAATAATTCCTTTACTAAATTTTCCTCAAGTTCCAATTCCACTTAGGATATGGAAAGCCCAAAAGAATACTGATCCCATGCCAATAACAAGAAAAAGCCCAAGAAACTATTCGCGAGTCCATCAGAGAGCTGAGAACACAAAGCAACCAAGTGAGGTCAGTTCCAGTGAGTCATAGACCCCTCTATGGAGAGACGGACCACACAAACTGTTTCCGTTTTGGCACAGCACAAAAGGAAAAGGCAGGTGCCATAAAAGTAATTAAAAAGAAAACAGCTAAAATGTTAACAAATTCTTAAAGATCAGGTGTGGGCTAATGACACAATATGCAATCCCTAGACCCCTATAGACAAGCAGAATCTGCACCCACTCAACAGTTATTTCTCTTAAACCTTTACCAGGTACTCTTGAGAAGGGTTTCAGGCAGGATAGGAAACTTGAGTGAGTCTCTTCAATGGTACCAACATTCTGGTCATGAACATCTGCAGCTGCAGTGGAACACGCACAAGCTCTCACCCACTTCTTTTATATGAAGCAAAACTCTAAAGCTGCTGTGGAGAAGGCAAGGAAACCTCCTGCTTTCAGAGCACTGGCAAAGATCCCTGCTTCTCAAAAGAAAGAAAGCAAAAGTTCTCTGCTACAGGGATAAGAAAGCTTCTGGAAGAGTGAGAAACTCTCTCTAGCCCAGAATCCTACACTCATACAAAGCCACTGAAGGCAAAGCAGAAAAATCTGACTACACAAGAGGTCCCATAGACATTAGATTGGTGCAAAAGTAATTGTGGATTTTGCCTTTAAAAGTTAAGGCAAAAATCACAAATACTTTAGTACCAACCTAATATAAGGCAGAGTTTGGCTGAAATGCAGGGGAGGGATAAAAACACTGAGAAAGTGCCACCACTGAGACTCAAGGACATAGGAGCTACCTAAGACAAGTGCTGTACCAGAAGAACAAAGATCTTCCCCACTGCATCACAAGCCTCACACCAAATAACACACAACAACAGTCTACACCTGGAGATGGAGCACATAAACTATTTCCCTTTTGGCAGAGCATGAAAGGAAAAGGCAGGTGCCATAAAAGTAGGTAAAAACAAAACAGCTGAAATTTTAACAAATCCTTTTCTTTTTCTAAACAGTGTTATGTGATACTTAACAAATTCTTCAAGGTCAAGTGTGGGTTAATGACACAATATGCAATCCCTAGACCCCTATAGACAAGCAGAATCTGATCTTTCTTTCTTTCCTTCCTTCTTTCCTTCCTCCCTCCCTCCCTCTCTCTCTCTCTCTTTCTTTATTGTATTTGGGCTGTGGGGTACATGTGCATGTCCTGCATCCTGCAGGATTGTTGCATAGGTACTTAGATTCCATGGTGGTTTGCAGTCTCCATCCCCCTCCCCAACATAGCCTAACGTCAGGCCCCGTGTTATCCCTCCCCATCCTCCCCGACCCCCCGAGACCCTGCTGTCCCTCCACTCCCCTCCCCTCCAACCCCTCCCCACCTAGCTCTGTGAGTGTTGTTCCCTTCCCTGTGCCCAAGTGTTCTCATTGTCCATCACCTGTCTGTGAGTGAAAACATGTGGTATTTGGTTTTCTGTTCTTGTGTCAGTTTGCTGAGTTATTTTTCTTAAACTTTTACCAGGTACTCTTAAGAAGGAATAAAAAAGAAATCACACGGAAATCTAGAAGTAAAAAACACGATACACCTGAGGGTATAACGGCTAGAATATGAATAAAGATCCTATCTGTGATGGAAATATGCAGGGGCTACTAAAAACTAATGGTGAAACATAAATACAGATTAAAACTCTCAATGTCTCAGGCCCCATATCAAGTGCAAGTTAGCAGCAGTCCACCACTGAAGGAATTTGAAGCTCACAGCCTACTGAAGGTAAGTAACTACAGTGATTACAAAACCTAAACTTAGTATATACTGACAAGGGTAACTCAAGCCCACACACTAGTAGATGAAATAAGAAAAGTCATGCCCATTTCAGGACATAAATATGACTTACCTCAGATACCACTATTCTTTTACATAAAATATGTGGCGGTCAATCAAAAATAACAAGACGGACAAAATAACAAGATAAAGCAAACCATTATGAAGACACAGAGCAATCAATAGATTAATAAGATCCAGAGAAGATATGGGCATTAGCATTATCAGACAGATTTTTAAACAACTAGAGAATATTTTAAATAATCTAGTTGAATAGGTAGGTAACTTGCATGAAGAGACAGAAATTTTAGCAAAGCAATAAAAACTATCAAAAAGTCACACGGATGGTCAGGTGTGGTGGCTCATGCTTGTAATCCCAGCACTTGGGAGGCTAAAGCAGGCAGATAGATCACTCGAGGTCAGAAGTTCGAGACCAGCCTGGCCAACATGGTGAAACCCCACCTCTACTAAAAATTCAAGAATTAGCCATGTTTGAAGGTATACTCTTGTAATCCTAACTACTCAGGAGGCAGAAGCAGGAGAATCACTTGAACCCAGGAGGCAGAGGTTGCAGTGAGCTGAGATCAGATCACTGAATTCCAGCCTGGGCAACAGAGGGAAACTCCATCTTAAAAAAAATTAAAAATTAAAATTAAAAAAGAAGTCACATGAAAAGCTAGAAACAAAAAGCATAATACAATGAGTTTAGGATTTGTTGTTGCTATATTACTTCCAGTAAACATGATATCTGACATACAAAATTCTTGCAATAACACATAGCTTAAGAAAAAACAAGTAAAACTGAAGATAAGTGAAAAAATATTTTCCAAATTGAAACCAAAGAAAAACAGAGCATGAAAGAACTGTGGTAGAATATCAAACAGTTTAACATATGTGGAATTAAAATTCCAGATGGAAAAGAGAGAAAGAACACTACAGAAAAAATATTTGAAGAGGTAATGACATAATTCTCCATAATTAATAAGAGACAACACACCAGATCTAAGTAGCTCAAAGAAGCACAAGCTAGATAAATACAGACACAAAGACCCATCATACTCAAACTGCTGAACTCAAAGATAAAGAGAAAATCTTGAAGGCAACCAGAGAAACAAGAAACATTACAGAGATACAAAGATAAGAATGACAGACTTTGCATCAGAAACTATACAAGACAAGACAGGAGAGTGGGATCTTTAAAGTGCTGAAAGAAAAAAATGTCAACCCAGATTTCTATGCCCAGCAAAAATATCTTTTATAAATGAATGCAAAATAAAAGTATTTTCTATAAGACAGAAGTTTAGAAAATTCATTGCCAGTAAAACTGCATTAAAAGGGGAGTTAAAGAAACCTCTATAGGCAAAAGGCAAATGATAAAAGATAGAAATTTTGACCCACACAAAGAAATAAAGGGCAATAAAATTGGTAATATCAACATATATATATAAGTATTTTTCCTTATTTTTAGTCTCTCTTTAAAGGAAATTAACTTTCTTAAGCAAAATAATAGCAATAAAATTATGAAATTTATGGCATATATAGAAGTAAAATATATGACAAAAATAACAAAGATGAGACAAAGAAAACACACTGTTGTACTATAAAGGAAGCAATATAATTAATTAACCATAGACTGTAATGTATGATAAGATATATTTTGCTAATCCTGCATCAAATACTAAACAATTTAAAAGTGGTACAACTAATAATCCAATCATGGAATCACAAAAAAAAAAAAAAATACTCAAATGATGCAAAATAAGGCAGAAAGAGAATAAACAAAAAATGTGGCATTTGGAAAATAAGTAGCAAGATGGTAGATTTAAATCCAGTGATATCAATAATTTTATTAAATAATAATGAAGTCTATCTGTCCCCATTAGAAGGCAGAGATTGTCAAATTAGAAAAGTAGCAAAAGTAGTAAGACCCAGATACATGCAGTCTACAAGAAACCCACTTTTTATATATAAAGACAAAGGTAAGTGAAAAAAAGGGGAAAAGATATAATAAAATAACACTAATCAAAAGAAATCTAGATCAGACAAAAGTGGCTTCCAAACAATGAATACTGAAAACTATGAAGAATATTACATAACGATGAGGGGATATGATATGCCAGGAAGACTTAATAATCCTAGCAATCCTAAATATACCTAAGACAAGTTTCCAAAATACGCAAAGCAAAGACTAATAGACTCAAATAAGAAATAGGCAAATCCACAAGCTGACACTGACGTTAGAGAATTCAATGTTCCTCTATCAGTAATTAATAAAACAAATACACAGATAATTAGTATGGATATAGAAAATCTAAGTAATAGTATAAACCAGCTAGACCTTCTTGACACTATACAACATTCCACTTAACAACGGCAGGATAAACATTCTTTTCAAGTGTACATAAAATATTCACCAAGAGCAACCATGTTCTCAGCTACATAAAAAAAAAAAAAAAAAAACTCAACAAATTTAAAGGGAATTTAAAAAATGCAAAGTATGTTCTATAACTACAATGAAATTAAACTAGAACTCAATAACAGAAAAAATCTGGAAATGCCCCAAATATTTGAAAATTAACACACTTTAAGAAAATCACAAGGGTAATTAAAAAATATTTGGTATTGGATTTAAAATGAAAATACAATCAAAATTAATGGGATGCAGGTCAAGCAGTGACTAAAGGAAAACTCATGGCATTAAATGCTAATATTGGAAGATAAGAAAGTTCTTACATCAATGATTTAACTGTCTAAATTAAGGAACTAGAAAAAAGACAAATTATACCCAAAGCAAGCAAAAGGAAGAAAATAAAGGTGAGAGGAAATCAATAAAATATAAGAAACAAAATCAAAATTGCTGTTCCCAAATCTGTCTTCCCACTATCCCTTCCTGATTCCTTATGCTGGACGCTATGGAAATTTTGTAGAGGACTGAAGCATCTTATTCCTGCCTCCTGGGTGAACTTGGGAGTGAAATAAATCAGAAGCAAAAATCCAAATCGTGTAGCCATGACTGAGCTGTTGAAACATCAGAAAATTTTCATAATACTTGAAGAAATTTTTTTCTCACCAATGTTTACGCATTCCAAAGATAAAAATCTAGGATTTTCATCAACATTCAAAAAATACTACCATTGCCTAAAAATTGGCTATTTGTATTTTTTTTCTGCTTAACAGAAAGACCTTTCCAATAGATAATTAGACTTCCCCCACTCCATTAGTTGTAATAAATCTTAAATTATCTGTCTAGGAAACATCATACTTGGAAAGTAATTTGGATGAACTCTCCATTGCATTTTGGGTAAGTAGTAATCCAACCTCTCCTTGAACACAACCAGGACTCTGAACTTACTTCAAGACATTATACTTTCAGAAAACAGTAATAATTTCAAAATCTCTGCTATGTTACATTCTCTTCAAAGCTACCTCCCTGCATCTTATGCCCATAATGGTAATAAAGGAACACCTAATGAAAATAATCCAGATTGATTTAATCTGGAAAATCACAAGGCACTATAATAAAGATGTCCTTTCCAGTGGAAACAATAGCAGGTAACTCATTTGTGGTAACAGCCACTTGACTGAGCAGCAATCCTAGACGAGTGAGTAATTGATTTCATCCATATAAATTCTTTTATTCCCCCCACCCCTGAGATGGAGTCTTGCTGTGTAACCTAGGCTGCAGTGCAGTGGCTGATCTCAGCTCACTACAACTTCCGCCTCCCCGGTTCAAGCAAGTCTCCCTGCTTCAGCCTCCCGTGTACCTGGGATTACAGATGCCTGTCACCACAATAGGCTAATTTTTGTATTTTTCAATAGAGACAGGATTTTCCCATGTTGGCCAGGCTGGTCTTAAACTCCTGACTTCAGGTGATCCACTCACCTTGGCCTCCCAAAGTGCTGAGATTACCCGCCTGAGCCACCATGCCTGGTCCATTCAATACAAATTCTTATAGGGATAACTGCTAGATGGCGATATGGAGGATTCAAGACCCGTTTTGTGCCTTAATTGTCTTTGGATGTATACAGAGGAATGTAGCAAATATTTGTTTAGTGTCTATTATGAAACAGGCACCATACAAGGCACTTTATAGAGATATTCTCACTTAATTCTTACTGATAATCCTTACTATGTATTACTTCTCATTTTATGGATGAAGAAATTAAGGTTCAAAGAAGTTAATGTGTCTGAAGCTATGAAGTTTGTAAGCAAAGACTCAGGGTTTTGAACACATCTTTTAAGTTTCAAAGCAGCTCTTACTCAGTGCATCACTGTGCCTTAACTAACCAAAAGCAGAAACTAAGCTGTCCTTTCCTGATTCCTTACGCTGGATGCTATGAAAGTTTTGTAGAGGACTGAAGCACCCCATTCCTGCCTTCTGGGTGAACCCAGAGTGAAGTTAATCAAAATGAAAATCCAAAATGTTTAGCCATAGCTGATGAGAAATGGGCAGATTTATTAACAATTGCCCCATTCCTCCTTCTCCCCGCCCAACACACACACCTAATACTCCTTCCAGCTCCCTCTTGGGGTCCATAACAGTCCCAGGCCCCCCAAACACCACCTGTTCTGGGTTTGCCTTTCCCAGATTTTGCTCCTGCTTCAGGATGAGCCCTCAGCCTCCTTCCTGCTTGTCTCACTTCCTCAAGGCCTGGCTTGATCACCTCTGAAAACTTAATTCATTGCTTCAAATACTGCTAAGAGGAGTAGCATTTTCAAAGAGAAGTCCTAGAAAGGTCACTGCAATAGAGTGAGGAAACGTTTGGTGTGGAGAACAGTAGGACATTTCATCCCTAAAATTTAATACACAGTGATCAGATCTGACCACAATGGCGTTTCAAACTAACATTCTTTTCCATAAAAACTTCCATTATTTCACCTCTGCTACCTGGGGGTGCTCATTTTCTTATAAGCTGAGCAGGCCCTGACTGAAATGCTGCCAGCATCTTGAGGGCACAGTTTGTGTCTTATTCTTCTTCATATTCCTGATGCCTAATATAATTCCTAGCACATAGTAGGGGCTCAATCACTCTGTTAGTGAATGAAAGAAGGAATGGACAGAAAAGCAGGATTGCATGGAAATGTGACTCGTTCCAGCGTAGTGAACTCAGCTAATTTATCTCTCTGGCCACTGTCCTAGGGAAGCAATGACATTAGCCATAATAAAAATACACATTGCCAGGTCTCCTTTGTAGAAAACAGTCTGAATAAACAGAATAGGAGCTCTGATGATAAAGAGACCTCATTCCAATGAGGGACGCAATCCAAATCGATCTAAATGCTCCGGGAGTCTGAACACTCAGAATTTAAGGAAAAGTATGTCTAGACGTCTAGGGTCATTAAATCCTCAAAGTCGTGTCCTTTATTCCTCATTTCATCCCAGCTTTGGGGTATTTTACATCCAGTACTATACAACCTGAATGAATAGCTCTACAAACCCAGGATACAAAGCAGTTGATTACATCTGTCATTTTTCCAATTTTATCTCAAGCCTCCTCCTGCCATTATCTCAACCTTGATAGAGAATCCCGGAAATCTGCAGAAGGTCCCCCTTGAACATTTAGCCGAGTACTGATCAATGGGTGCATATAGATAAACTACTCAAGACAAGGGGAAAAAACCATGCAAAGGGGTTAGAGGAAGCAGCTCTCACACAAGACCAAGAAGAGAGTGCCTGTTCCCATCACCCAGATTGGAGAAACTCAAAACTCACTGGGCATGACATTGAGGATGGAAGAAGGTCTTGCCTCAGTGGTAGAAGATAATTACCCCCTTCACTAGCACTGCTCAGACCCACCTAACAATCTAAAAAGCAAGCTCTGAAAGGATCTACATGTTTCTAAGTGACTTAACTGCCTCCCAGAGCAAAACTCTGGGAGATTTACAGGAATAGGAAAATATCCATTGTCACTTTGCTTTGTATATTGGTTTTGAAAATCTGATGCTAGTCTGATTTGTTTGTCATTGTAAGTGATTTCATCTTTTTACCTGGAGAGAGGCCTTGAGAACTTTATTTTTTGAGAACTAATAGTTGTATCAGGATAGGTCTTAGAATTCATTGTTCTGGGTTCATTTTGCCAGATAACTTCTTTCCGTGTGTGGGTTTACGTCTTTTTCTACTTTTGGAAAGTTTTCTTAGATTACAGTTGGTTTTTTTTTTGTTTGTTTTTTTGTTTTTTTTAATTGCATTTTAGGTTTTGGGGTACATGTGAAGAACATGCAAGATTGTTGCATAGGTACACACATAGCAGTGTGATTTGCTGCCTTCCTCCCCTTCACCTATATCTGGCATTTCTCCCCATGCTATCTCTCCCCACCTCCCCACTCCCCCATCCCTCCCCCATTTCCCCCCAACAGACTCCAGTGTGTAGTGCTCCCCTCCCTGTGTCCATGTGATCTCACTGTTCAACACCTGCCTGTGAGTGAGAACATGCGGTGTTTGATTTTCTGCTCTTGTGTCAGTTACAGTTTTAAATGTTAATTCTGTTCCATTGTTTTATTTTTCTTCTCTGGGGACTCAGATAACACGTATAGTATTCTTTCTTAGCCTGTCTTCCATTTTTACTACTTTCTCAGACTTTTTACTTTTTTCTTTACTCACTTCCATTTGGTGTCTTCCTGTTTTCCTGCCCCTTCTTAAATGTTTACTTGGTCCATTCTTCCTTGTACATCTTGTAATTTATTCTTCACTTCTGAGGCAATTTTGTCTTTTTCTACCATTTCTTTACTGAGTTTAATGAACTCTTTCTTTTCCTCCCTGTTTTTTGTTCCATTTCTGCTCTTAATTTTTGAATTTTATATCCTCAAATGTTTGTTTCAATACAGTCATGCACCACATAATGGCATCTCAGTCACATAGAAAGACAGTGGATCCATAAGATTCTAATGGAGCTGAAAAATTCCTATCGCCTAGTGATGTCATAGCCATTGTAATGTCATAGCACAATGCATTCATGTTTGTGGCAATGTGGGTGTCAACAAACCTACTGCGTTGCCAGTCATGTAAAAGTCTTGACCATACAATTATGTCCGATATATAATACTAGGTCATGACACTAAATCACTATGTTACCAGTTTATGTATTTACTCTACTATAATTTCATCATGTTAAAGTGTACTTCTACTTTTTTTTTTTTTCAGGTTAACTATAAAACAGCCTCAGGCAGGTCCTTCAAGAGGTATTCCATAAGAAGGCATTGTTATCACAGAAGAAGACAGTTCCATGTATGTTTCTGTCCCTGAAAAGCTTCCAATGGGACAAGATGTAAAAGAGAGTAGTACTGATGACCCTGCCCCTATGTAGCCCTAGGCTCATGTGTTTGTGTCTTCATTTTTGAGAAAAAAGTTTGAAAACTAAAAGTAGAAAAAAGCTTATAGAATAAGGATATAAAGAAAACATTTTTGTACAACTATACAATATGTTTATGTTTTAAGCTAAATGTTATTACAAAAGATTCAAAAAGCTTTAAAAAATTAAAAGTTTATAAGGTAAAAAAGTTATAGTAAGGTAAGGTTGCTTTATGATTGAAGAAAGAAACATCATTTTACAAAGTTAGCACAGCCTAAAGGTGCAGTGTTTATAAAGTCCACAGTAGTTTGTAATAATATCCTAGGCCTTCACTTTCACTCACCATTCACCCACTGACTCACCCAGAGTAACATTCTATCCTGCAAACTCCATTCATGGGAAGTGACCTATACAGGTAAACCACTTTGATACTGTATTTTTACTGTACCTCTGTATTGAGTACAGTAACCTGGTGTCCAGGTTTGTAGCCTAGGAACAATAGGCTAGACCACACAGCCCAAGTGGGTAGTAGGTGTACCATCTGGATTTGCATAAACTCTATGATGGTCACACAACACAATGACAAAATTGCCCAATGACGCATTTCTCAGAACTTATCCCCATCGTGAAGCAAAGCATGACTGTATATTTAATTCATTTTGGAACGTAGACCTACAATTTTCTTCTGCTTCATGGTTGTTTTTCAGGAAGGGACTTTTTCTCAGTTGATTTGCATGCAAATGCATTCCCTAATTTTCCAAACTATTTCTCTAAAAACTTCCCTTTTATTCATTTTTATGATACTGCAGTATTTCAGAAGATTTCTTGTTTAATTTCTTTTCTGTCTAGAAAAGCCCAGGTACTTCACTGGGGTTTCATCTGTTTGTCTGTCTTGGTGGCGGTGGGCAGGTTAGGAGCTGCTGGTCTTTTAGTTCTCTTTTGTCTTGTAGGACACTAAAATTCCTATTTTTCCTTTTCCTCTTCACCACCCAAGTTCCAAAGGATGCTTCTTCATTCCTTCTCTTTCGCCTTTTTCTCTCTCAAAAGCTTTTCTCCCAAAAGACCATCTTTTTAAATTAGATTTTCCCATTTAAAGAAAGCCTGTTCCATTAAACTTTATGTCTAGTCCAAAGAAGATAAATAAGTGGCCAACAAACATATGGAAAAATGTTCAACATCAAGAAAATGCAAATTAAAACCCCGATGAGATACCATCTTACCGCAGCCAGAATGGGTATTATCAAAAACTTAAAAAACAAGAGGACTGGATACTTTGGATCCCTTCTCTGCTGCCATGCTCTAAGTATTTTCAGATTTCAGGTGGATTTCATCCTGGTTGCCCCACACTCTGGCCCCTTCATTGGTGTCCATTCTGCATCTTCCCCTGAGCTTGTTTCATCTGCCTTTGCATGCTTCAAAACCCCACCAAGTGAGAAGGGAGGATGTGGGACCACGGCTCTGGTGTTTGTTGACTTTTCTCTTTTTACTCACAGTTATTGTACAGTTTCGGGATTCATCGACTTTAATGTTGAGAGATGGTTGTCAGAAAATTTTCTTTTTTTCTTTTCTTTTTTTTTTTTCTTGAGATGGAGTCTCACTCTGTCACCCAGACTGGAGTGTAGAGGTGCAGTCTCTGCGACTTCTGCCTCCTGGGTTCAAGGAATTCTCCTGCATCGCCTCCAGAGTAGCAGGGACTACAGGTGTGCACCACCATACCTGGCTGATTTTTGTATTTTCGGAGAGATGGGTATCCAGGCCTCAAGCAATCCCCCCACCTTGGTCTCCCAAAGTACTGGGATTACAGGCATGAGCCACCGCACCAGGCCAGTCAAAGCATTTTCACAGATGTAAAGTTATCTCATCTGGAAAAAGGACTGGGTGAATAATTTACTACACTCTACCATTTGTCTATAGCACCCTGAGCCCCCACTTTTAAATGGCTCATTAAAGCCTAATATCCATACAAAAAGTGTACGTATCACAGGTGCACATCCCAATAAATGTTCACAAACTGCCCACATCTGTGTGTCCAGCCCCAAGACCAGGGAAAAGAGCTTTCTGGCATCACAGAACCCTCCTGTGTTCCCTCTCAGTTGCCACTCCTGCCCCTCACCAAGGGTAACCACGGCATGGATTCACTGTGCCCATTTTTGTGCGTTATAGTGATGACATCATATAGCATGTACTTGTGTGTGCCTGGCCTCTTTCATCATGTTGGTGACATTCATCCATATCATGTAGTTGGTCCACTCTCACTGCTAAACACTGCTATCCACTTGTGAATACACCACCATTTACTTATCCCTTCTATGGTAATTGAAGTAGTTTCAAGTTTTTGGCTAATTTGAATAGTGCTGTGGTGAACATTCTTGTACCTACCCTTTGGTGAATATATGTACCTATTTCTGGTGGCTATATACCTGGGACTAGAGTTGTCTGTTCAGTATATAAAAATTCCTATTGCTGCACATCCTTATCAAAATGTGGTATTGCCTATCTTTTTCATGTGATCTGTTCTGGTGTTATATGGTGATATTTCATGGAGGTTGAGCAATCTATTCTTTTATTAGCCATTTGGTTGTGCTCTTTTGGAAAAATCTCTTTTGGCCATTTTTCCTTTGCTAGCACTTCATTTTAGAGCGAAAAGAACTATTTTCTGGCGACTAGTGATTTCACCCTCTTCACAGAGTAAGTTAGTCATCGAGCAAAGAAGTCAGACCTAGAACAACGGCACTGAATTCTCCAGGCTTTTGTTTCCATCAGGTAAGGGATTTGGCATTAATATTGTCATTATTAGGTAATCGTATAAGGTTTTTGAGCCAGGTAATGACAGGGTCATTGGTGATTTACACAAGCTAATCTAAAGATAATGGGTGGGATGGGTTATAGAAAAGTGAACCTGTGGGTAGATAAACCAGACAAATAATGTGCATATGTTTCAAAGAGAGAAACAATACGATTGGAAAATGAGGGACAAATCCGAGATAAATTGGAAAGAAATACTTAACAAAAATGAAATACTTTTTTAAGCCCATGAGAAAAGTAGTGGTAACACAGACCAAATTAAGCCCATGAGAAGAGTAGTGACAACACAGACAAAATTAAGTAAAGCAGAAGAATTAGGTATTTTGGAAAAGAAAAGCATGAGTTTGAGATGAAATCCAACAATTTTGACGTGCCAACAGGACATCCAGGATAAAGCATATGATAGACAATTGAAAAACAAGTATTTTAGCTCAGGAGATGCAAGATCGAGATTTCTGAATCATTTGTGAAAAAAAAAAGAAAGACATAGAAGTGAAGACAACAGAGAAAGAAGAACATAAGATCAAGAAGAGCAATGACACTCCTAACAGATGAGAAAAAGAAAAGAATTTAAGGATGAAGTCAGAGGAGAGTAGATGTGCATATGTAGGAGAGCTGGAGGAAAATTAGAAGACCCTTATAAGCCTCAGAGAAATAAGATTTAAAATAGGAGACAATCAACACAAAAGCCTCAGAGAAGCAAAGCAGTATATGAGATCGGGGGGAAGAGGAAAGCCTTTTGGATATAGCTTATATGTTGGTGACAGTGGAGAGAATGGTTTCAGGTGAATGCCAGAGAGGAAAGTCATAAAACATTCAGAAATGAGCTGATCACTAGACAATACAGCTAGCGATGGATTATTAGAACACTTTCAATGGCTTCAGTTGTGAAAGGCAGAAAAGAATTAGGTCAGAAATAAGAAAAGGAAGAGAGTCAAGTGAAAATTTTCTCTAAATAAAAGAGATCTATACTTGGATTAGGCAGACAGAAAGATGCCCTAAAAAGAGTGATTCATTGATAATTTAGGAAAGTAAAGGGATCACTACAGTCCTGAAGTGCAAGAGGAAAAGAGGGTTTCAAAAACTCCTCCTGGGGAGAACAGTAAGAAATCAATTCTTCAACAATATAATCTAAAAATGCTGAATAAAATATAAAAACCATGACTTAAAACTATAGGCGAATGTGTAAGAAAATAAAATTCTCAAATTCAAGAGACAAAAAAGAGCTGAAAACCAAAGAGGTGAGCCTTCAAGCTAATGTCACTTCCCAAGGTAGGGACGGGAGATGGGCCTTGCTATGGATACCCAAGGAATTTCGGGGTTTTGTCCACATGGAGATTAGAATTCAGGCCTCTGAATAAAGCTAGGACCCTTTAAAATCCACCCTTATAAAAAGGTGAAAAGGCGGGGGTAGGCATGCCTGTAATCCCCGCTTCTCGGGAGGCTGAGGTGAGAGAATTGTTTAAACCCGGGAAGCGGAGGTTGCAGTAAGCCAAGATCGCATCACTGCACTTCAGGCTGGGCGACAGAGTGAAACTCCATCTCAACAACAAAGAAAAAAAAGGAAACCAACATAAAATTCTGTCCTAGGTTATTAATACCTTGGAATGTGAATGTAAAACAACTCTATATTGGCTGTCTCCCTAATATAGGCCACATTGAAGTCCCACAAATAAGTGCCAAGGAAGATGAACTTGGAGCTCAATAACTGTAAATCATGAATAATAGTTTATAAGTACACCAGGAATCTATCCACCCAAGGCACAATAAACTGCAGAACTAAATCTTCAGTAAATTCAGATAATTAAACAATTTAAATGAAGCCATAAAATAATTATGTTTAAAATGATTAAGGACATAAAAGAAGATACAGAAAAAAAACTTATACTGTTTAAAAATTAAAATCAATAAAGAACAACCTGAGAAGTAATATACATTGAAAATAAATAAAATTTCTAAGAATAAAAAATAGATATAGCCATAAAAATTATAAAATTCAGCAAATGCATCAAACAGTAAAGTCAACACAGGAAGAGAGAGATTTGGTGTACAAAAAGCCAGAGCTGAGGAAATTGCTCAAATGAATCTCAAAGAGATGAAACTATCAGGAAGAGGTTAAGAAACAGAAAGGATAAAAAAAAAAAAAAAAGAGTTCTAGAAGGAGATCCAACCAAAGAAAAGAAGGGATTAGTCACATTCATTCATTCATTCATTCAAGAGTCCAAATGAATCTAGAAAACTTGAATTTTAAATTGCTCAAGTTAACACAACTGGTATACTAGCTCTTCCATCTGATTATTCCAATCCACATTCTTCTCTTCCTTTCTGAAGTTCATTGGTAATTATGACCCATATCACACAATGCGCCTCCTGATTATACACTGCCTCATATACAGCAATGAAGCATTTCACACATGCTATTTATATCTCCCTAACTAAACTGTAAGAACCTAAAAGAAATCATGTCTTATATCTCACATTTCCTACAGTGCCTGGTATTACTCAATCTAAACTAGAATTGAAAGAGATGAATAATAGAATTAAAGATGAAAGCCTTCATTTGAAGCCTTCAACCTGTAATCATTTACTTTAATAAAGGCATATTCATTGTTTTTATAGACAAAACATCCAATTCAAGAACATGCACGTTTCCACCAACATGTGCATGAGTTCAGCTTAAACTTCATCTTTAGCTAAAACTGCCTTTAAGTATTCTTTCTTTCAGTATGCACCCAGCAAGTTTGCATGCTGAGCATATTTTGTAAATCAAGCTATAAATAACTATAATAAATGTCATATGTAAATTGATCTATTTTCAAGGTTTCTGAGTACAACAGAAGATCTGAATAATTTTTTGAATAGCTGACAAATACTTTTTCTGTTTTTGCATTTGGATATCTCCCAAACAACTGAGCAAATTTTCCTAAAACTTCATCTACAATTCTAAGATTAAAAATGGACATGAGAAAATTCACTTCTTAAAAAGAAAATTAATGAAGGTCAAGAGCAATGAAATTAACAGCTTGATACGTGATCCCTACAATCACTTGGCTTTATTCTAGTGACACAATAAAGAATTCAGGATGGGATATATATAAAAGAATAACCAGTAGAAATATGCATGTTTTCTACTGTTTTTTTTTTTTTTAATGTTACCATCTACAATTCTTAACAGCACATCACTGCTATCCATTTCAGCATAAACTTCATTGTTAGGACACAAGTTGAGGGTATTTTAAGCAATAATCTACACTTTCTTCATCACCTCTAAAATGACTTAATGAAAACAAGTCAAATCTTAAAAACGTGTCTGTACCATTAAAATAACTGGATTCCTTCATCCCACTGCTATATTCCGCATATCATGGAAAAATTCATTGCTAAGAAGAGATAACATACTGGTCAAGAAGGAAATTGGTCTGAAGAAGTTAATAAATCAAGAGATACAAGCCAGCAAACCCAGAGAGAAAAACCCAAAGTGGCTTCCTCTCATTCTCCTCCACCTTTCCCCAAAATACAACACATACATATACACACTCTCTCTCTCTCTCTCTCTCTCTCTCACTCTCTCTCTCTCTTTCTCTCTCTCTTCAAACCAAGAGAGACCTTCAAAGTCCGGGAGCAGAAATGACAAAGCAGCAGCAGCAACTGTCTCAGCTGATTGGGACATGGGTTTAGGTAGCATGCTCCTCATAAAAAAAAAAAACACAGCTAGAGATGAAGTCAAGCCCCACATATCCTTTGCTAATCATCGTAGTTAATTTCCTTAAAGGCATACATGTTTTTGAATAAGAATTTGAACTATGGCAGTTGTCTAGCCAGAAGCTAAACAAAATTCTAAATTCTAAATGATGTCGTGTAATGTACATGATATTACACGAATGTGAAGCCAGCTATTCCAAGCCCCTCAGCCACCCAGTAATCTGCTTCTGAGGTGGTCCAAGCTCACTTGTAGAAGACATAAACACAAATCGAGCAGTACGTGTGAAATGCATTCATTCCCCAGTCTGTGTTTTCAGGTTACCATGCTTGTAGCCACCCATTGAATAAGGGTCTTTAGCCATGAAACTTTCCAACTGAAGTCTGCTAACCCCTGAGTAACAGCCAACAGCTATCTCATCAACCTTTCCTTGGGGACCTATGGTACTTAATTCCTTCAAAGAGTTCTGTCTTCTCCATCTGCACACCATTCTATTTGTAAATGTGAGGCTTCGAATTCAACAGAGGAGATCTAATTAGTAGAGAGAACAGAGGGGTGTCGAACAAATCTATCTAGGGGATTGCGGACTTTAGTACACAATAGGGAAAGAGGAGCCTCAGTGTCACTTGTGCCTCTCACAGAAAAGTGACAATTAAGTGCTCTGAGCTCCCTGCAAAAAAGAGGTCTATGCATGCATTCTCTTTTGCAAGCATTCTTTGAATACCAATCCTAGAAATGTCACTCCAGAAGACAGAAGAAATTATCTCCTGGTTCTGTCAATGTGAGAGACCCTGAGGGAGTATCTTGTTTAGAGCTGTGCTGCAGGCATTCGGAGGACAGAGCAGAGCTTCTTAGCCAAAAGAAACTAAATACGCCCGCCCCCCACCATGCACACTGTCTAATAAGCTTCACGTTTCTCTGTTAAACTGAGACCCTCCAAGGGGCTCTAGGGAAAATTTGTCTTTTACAGTAAATAATCCCTGGATCAAGTCTGGGTTTTCTTATACTTCTTTTAATTAATCAAATATTGTATTCATAGTATCACAATATGGATCAGATACCAAACAGAAGATTTCTCTTCTGATTTCTTGACTATTCGAATAGTATTCTGCTCTCAAGGTTTTGGGATGGCTGAGGCTGAGGAGAGTCTCTGCATGTAAAGGTCACAGCCATTCTGTGGCACTTTACACACGGAAGCCCTCTGCCAATAGAATATCCTCAGATGTGCTGAATTGAGGTGTGCATGCTAAAATAAATAAGTAAGCAGAGAAAACCTGAGAATTGGGAAAAAAACAAAAGTCCAATCCTCTATTGAGGCCCATACAGAGGCTCCACCTCTCATGGGTACAGTCAGAGCCATTAGCAATAGGGGCAACAGGCCAGAGCCTTTCTATGCACCATACTCCTGACACTGGTTAAGAGCGAACGGCCACAGAACACATAACACTGTATCAACTGGAGGATTCAGAGTTACATGCTATTCAGCTTGGACCAGTACTGTTTATTAGTTTTGTCATTAACAGCAATGACAAAAACCACAACCACTTTTGCACCAACCATATTATACAATATGTTGATGTGGTCTGGTCTGGTTCTCCTTCAGAGTTTACTATTATGCTCAACCAATCCCAGTGCAAAGCCATTATTACCCTAGGTCACAGGGAAAGTCATATCTCTTAGGTTTACCCCTCCCTTGCAAGTCTATTTAGGAGTGGGGGTATTTGTTTTTAGAGACAGGGTCTCACTCTGGCATTCAGGTTGGAGTGCACAGACACAACTGAAGTTCACTGCAGCTGCAAACTGCTGTGATCCTTCTGCCTCAGCCTTCCAAAGCACAGGGATTACAGGCATGAGCCCCCACACCCAGTCTCCAAGTCTGTTTTTTTAAATCACTTGACTTAGTAACTTCCAAAATTCTAACTAAAAGTTTTCACCTGTTCTAAATTTTCCTTTCAATGAGAAAACATGGTTTCAGTCGACTCCTTTGAGCTATGTTCAAAAAGCTCCTTTCCACTTTCTAAACCCACGTTTCTTTAAATTGACACAATTCAATATGGTAGCACCAGACACATGTGCTATAGAAATTTAAATGTTCATGATTTTAAATTAAATAAAATTGAAACTTCCATTTCTAAGTCACATTAACCACATGTCAAGTGTTCATGGCCCATACATGTTGATAATGGTGGCTACAGTATTGGATAGCACAGATAAGAGACCATTTTCATCATCACAGAAATGTCTATTGGACAATGCAGCTCTAGAAGCTGCAGATTTCCCCCCAGCTGGACTGTGAATTCCTTAACCTTCCCAAACACTGCAACTGAAACACAATTCATTATTATTAGGCCCCAGCTAAAATGAGATTACACTAAATTTTATTTGTAGCAGAGGACTTTGCATCCTAGGCCAGTATTTCTTTTTTTCACTTTTTATTTTGAGGTAATTGCAGATTTTGATGCAATTGTTAAAAAATGATACAGAAAAATTTCATCTCCCCTTTACCCAGTTTCCTCTACTGGTTACATCCTATATAAATATAACATAACATTACAACCAGGAAATCCACATTGCTATTATCCACTGACTTTATTCAGATTGCACCAGTTTTATATGCACTCATTCAAGTGAGTATATGTCTCTGTGTGTACATGTATATTATTTAGTTCCACGAAATTTTATTACATATGCAAATTCAGGAACCACCATCACAGTCAAGATACACATGAATCTCTCCTGCTACCACTTTGTAGTCACAACCACCTCCCTCCCTCTCCTCTCCCTAACCCCTAGAAACCACTAATCTGCTTCCTATCTCTGTCATTTTGTCATTTCAAGGCCGGTATATGAATGGAATCATACTGTATTTAACATTTTGAGACTGGCTTTTTTCACTCACATAATTCTCCTGAAATACATTCAAGTTGTTGAGTGTTTCCATAGTTTATTCCTTTTATTGCTAAGTGCTATTGTACCACCATTTTTTTTTTTTTATCATTCATCCATTTATGGACATTCGGGTTGTTTCCAGTTTTTGGGGTTTTTTTGGAGATGGAATCTTACTTCGTCAACCAGGATAGAGTGACATGACCACAGCTCACTGCAGCCTTGACATCCCAGGCTCAAGCAATCCTTTCACCTTAGCCTCCCGAGTAGCTGGGACCACAGATGTGTACCACCATGCCTGGCCAATTTTTGTATTTTTTGTAGAGACAAAGTATCACTATGTTCATCCAGGCTGGTCTCAAACTCCTGAGCTCAAGCAATCCTCCTGCATAAGCCTCTCAAATTGCTGGGATTACAGGCCTGAGCCACTGCATTTCCAGTTTTTAGCTATTACAAGTAAAGCTGCTATGAGCATTTGTGTACATGTCTGTGTGTGAACACAGTTTTCATTTCTCTGAGATAAATACCCAAAAGTGTAATTGCTAAATCATATGGCAAATGCATGTTTAGTTTTTAAAGAAACTGCCATGTGCTTTCCCAGAGTGGCTGGCCAGTTTACATGCCAACCTGCAATGTATGCGTGATCCAGTTTCTCTGTATCTTCATCAGCATTTGGTGTTGTCACTACTTATTTTGCCATTCTAATAGGTGTGTACTAATACATTTTTGTGGTTTTGATTTGCATTTCCTAATGGCTAACGATCCTCTTTTTCATGTGCTTGTTTACCATCTGTACAGCCTCATCCGTGAAATGTCTGTTCACACCTTTTGCCCATTTTCTAGTTGGGTTATGTGTTATTTTACTGCTGACTTTTGAGAGTCTTTATTAATCTAGATACTAGTACTTTATGAGATATGTGGTTTGCAAATATTTCCCCCCATCCACTAGCTTATCTCTTCATTCTCTTCACAGGGTCTTCCACAGAACAAAGTTTTCAATTCTTATGATGTCCAATTTACCAATTTTTCTTTTTCTGGATCATGTTATTGGTATCAAGTCTATGAACTCCTCACCAACCTCTAGGGCCCTTTTTTCCTAAAAGTTGTATAGTTTTGCATTTTACATGTTAATCCATGTTTCATTTTGAGTTAATGTTTGTGTAAAGTGTGAGGTTTAGCTCAATTTCTTTTCTTTTTTTTGCCTATAGTTGTCTAATTGCTCTAGTCTCATTTATTAAAAATACTGTCTTTCCTGCATTGAATTGCTTTTGCATCTTTGCCAAAAACTGGCTGGGCAGAAAAGGTTCTAGAGATCTGTTGTACAACAACATAAATATACTTAACACTAGCAAACTGTACACTTAAACATGGTTAAGATGACACATTTTATGTTGCATTTTTAGTTCAATTGAAATTTTTTAATTTAAAAATTACTTGGGCATACTTGTGTGGGTCTGATTCTGGATTCTATTCTGTTCCATTGATCTATGTATCTATCTCTTTGTCATTATCACACTGCTTTGATCTAGAGTAGATATTTAACATGTTCAAATCAGGTAAAGTGATTCCTCCCACTTCATTCTTTTTCAAAATTGTTTTAGCTATTCTAGATTCTGTGCAGATTTTTCTATTTTAGTTTAATCTTCAAAAAAGTTAATAAAAGCATTTCACAGATGGAAAAACTGAGGTATTAATCTCTACTCATCAAAAATTTATTCAAATAATCATTGAGCATCTTTTCTATGTCAACACATTACACAGAAAATCTCATTTAATATTCACAAAAATCTCTGCAATATGTGTTGCTCTCATTTCTACACACCAGGTAACTGAAGATCAGAAAGGTTAAGTAACTTTCCCAAGGATACACAGATGACAAGTAGAAGAGCCAAGTTATGGACATGGATATATTTGACTCAAAATGCATGGCTTTACACTGTGCTATTCTATACATCTTTCACATTGTCTACCATCTGCTTGATAATCTCTGCTAGTCTTTATGATACAAACATGAACAAAACATGGCTCTGATTTTGAGAATGTCTTAGATTATATCTAGTTATCTCAGCCCTCAAAGTAACAGGCTAAGACTTGGTTCCATCTAGGCATCATGATGTTTTCCATTTTACTTTACTGAAATTGTCTCTCTAGTCCCAGCCTTTCATTTTCTAACAATGACTAGCCACTTAATCCACCCAAATTTCTCAGTCTGAAAGATCATAAGAATTCTCCCCTCTAAGCCTACTGATAACTCTCAGGTGATGCTGTGTTAGCTAGTCCTGTGTTATCAGTTAGTAGCAGAAGAAAATAGACACAGCTCAGTTAGTAGAGGTTAGTAGAGGAAGAAGATGGACATAGCTACTCCAGGACAAAGACTTAGGGTCAATGGCTTTACTTGTCAACAGATGACATCTTTACTGCCTGGCATAGGCCACTTGGTAGCTGAAATACTCCCTATGGTAAGGTCCATTTAGTGTCTGCACAGCTGAGGGGCTATTTTGCAGTTACTGTAGCTTTTCATGAGTTTCCAACTGTCAACACAATGATCCAGCACAATAATGCAATGCTATCTGGAAATATAATATTTCCATCCTATTAATATCTGCTTTTAAGGTATTATTCAGGAGAGAAAAGAGCAATATGGAATCATCTATCCCATTACAAACGCATGACCATTACCATTGCTGTATGGTTCTCATATGAGCAAAAATTTCTTAGTTTCTTAGAAGGTTAAGGAAGGTCAAATGGGGTTTTCATTGTCTATCAAAAGATAATTGTTGATTTCTATAATAGGATCTTACATATAAGGTAGTCCCTTACAAGGAAAGAAAAGTTCCAGAATAAATTGATCACTATGGGCAGGTCACATTAAAGAGTTCAATAAGACCTATTTTCAAATATTGTGCAAGGCAACATACTTATAGAGATGGAAAAGGATTGGTCTCTGACCTCAAGTATTGAATGATAGCAGGTTACTATAATAAATTCTAAAATAAGTGTTTGCATTAAAGTTCCATTGGAGCCTGGAGGAAGAAAACTTTTACTCAATCAGAAGAGGTCAGGGAAAGCATTACAGAAAAATTTGAGATTAGAGTTAGTTTTGAAAGGTTTAAAATCATAGATCAAAGTCAAGAAAAGAGTCATCTTGGAAAAATATTTTTAATCCTCAATGGAATGTTTTAGTGATCTATTTCACTGAATGTTTACCACAGTTAGTAATAATGTATAGTATATTTCAAAATGGTCACAATAGATTTTTAACATTCCTAACACAAAAAAAATGATAAATTGGTGAGGTGATGGCTATGTTAATTAGCTTGACTTACTTTTCTGTAATGCATACATAAATGAAACATCCCATTGTGCCCCATTGTGACACAGTTATTTGTCACTTAAAAACCAGTTTTAAAAATTCCTCAATGAGAAGTTTGACTGCAGAACTCTTCTTCCACATATGTATCTGTCAGCTTATTTATCATAAAACGGGACTGACAACGTCAACCACCCTTTCACAGAGAGGCTGTGAGAAATGACTGTGATACTCCTGATGAAATGGACATCACTACCAACCCAGGAAAACACACGTCTTTATGCTCTTTGAGTCACACCCATTCCTGGAGGCTCCACTTCACAGCAGAGTCTGAAAGCACAGATTTCTACCAGCCCAAGGATTCAGGAAGAATCCCCCAAGCAAACAGCCCAGGACCCTGAAGAGAGTTAGGAAATGTTTTCAGTAGTGACAGCATTTCACAGCTCAGATGCCCACATATGTGTCACCAAGACAGACACATAAATAATATTCAACTGCTCTGCCACAGTTGCTGACACTTGTAATCCCAGCACTTTGGAAGACCAATGTGGGAAGATTGCCTCAGCCTCAAACTAGCCTGGGCAACAGAGTGAAACCCCATCTCCACAAAAAATACAAAGAAAAAGAAATAATGTTCAACTAAATGCAAAACAAGTTAATCAATGTGTTATTAGAGGTGTGGCCTTTACTTCTTTAGAAGGAAGAAAGGACTCTGTTGTCCAGATAATGCGGTCCTGTCTCTCTGTTTACCAAATTATTATAATTTTTTAAACCCAAAAACCTGAAATAGCACTATAGAGTTTTCAATTCTTATTTCAAAGCAATATATAAGTTTTTAATCACATGAAGAAATGCATATTTAATTGATATTATGACTAATAAGACTTAAGGTGTAGTCCCAGAGCATACTCCAGGCTAGCCCAATTCTCATCAAAAGTCCACAAGGAAGAAATAACATTTGTGGAATACTGCCTCAAAAAGGAGCTGTTTGCTGGGCATGGTGGCTCACACCTGTAACCCCAGTGCTTTGAAAGGCCAAGGCAGGAGGATGCTTGAGACCAGGAGTTTGAATCCAGCCAGAGCAACATAGCGAGATCTCATTTCTACAAAAACTTTTAAAAAGAGGAGCTGATCATGCTTTGCTCAGTCAATGAGACCATCAGGGAGTTGCCTCAGCAACACTTAGGGATGCTGAAAGAAACAGGCCTATGACATCCTTTTGGCCTGTACAGCAGTGATGTCATGGAGGGGTGCTAATCAGCCAGGCATGTCATATCTCTCTGTGGAACCTCCTAAGAAAGTCTTCTCAGATCTGGGTATAAGGCAAGCTCTGAATCTTCCGGCAAGCAAGTAAATTTTTATTTCATGGATACTGTGACTACTGTACTCATCTTATTTTCCCTTTGTTTTGGCTACCAGGAAGCACACATACAGTTGTAATGCTCTTATAGTCATTATACAGAGCCTATGACATGATTTGGGTATTTTTTTTAACGCTCACTTTTCCTTCATCCTGATTTCATTGTTTATTTTTTATCCTCTTCACTGTTTCTATAGTATATTAAAAATAAAATGTCAGCCAAGGGAATAAATGTTGACATATGCCTGTCTGTAACTTATGCAGATCAGTAGATAGCATCAACATATACTGTGGAGCAGGAAAACAAATGTCCAAAGAGAATGTCTATGATTGTACCCAGTGAGTCTAGGACCAGGATCTTCATGTCATGGTCATTCATATTTTTTAGTTTCATCAAATCAATGCCCTTCACCTCACCAACAAGCAGTTTCTGCCTTCTTGACCTTCAGAATGGTCTTAAAGATGAGGGATGGAGGCCAGGCACAGTGGCTCATACCTGTTATCCCAGCATCGTGGAAGCCCAAGGCAGGAAGATTGCTTGAGGCCAGGAGTTCAAGATGAGTTTGGGTAACACAACAAGAACCTATCTCTAATAAAAATAAAATCACCTGGGCATGGTGGTGCATGCCTATAAGGCTGAGATGACTAAGCTGGGAGGATTGCTTGAGACCAGGAGCTTGAGACTGCACTGAGCCATTATGGCGCCATTGCACTCTGAGCAATTGCACTCTAGGAAACAGAGCAAGACCTCAACTCAAAAAAACAGAGACGGAAGGAAGAATTAATAGCTAAAGTTTTAAGACAGTCCCACTTATAAAAGAATTATTTTTATTTCTTTAATATAATATAGACAGGGTCTTGCCATATTGCCTAGGCTGGTCTCAAACTCCTAGGCTCAATCAATCCAACCATGCCCAGCTAATTTATTTTATTTATATTTTTATTTTATAGAAATAGGTTCTTGCTATGTTGCCCAAGCTGAGCTTGAACTCCTGGCTTTCCTCAAGCCACTGTGCCCAGCCCAAAAGGAGAATTATTAAATGTACAAGTAAATGTGATTCAATGCTCATACCTCTCTAAACTTATTTCATAAATACATTCAGAATCATAAAATGATGGTTCATTTTTTTAACCCACCTTATTTGTAAAATATAGTAAATGTAGTTCTATCTTAGTTACTATCTTAGCTTGGGTTCCCTTGAAAGCAGAGCTTGAGACAAAGACTTACGAGTGAGTGTTTTCCTGAGATACATGATTCCAAGGAAAGGATGTGAATGACAGTGTCAGCAAGTGAGCAAGAAGGAAGGGTTCCCGGAAATGGGCACTGGCAAGTTGGCCTCCACTGTGGGTAACTGGCTTCTCAGTCCCAAAGGACTACCTGACAAGCCACATGAAATGTGTTTTAGAACTGTGAATAGAGAAAGAAACATTTATTCACTGGTTCCCAAACCCCACTGATCAAAGGTCATGCCCCAAGTGTTAACACCTCCAATGCCTTCCAACTTACACATGTGTGAATCCCAGTGGGTTTCCAGGCACCCAGCATTCAGGCTGCAATGGGAGAGTAGCTCAGGATTGGTCGTTAGAAGGCATATATAGCAAGGGCCAGAGGCATCTGCAGGAAGGAACTGATGATCCGCAGCATCTTGTCATAATCTGAGAACTTATTAAAAGCAAGCAAAAGAAACTACTTTTTTCTTGATCTGTCTATAACCCTTTTAAAGCTCAAAAGGAAATAAAAGCCTTTTATTTCACAGCCTCCTGTGTAGAAAACATGGGTCAGATGAAAAATCAAATACTGAAGCTACCATTAGCATCTGAGAAGAGCTGGAAGGTAAATATCCCATTGTGTCTGACATAAGTATTAAATGAAATTAACGAAGAATATCAATGCAAGTATGACAAGGCGGCAAGTGACTAAGAGTCTTCTAATCTGAAAGACTTTCTAATCTAAAGATTAGAAAGAGACGGGGGGAAGGACCACCCATCCCACTGCCAATCTAAACACTGTGGGGACTTAATATACTGTTCGGTCTTTATCTTCCAGCTGAACGACAAGTTGAAGATGGCAGACAGTAGCTATTTAAATGGAAAATTAGCTCTCGTACATCCAAACAATATCCAGGGACTTTGGCAGCCTGAGATTATCAGAACATAAGAATAGCCCTTTTGCTATTATCATCAGAATTTGCAGCAAAGACATAGGATTCCAGCTATAAAGGTAGTTACAAGAATAAGCCAGGAGCTGTGAATAGGGCTTATGGAATTTTTGAATAAATGAGTGAAAGCTAGACGTTTCTCCATAGAGCAAAAAAACTTTTTTTTTTTCTTTTTTTGAGATGGAGTTTCGCTCTTGTTACCCAGGCTGGAGTGCAGTGGCGCGATCTCGGCTCACCGAAACCTCTGCCTCCTGAGTTCAGGTAATTCTCCTGCCTCAGCCTCCTGAGTAGCTGGGATTACAGGCACGCGCCACCATGCCCAGCTAATTTTTTGTATTTTTAGTAGAGACGGGGTTTCACCATGTTGACCAGGATGGTCTCGATCTCTTGACCTCGTGATCCACCCACCTCAGCCTCCCAAAGTGCTGGGATTACAGGTGTGAGACACTGCGCCCGGCCTAAAACTTTATTTTTTAAGAGACAGACTTTTGCTCTGTTACCCAGGCTGGATTGCAGTAGCACAATCATTGCTCACTACAATCTCAAACTTCTGGGCTCAAGTGATCCTCCCATCTCAGCATCCCAAGTAACTGAGACTACAGGTACATGCCACCACACCTGGTAATTGTCTTTAAAAAAATTTTTTTGTAGGGAAGGGGTCTTACTATGTTGCCCAGACTGGTCTTGAACTCTTGGCCTCAAGTGACCCTCCCACCTCAGCCTCCCAAAGCACTAAGCTTACAGAAATGAGCCACCACTCCTGGCTGAAAGACATTTTTAAATACAGCATTAAATACATAAATACAAAATTAAGGTACTGAAAATAAATAGTTTTAATGTACAGAGAGATTTATCACAATATTTCTATAAGGACTATATCCCTTTAAATTTAAATTTTATATTAATCATTTATAATTACTCATTAAACTGCTATGGGGAAAAAATAAGTGAGTAGATTTTATGGGAATCTAGCTCTGTTTCACATTAGGGAGTTGTCTTAAACAACATTTCACCAAGTCATTAAAAAGACTTCTGTGAGCAGAGAATTTCATGGTAAGATATGCTAAAGAAACTGTGGATTATATAAGATAAACCAGTCTCTCTTCTGCAGGAATTTCACTTTGCTGGGCATTGAGATTGCCACTGGGGTCTAAGAGTGCCCTGCTTCTGCCAAGCTTGTTTAAATAGCACTATTCCAAGGACAAGAACGTAAGTGTACTAAATGCCAATGTGAGAAGCTGATCAAAGCCCTAATTTTCAAACTGTGTCTGCCCATGTAGTCCTGGAGTTTCATGGCTGTGCCTCAAGGCTACTCAAGGAAGGGAGAGAGAAGACAAAAGTGGGGAGTCTGTGAGCTAATAGAACTCTGAGCCTTTCATTCTTGTGGTTAGCCAGAGTCATTTTACATCTGTATTTATATATTCATTTTACATCTTTATATTTACATATTCATTTTATATCTCTATATTTATATACTGGGTTTCCAGGTAAGATTTTGCTTAACTAAAAACTCAGATTTTTTTAAAAGCGCAAACACTTCATCTAGAGTCGGTGCATCCACATAGACATAAGCCTATGGCAGCAGTTCTATGGAGACAGGTGTGGAACCAGATTCACTCCTAATATTAGCATTGCACTGGCTAAGAGTACAAATGGAGGCCCACATAGATCATACATCTAATGTTTGAGTTGTATATCAAGCTAGCATCACTAGTTAAAACATCGCTACTTCTACCTTGACAAATATACCCAAATTCAGAATCCTTAGACTTCCAGAAATCTACTCCTGAAAAATTATCTCTTCCCACCTCCAGTTCCTACAAGTAGTCCAGTGTACAACCAAGAACATAAGTTATAGCTTCACCTATGGTCCTTGAAACAGTCAATGTTTCAGCTATCACTTGGCTCAAGTGTGCACACACAGTCAGCATACTTCATTCTAGAGAGGAAAGACCTCAGAAAGAGGGCCATGAGCCTTGGAAGTTGAATTATGATCATTTGAGCAGAGAATTCTGAGGTCTCAAGTATCAGGAATATGTTCCAGAAGGAAGATATATGGGATCCAGATGGTTTTATCCTCTTGATCCCTAGAACTTCTCACTTAATGAGGAGGGAAAGGAACAAAGGAGGATTAGAGTGGAGCTCTCCAAAGCATGGGGCTCAAAGCAAGAAGTCTTCTTGCCAGAGATTTAGGGCAGTACTAGCGGGAATTCCAATTGCAAGACATCAGACAGAAAAGGAAAGGTGAAATTGTCCATGGGGCCAGCTTGCAAAACCCAATCATGACAGTGATCACAAACACTGAGGGCTGGTCTCTATGCACCTGAGGTTTCTTTTTTCTGATGAGAAACCCAAAGAGTTTTATTTAGCTTTGCGAGCTAATCTTAAAAGAAAATAAAATTCCAGCCTCACTTGTTGAATTTTTTATTTAGGAGAAAACTAAATAGAGAAATTTGAGATAAAATTCATAAACAGGTATATTAGTAACCACTTTGTGGGAGCTAGTGAGAGATGATGAGTCATAAAGACAAATTTCAAGCAAACATTTATCTATTATTTATCATTAACACCTGTATTATAGGTACTAGGGATATGGCAGTGAATAATTCAAAGTTCTTGCCCTTTAGAAACTTAATTCTTTTAGGATCAGCACACACACACCACACACATTTGAATAATGATAAATTCTACAATAAAATATAAATAGAGGTGGGAGTGGTGAGTGAAGAACTCTCTGAAGCTGTGATACTTAAGCAGAGACATGAATGAAATGAGCTTCGTACACCTCTAGGGGAAGAGCATTCCAGGCAGAAGGAACAGTAAGTGCAAAGGCCCTGGGGTAGAAATAAGCTTAGAATGATCAAAGAAAAGATGGAAGAAAGTATAGCTAGATCAGGGTGGGTAAAGGGGAGATGGGTAGAAGATACGAGTGGAAAGGTTGTCATTGGCCAGATTGTGCAATGTACTATGTGAGTCTAGAATTCAAGACAGAGATCTGGACTCCAGCTGAATATTCAAGAGTGACTAGCAAGAAGTGACAGTTAAAGCTCAAAGAAAAAAAATTCACCCAAGAATAAACAGAATAAAACCAATCAAATTTGAGAGGAGCCCTGGAAAGCATCGATAGTGAATGTGGCAAGAGGAACCAACAATGAAGCCTGGAAATAAGTGATCCTTTCTAGAGGGATTAAGTGTCCAAGAGGGTTAAATATTAAACAGAAGTTAGGTCAGGTTAAAACAACCAGAGGTCCATTGGCTTTGACGAGCAGGGAGTCACTGGGGGCCTTTGCCAAGGCAACTACTATGCACTAGTGAGAGAAGTCAAAACTCATTGGCTTGAGAAATGTGTTAGAAATTAGTAGGGAGATTCTACAAATTCAGATTGTTTTTTTAAGAATCTTGGCTGTGTAGGAGGGAGGATGGATAGGGCAGCAATTTCAGGATGAACTGGGAAAAAAAACTGAAGTTGGAAAAAACTGATGTATGCTTTTTAGCTACATCAATAAGCATACATCAGTTTTTCCATCTTAACTCCAGAAAGGAGCTGAGAAAGAAAGAGGTTTAAGGTGCATGGGAGAGGATGTTACTAAAGCAGCCTTCTCCATTCCACACATTGCCTTCCTGTGGGAAGACTTCAATTAATGTTGCTTACTCTATCTTATTTGATTGGCAAATTTAGAAAGAAAATGGTGACCTTGGCTCAAGTCTGCCCTTTGCCCTACTGGAAGTGAACCTGCCCACAGAAGGCCCAAATTTGCCTCTGCTCCTCCATGATGTAATTTTGACCTGTAAATTCTCCCATATAGCACTGCTGAGAACTGACCAATCCTGGGGTTCAGATCTTAGGTCCATTTGACCAAGACAACAAGCCACATCCTCCAATCAGCTCTATCCATAATATTGCTATGGCTTCTGTCTTTATTCTTTGATTTACTTCCTGAATTGTGCAGCACTCAGGTAGAAAAGACAGAAGGCTGCTTACTGGGGTGTCCTTAATGGATTCGATATTGGGGATAATTGATTAATCAAGATATGAAGGAAAGGCAGGGAAAATTTAACAAAGAAGGAACAAACAAAAGAAATGCCTTCCCATCCTTTCAAATCAAAAAGTAGGAGAAAAGGTTGTGCATGGGAGACAGGTGTTGAAAGTGTTCACAGCTGATATTGTCTACTTTCTCAATGCAGCTAAAAATGAAGCTATTTGCTGAGAGTGAGAATGTTAAAGATTTGAAGGCTTGAAGAGGTTGAAACACTACTTGAGAGAATGAGAGAGAGGGTATCAAGGATAAGTAAATATGTTCACAACTAAATTTCACATTCCACAAAAGAAAGCCAAGAGAAAAAAATATGTAGAAAATGTATGTAGAAAATGGCTTCATAATCTGCTTACAATTTCAACTACAAAACTGACAATCAGTACTCCTCCCAGCATAGACTCTTATGGAAAGAGCAAGGGCTTAGAAACCTGGATTTACATCCCAAAACTGCCAAAAATGCACTGGGTGAGCTAATGAAGAAGATAATTGCATGACCCCTCCCTCCTAACCCCTCCTGCCTGGTATTCATTCCTTTGTGTAACTCCCTCCTTTTGTATGTAAGCTGGACCTAATGACTCACTTCTAAAGAATAGAGTACAGCCAGAGTAATGGGATGTCACTTCCAGTATTAGGTTATAAAAAACTGACTTCTGTCTTATCCATGCTCTCACTCTTTCCATGTTTGCTCTGATGAGGCTACTTGAAGAGATACATATAGTGGGGAACTGAGGGTGACTTCCACCTGACTACCAGCAAAGAACCAAAGCCCTCAATTCCACACCCATCTAGGAAGTGGCCTTGGTCCATAATCACATAAGTGAGACTGAAAGAAGATCCTTCTCAGTTGAGCCTTCAGATGAGAATACAGCCCTGTCAACACATCTGTTCCCTCCTTATGAGGGATACCAAAGCTGTACCTGTATTCTGACCCACAGAAACTGAGCAAATAAATATGTAATACTTGAAGCTGCTAAGTTTTGGGGTAATTTTTAATGCAGAATATATAATTCATGGTGTGAAACTGTCTGATCATACTGGTAGGAGTGGACTGGTGTTTCTGTGGCAGCTGACAGATGGGTTCTTTAATGGGATGTTGTGTTAGTTTATTCTCACACTGCTATAAAGAACTGCCCAAGACTGGGTAATTTTTAAAGAAAAGAGTTTTAATTGACTCACAGTTCTGCATGACTGGTGAGGCCTCAGGAAACTTATAATCATGGCAGAAGAGGAAGCAGGCACATCCAACATGGTGACAGGTGAGAGGAGTATGTGAAGGAGGAACTGTCAAACACTTATAAAACCATTATACCTCATGAAAATCACTATCATGAAAACAGCATGGGGGAGACCACCTCCATGACCCAATCACATCCTACAAGGTCCCTCCCTCAACATGTGGGGATTGTGGGGATTACAATTCAATTTGGGTGGGGACACAGAGTCAAACCATATCAAATGTATTTCTGTCCTTGTCCCTATTCTGTCCAAAGAGAAGATGAAGGAAGATGGATAGAGATAATTGCAATTTATATTTATCAAGTGCCTACTTTGTGCCAACACTTTAATAAGTACATAATTTAAATTATCTCATTTATTCTTCTCCAAAACTGTGAGATAAAAACTTTCATTATCCTTTTACAGAAGAAGCTACAGTCTCATACAATTGCTATGAGGATTAAATAACAAAATATGTATAAAGCACCTGACATAGCACTTGGCAAATAATAGGTGCTAAATAAATCTTCCTCAGGTTCCCTTCCTTCTCCTTACAGAGAAAGAGCCTGGTTGAAAAACAGAAATTAGAGGCTTGCATACTACCTCTATGATTATTGCAGTACTAGAAGAGAACACTGCAAGAATAAATGATGAGTCAAGATTCACAATTAATTCTGGCAGTCAAGAGTTCTGGGCCAAAATTATCAAAATGAAATGAAACAGGGTTAATGTGAAGCCTTACATTTAGGTTTGAAAAATTAATCAAGTAAGCTTAGGAGAAACTTGACTAGATACTAACTTATATAAAACAGAGCTTGGGTCAACCAGCAGCTTAAAATGAGTCAAAAGTGATACATGGCTCCTAGAAAAATAATTATCTTGTTCTTGGTCTTCATTGATTCAAAAATAGTATATCAATAGTGATGCAAGAATAGAAGTATCCCCATGCACTCTGCACTGGTCAAAGCACAGCTAGAAAGTCAAAACTAGATGTGAGCTCCCTGTTTCATGAAGAAACTGACAAACTAGACCTTGTCCAGAGTCACCAGGATGCTGAAGCATCTGGAATATGTCACCAAGGCATGATTGAAGGAATAGCAATATCCCCAACCAAACACTGATCAAGCCCATTTGGACTGCTCACTCTACCACCAATGTCCATTCCACTAACCAAGCTCACAGTGTGCCCTGCAGCCTGCCACACCCAATGAGGCAGTTCAGTGGGCTCTGAGAATCAGAGGACCGTGGTGCTAGCATCAGCTCCCACTAACCAGGATGCAACCCTGAACACACTTATGAACCCCTCTGAGCCTCAGTTGCTTGATATATAAAATGATGAGCTTGGACTTAGATCTCTGTGGAATGTTTGGGCTGAAAACTAACAATTCTGGGTTCAGGAATGGCCAGTCTTACTCTCACAGATCAGCTTATCAAGAGCACTGGTCACACTCTTGACCTCCTAGTCCTCATTACGACACAGCCTGAAACTTCTACATCACCTAGGTCAGTGAGGTTTCCATGCAGCATCCTTTTTGTCAGATTCTTAGTAAAGAATGGGTCTTGAGACCGGGTGTGCTGGTTCACTCCTGTAATCCCAGCACTTTGGGAGGCCAAAGCAGGCAAATCATTTGAGCCCAGGAGTTCAAGACCAGTCTGGGCATTATAGGGAAACTCTGTCTCTATTTAAAAAAGAAATATTAGCCAGACATGGTGACTCATGCCTGTCATCCCAGGAACTCGAGAGGCTGAGGTGGGAGAATCATTTGAGCCCAAGAGAAAGATGTTGCAATGAGCAGAGATCACACCACTGCACTCCAACTGGGTGACAAAGCCAGAGCCAAACCATGTCTCAAAGAAAAATAATAATAATAAAATAATCTCCATTCTGCTCTTAGAGATTCACAATGCATCTTAGCACCTTAGCATGTGAAGGATCCTAAAATTTCCAGCAACCCAGAAACCAGTATAACTCTGTTCAATTAACAGTTTTAAACTTATCATAATCCCTTGTGCTAAATATCAGTCAACAATCACACTTTGTGAAACAATGACTTGGATTAATGATAATCAGTTACTTTATACCCTACCAAGTTTTCCTTTCTTCTCTATGAGGCCTAATGCACCATCAGCAAAGAATCGCAGCCAACAGTCCTAGGCTTGGGTTATGCATGCTTGTAAAGAAAGTGGGTCTTTCAGAATCACCCCATCACCACCCAAAATCCTGGAGAGCCAGGGGCATCCACCCACTTGGAATTGCAACCATGTGTACATGTTACTAGAGTCAGGTTTCAGGATTCAGCCCTACCTGACATGCACATTATTCTCAGGATTTAGGTCTCTCAAAATCAGTCATTTAAGAAAGTGTATGAAGAGAGAAGAAATAGTCGATTATTTTTTAAACTACTTCCAAAAGTAATTCCTTACATTTCTGAATTTTTTAAGAAAAAACAATCAAAAGCCTCAGTTATCATGTGTGTGGAAGTACTGAAAGTGAGAAACAAGAATGATGATAGATACAACTAAAATAAGCTATGAAAAAAAGGATTTTTTAAATCAGAAATTCATATTAGCACTGCTCTGTTCTTCATTTTAGCATGAAATTCATTGTAAGGGCAAACTCCAGGATATCCCACAGCAATAATCTACGCTGTCCTCATAACCTTTAAAATGACTTAATGAAGGCAGAGTTAAGTCTTGAAAGGTTTCATTACCATTAAAGGAGTGGCCTATTTGCTGGTCTCTTTCATAATGTTAATGTGATTTTCCTAGCACATAAAATTTAATTACTAGGAGACATAATATATTACCCAAGGACCCACCTTGCATGGAAAATTAATAGTACATCCATGTCTTTATTCCTGTTGCCCACTCTGCAACAGGAATTTTTTGTCCATACAAATCATGCTCATCTTTAACTCCAACTCTCTTTTAGAGACAGGGTCTAATCCTGCTGCTCAGGCTGGAGGGCAGTGGGTCAATCAGGGCTCACTACAGCCTTTACCTTCTGGGCTCAAGCAATCCTCCCACCTCAGACTCCCAAGTAGCTGGAACTACAGGCACATGGCACCATCCCCTATTTTTTGTACTTTTTTATAGATACAGGATTTCAGCATGTTGCCGGGGCTGCTCTTTTGAACTCCTAGGCTCAAGCAAATCTCCTGACTCCGCCTCCCAAAGGGCTGAGATTATAGGTGTGCGCCACCATGACTGGCCTTTAAGTCCAACTCTCTCTTTCTTGCTTGAAATATTCTTCTTCAGTCTTTCAAAGTTGTAACTCCATATACTACGGACTGTGACTAGAAGCACAAATTGGATCAGTATGAATGAGGGGGCCATAGGAGGCCAGTCTCAATGAAGAGATCTATGTTACAGACTATAGGGAAAGTTCAGATAGGTGGATACAGCGGAGGAAAATCAAAGGAGCCCTAAAAAACAATCAAGTAATTGAGCTTGGTATAAATAAAACAGTAGTTTCCTTTTATCAGATATGAGTAATTTATTTAGCCATTGTTACAGTCAGCCCTCCATATCTGTGGGTTTCCACATCTGTAGGTTCAGCATCTGTGGATTCAACGAACCATGGATCAAAAATATTTGGGAAAAAAAAAATGCACCTGTATTAACATGGACAGATTATGTTTCTTTTAATTATTCCCTAAACAATACAGTATAACAACTATTCACATAGCATTTACATAGTATTAGATATTATAAGTAATCTAGAGATTATTTAAAGTACATGGAGAATATGCATAGGTTAAATGCAAATACGATACCATTTTATATCAGACACTTGCACATCCATGGATTTTGGTAACCATGGGAGGTTCAGTCCTCCACAGATACCAGGGGAATTACTGTACTTAAATACAAAGCACAAGGTTCAAATCTTTACTCTGTTTCTTCCCAGACATATTAGTGAGCAAGTTACATAATCAATATATTAGGAATAGGCTCAATGCCAGATTTCAGGGGAAAAATAAAAATAAGGGCCGGGCGCAGTGGCTCAAGCCTGTAATCCCAGCACTTTGGGAGGCTGAGGCGGGTGGGTCACAAGGTCAAGAGATCGAGACCATCCTGGTCAACATGGTGAAACCCCGTCTCTACTAAAAATACAAAAAATTAGCTGGGCATGGTGGCGCGTGACTGTAGTCCCAGCTACTCAGGAGGCTGAGGCAGGAGAATTGCCTGAACCCAGGAGGCGGAGGTTGCGGTGAGCCGAGATCGCGCCATTGCACTCCAGCCTGGGTAACAAGAGCGAAACTCCGTCTCAAAAAAAAAAAAAATAGCAGTACCTCAAGTGGGATAGATGTTTATTTATCTCTAGTATAAAAGTTCAGAGATATGCAGTCTAAGACTGGTATGAAGGTCTGACTGACCAAAGTCCTTAGGGACTTAACTCCTTCCCTTCTCAATCTCATTGTCCTGGAATGTGGCCTCTTTGTCACAGTCCTAAGAAGTATCCAATTCTAGGCAGTGAGATGAAAGAAGGAATAAAAGGCATATACTAACTGTCTCTTAGAGCAATTTTCATAAGTTACTGCCCACTACCCTCTAAATCCCACTGGCCAGACTTAGTGATATGGCCACACTTAACTGCAAGGGATAATGGAAAATGTCATCTTTAAGCTGGACAGTCATAAAACCAGCTAAAAGTACCTATTGGTATTGTTGAATGGAAAAAAACTATGAAGGGACAACTAACGGTTTCAACTGCAGTTTACCTGAAAATAGAAACAATATCTACTGCATGGAATTACTTGGGAAAGGGTCAGAATTAAATGGGAACATACATACAAAGCATCTTTCATAATGCTGCATGAATGAGAATCTCAGTCCTTCTCCTCTGTATCCTCAAAAATAAGCTTCTCTCTTGTCTACCTTGCATCTTCAGACCTAGATACAATTCACTAATCTTTCTAAGCAGAAAAATTAATATGCCATAATTTCTTCCTATTTTGACTTGCAGATATCAGCAACCAACCACAAAATACTGTTCAGTATATTTCTCAGCCTTGCATAACCGTTAACATACATTTCAAAGCTGCCCCAATGGGATAATAGCAATGAAATTCTGAGCTTACACTCTCTCTGAAATATGTGCTTCACAACGCCATGGCCTTGCCTGATTCATTCACAGGAAAGCCCTAGAAGAATAATACCTGGCATGTAACTGGGAACATTCAGTATTGGTTGAAGGAATTGATAATGGAATTATCAAAATATACAGGAGAAAATAAGAATGTTCAATATTAAAAAGAAAAGGAGGAAGCCAGCAGGATACATCACTATTGCAAAGCACATTGGAGCCTTAAATGGCAACACTGTGGATCAGGTATTTAGAGAAAACTCTCCCAGTACAGTACACTGATAAAGGCTGGATACATTCCAGAATAAAAACTTTTTAAACACATGAATGAGCTAGCAAGAAAGTAAAGGTATTCTCTGAAGGCCAGAAAAGATAAGAATGCTCAAATTGAAAGAAATCACAAGTGTTCAAGCTGGAAATTGCTTTTGGAGGTCTAAGAAGATAAAGCCTGTGGCCTTAACTGGATATGAGGTTAAATTGAAGACATTCACTTTTTAAAGCAGAGATCCCAAGAGGGTAAACATTCTTTTCTAAGTGAATGACCCAGGGGGAAAAAAATATCCCACAGAGGGAGTTAGTAAGATACATTATTATTTTATCCTGGCTCTTGGTGAAGGTAAAAAAGAGAAAGAAAGAAAGAAAAAAATCTACCCTAAGAATTCCTAACCACAAATCTACATTTAAGGGACTTAGAATAAGAACTCAAACCATCTATATAATGAAAAAAAGAAAACTCAACCCAAAAATGGAATTTTAACAGTATCCCAGGTAGATAAATGCCCCTCAGCACCTAGAAAAACCAAATGAGCATTTTACCTGAAAAAATACATTTTTATGCCAGGCCTCAAATAAATTTCACAGACAAACTCACAGTCAAAAATCACTAAAAACAACAGGAAATAAACTGCCATGAGGAAGAGGGGGCAGAAACAACAAACCACAGAATCAGAATGGCAAAGACAACAGATGTTGGAATTATCAAAGAGAGACTATAA
>NW_016107320.1:5104177-5115240 GCF_001604975.1 Cebus imitator
TTTAGGGTTATATATCTTTAACATCCTCTTTCCTTACATGTATGATGGTATATTAGACTGTTCTCACACAGCTATAAGGAAATAACTGAGGGCTGGGTGCAGAGGTTTATACCAGTAATCCCAGCACTTTGGGAGGCCAAGACGATGGATCACTTGAGGCCAGGAGTTCAAGACCAGCCTAGCCAATTTGGCAAAATGCCATCTTTACAAAAAAATAGCTAGGCACAGCAGCGGGTACCTATGGTCCCAGCTCCTAGGGAAGCTGAAAAATGAAAGCTGTTTGAACCTGTGAAACAGAGGTTGCAGTGAGCTGAGATTGTGCCACTGCCCTCCAGCCTGAGTGACACAGAAAGATTGTCAAAAAAAAAAAAAAAGAAAAAGAAAGAAGAAATACCTGAGATTGGGTAATTTGTAAAGAAAAGAGGTCTAACTAACTCATGGTTCCACAGGCTGTACAGGAAGCATGGCTAAGGAGGCCTCAGGAAACTTACAATCATGGTGGAAGGCAAAGGGGAAGTAGGTACCTGTTACATGGCTGGAGCAAGAGGAAAAGCTGGGGGGTGGGGAGAGGTGTCACACACTTTTCAACAACCAGGTCTCATGAGAACTCCGTATCATGAGAAAAGCAAGGGGGGAAATCTGCCCCCATGATCCAATCATCTTCCACCAGGCCCCATCTCCAGCCTTGGGGATTACAATTTGACATGAGATTTTGGCAGGGACATAAACCCACACCATGTCACATGGGTACGTAAGTGTTCATTTTGATACTATTCTATAAACATGTGTTATATACTCTGTGTATGATATATTTCACAATAACAATTATTAAGAAAGAAATGCATTGGCATAAGCAAAGATTAAAAGGTGCAAGTGACCTTATTTCAACTAAAGAGTTTATTACGAAGTGAAAAATAGTTTATTAGAAAGCTAAACAAGAAAAAGCGATAACAAAAAGGAGAGAAATACTTTGAATTGATAGAAAACTTTTTATATATAATAAAGACTTCTACTTGACTGTCCAGTTCAATCTAGCATGAAAGGCTTACAATTATAAATAGATCAGCAACAGAAACCTACAATTAAATGAAAGACAGAGAGAGCAGCAGCTTTGGAAAGAGATACATCAAAATGTTTTCTCATGCTGAGATGGAACGGTTGTGATAATGATGGCAGGATTGTGAGTGATTTCCTCCCTTACTTTTTAAAATTACAGACAGACTCTGGAGTTAGACAGACATGACCTTGAATTGAGCATCCATAATTCATTGGTCATGAGAACTTAGAAAACTTGCTTAATCTCTGAGCTTTAAATTCCTCCCATGTAAAATGAAGATAGAGCCTCAAAAGTGTGCTGTGAGGTTTTAATGAGATAATCTATATTAATCGCAGAGCACCTAACTTGTAGTAAGTCAATACAATTTGGTATGGTTACTTCATTGCCCCCCCCCTTTACTCACCTTCACCACATTTATTTTGGGGTATCCTCTCTTTCTCAGGAAGTGAATCATCATGATAGGAGGCCTTAACTCAAGATAGGGTAATAAGACTGAATGCTAAAATTTTAGGTGGAGTTACTGGAAAGAGGCACCATGTTTTCTCTGACATTACCAGCTCCAAAGATGTAAGCTAGAGCCTAGGCAACAAGCATCTTCGGAACCGCAAAAGTAGAAGTGAAGCTGCCCGGAAATAAAATTAACTCAGAAGGAGATGGGAGGAGAGAGAGAAAGAAAAAGAGAGAGACAGACGGAGTCCTGAAGACAACATTGAAGCCCTAGAACCCAGCCACAACTAAACAGATCCACACTTAACTTTTCTGTAAATAAATTTTTTGCATAAATTATGTTTCTGTCACTAGAAATCCAAAAATCCTAGCTAATAAATGAGTTAGTGTATAAAATACAGTTAGAGCAATATAAATCAGGTATTATATTATTAATACATTGTTCTTTCTTTTTTCCTACACTAAGTTTAGTTAGCATGTGTTTTTATTGTTTATTTTCTTATTTTTCTATTTTTACCTACATAGATTTCTTTCAAAGTTTTTAAATTATTGCATGTATTTATTGTCTATGTGTGTTTTTTTGTTCTCTCTGAAATGTTTGCCAATATACTTGAATATTTTCATTATCAAATTTAGAACTTTACCCACAGGTAACTGCACCCCAACTGACAGCCTGACTTATCTCATCCTGGTAAGTCCCTCTCAGATTCCTGACCCTCAGAAACTGAAATAAATGCATGTTTGTTGTTTTAAACCTGCTAAACTATAGGGAATTATGTTATGCTGCAATAGACAACCAACACAATCTCTTTTCATAAGTTTTATATTTAACCAATGGTCATATTCACTTTCAAGCAGAAAACTTTCTTCAAATGAAGTTTTTTTTTCTTTGTTCCTTTGAACATGTTGTCTTTGTTGTTTTTTCCCTCAGAAACTGTTATTCCCAAAGAATTGGGATCTTTAAGACCTGTCATCCAACTATTAGCTCATCAGTTTAAGTATTTTATTCTTATACTCTTGAAACAGTCCTTAAATTTGTCCTCTACTATATGAATTACCTTTTCCATGGTTGCAAGTTTGCTATTTGCTGCCTGAAGCCTGGTATCATTATGCTGTTACATTTAGATTTATTACAGTCTTTTCTTGTCTTGGATTTTTCACATATTTTTTCATAATAGCCTACTCTTGTTTCTCTGAGGAAAAGTTGCCTTACATATTTTTGAACAATTGCAGCTGACATTTTTTCTAAAATTGGCCTCTGTTTCTTGTAGTAAATCTATTTCAGGTGCAGGCCATTTTCCTGAATCATCAGGACAAAATAGCATAGTGGTGGATATGGTTTGGCTCTGTCCCCACCCAAATCCAAATCTCATCTTGAATTGTAGCTCCCATAATTCTCACATGGAAGAGAAACCCAGTAGGAGAAAACTGAATTATGGGGCAGTTTCCCCCATATTATTCTCATAGTAGTGACTAAGTCTCACGAGATCTAGTGGTTTTGTAAGGGGAAACCCCTTTCACTTGGTTCTCACTTCTCTCTTGCCGACCCCATGTAACACATGCCTTCTGACATGATTGTGAGGCCTCCCCAGCCACATGAAACTGTGAGTCCATTAAACCTATTTTCTTTATAAATTACCCAGTCTCAGATATGTCTTTATCAGCAGCGTGAAATGGACTAATACAGTGGTTAAGCCTACAGATCAGGAATCATTCTGCCCAGGTTTATATCCCAATCTATTAGCTCCAGGACCTTGGAAAAGCTTCTTAAACTCTGTGTTTCAGTTTTCTCTCTGAAAAATTGGGGTGAGAATAGTACCTGCCTCATAGAGTCACTAGGCTAAAACATGTAAAGTGCTTAAAACCACTTCAGTACCTGTGTGTGTGCTCAAAAATGTTAGTCATTATTACCAAGACAATGGCCAACTTGTGCTGCAGAATGTGATCATATCAGCCCACCCACTTCCCACTAGATTCTTCTCTCTTTACTCATCTTCTTACGGTCCTGGTATAGAAGGAAAATCAAGATGCCAAGTTTCCCCTGGGCTCAGTAACAGACTGGTATGAGGCCCTATCCTAAGAAATGGTTAAAAGCCAAGGTTGCATCTCTCCCTAGTTAAGACTAAGATTTTTATAAAACAAAAGATAATTTTTTAAAACTTAATGCCAGTTTCCATAGCTTACACCTGTAATCCCAGCACTTTGAGGTGCTGAAGTAGGAGTATCACTTGAGCTCAGGAGTTCCATACCAGCCTGAGCAATACAGTAAGACACCATCTCTACTAAAAATCAAAAAAATTAGCCAGTGCACATGGTGGTGCATGCCTATTGTCCCAGCTACTTGGGATGCTAAAGTGGGAGGATCACTTGAGCCCAGGAGATCAAAGCTGCAGTGAGCTATGATCACACCACTGTACTCTAGCCTGGGCAATAAAGTGAGACCCTGTCAAATAAATAAATAAATAAAAGCAAATTACCTGTTCGGCATCAGGTGAGTATAGATTGGGGCTAGTATTACCATTGCTTACAATTTTCCCAGTATGGATAACGGAAGAATGGGTTCGTAGGTGAAGGATCCCTGTGTGTTTACATAGTAGAAAAAAGCATACTCAAACCAGGTCCCTGAAGCATTGAATGGTACTTTTCACCAACAAACTCCTTTTTACTATGGCAAGAACCTCTAAGTCTCATTCCACAATAGCTCCAAACTCAAAGTCTAGGATCTTGTGATATGTATTAGGTTTGGATGTAACTCTTAATCTGGAGAGTTATAAATTATCTACCTCCATATTCCCGAGACTCAATGGAGAAATAGTATAATTGCAATAAGACTTTCCTTTTGAAATTGTGAAGAACTGCAGGCATGCAGCAATCATTAGTCCAAAAAAATTGAAATACCCTCATCAAATGTTGTGAGGTCTTCCCCATTTTGGGGGTAAGCAATGTTACCTTAGTCCTTGTTCTGCTCCCTGGAGTAGCTCCTTATACACCACTCTCCATACCTCTTGGCTTTGCCCTCTGCGATGTCCTTTTTTCTCCTCATCACTTCTGTGGATGTATCTAAAGAGGACATTAGAAAATATGCACATTTTACTAGCTTACCAAATTTCACAGCCTATGTATTGTCTGTGGTAAGTTTGGATGAGGTGAGCATATTTTGCATGTGGGAAAAATGCAAATCATTGTGGCCAAGAAGTCAAACTGGTAGATTTCATTAACACCTCAATTCTTCATCCTTTCCTGCACACAAACCTTTGGCCATGTGACTTTTCAGTCCAGTAGGCCAGGCTAGTGGCTCACACCTGTAATCCCAATATTATGGGAGGCCAAAGCAGGAAGATTGCTTAAGCCTAGGAATCTGAGGCTAGCCTGAGCAACACAGTAAAACCTCTCTACCAAAATTCTTAATTAAGCCAGTCATGGCGGTGCTTGCCTCGAGTCAGTTATTCAGCAGGCTGACGTGGGAGGACAACTTGAGCCCAGGAGTTTGAGGCTGCAGTAAGCTACAATAGCACCACTGCATTCCAGTCTGAGCGACAGAGCCAGGCTCTATCTCTAAATAAATAAAAGCATTTGTCCAGCCCTTGTCTTGGGGCTTGACCATGTGGTTTGCTTTGGCCAATGGGATGTTGATAGGTAAGTCACAGGCAAGGGCTTGCCCTGCGCAGTGGTGACTCTGCCTTCACCATTAGAAGAACATGCCCGGGCTAACCCACTGGACCCAAGAGAGGGATGAGAGACATCTGGAGTAGAGCTGTCCCAGCTGCCTAAGCAGAGTGAGAAGCAGGCCAGCCTACATCAGCTGAGCCCCAGCTGACTCACAGGCTAATGAAGGCTAATTGCTCATTGCTGTCTCAAGCCACAGTGTTGTGAAGTAGTTATTATGCAACAATGGCAAACCAATATACTTGGAAAAATAAGGCATTTGCACAAAAGCCTTATGTAGCATTATAAGTTAAACTGTGCCCCTCGAAATTGATATGATGAAGCCCTAACCCCCTGAAAAAGATTCTCTGTTGACCAAAACTTAGCCAAGCTTTTAAACTTACCTACTAAGTTCACCAGTGCCACTCCCCTGTAAAGCCCAGTTTTAGCAAAGAATCCTGCTAAATCTGTGTGTTAGTCCATCCTCACACCACTATTAAGAACTCCCTGAAACTGGGTAATTTATAAAGAAAAGAGGTTTAGTTAACTCACAGTTCCACATGGCTGGGGAGGTCTCAGGAAACTTACATTCATGGCAGAAGACAAAGGGGAAACAAGGCACCTCCTTCACAAGGCAGCAGGAAGAAGAAGTGCCAAGCAAAGTGGGAAGAGCCCTTATCAAACCATCAGATCTCGGGAGAACTCACTCACTATCACGAGAACAGCATGAGGGAAACCCTCCCCCATGATTCAATTACCTCCACCTGGTCTCTCCCTTGACCTACAGAGATTATCGGGATTACAATTCAAGATGAGATCTGGGTGGGGACAGAAAGCCTAACCACATCAGTCAGTTTAGCAAGAACCCCCCATCCTCAACATCAGATCATTCGTGACATCTGATCAGGTTCCTCATCCCCCAGGTGATATGTGATGATCCTGGCCTGCCTTCAGCTAGAATCTTGTTAAGTGGGTTTAGCCACAATCCCACTTACCTCTGATGTTTTCTTTTAGTAATTTCCCATCCACCAACACCCACCCTGCTCCTTGACTATAAAGTTCCACTTGCCCATGCTGTGTTCAAAGTTGATCCCAATCTCTCTCCTTCATTGCAAGATCCATTGCAGTGGTCTCTATAGCCATCTCAATGGCCCTGAATAAAGTCTTCCTTATCATGCTTTAACAAATATTATTGAATAATTTCTTCTTTAACACCCCAACGTGACTATGTTTGGAGAAAGGGCCTTTAAGGAGGTAACTGAAGTTAAATGAGATTGATTTTAAGATGGAATCCTAATTCAATAGGACTGTGTCCTTATAAGTAGAGGAAGAAATTGCCCTCTCAACAAGAACACGTATGGAAGGGCCATAAGGACACTGCAGAAGGCAGCCAACCTAGAGACGAGGACAGCAGTCATAGCAGAAGCATTTGTTGAGTGCATATCATTGGTCAGGCACCATGCTAAGGATTTTACACTTATCAGTCTCTCTTGTCTTAGTGAAAGTCCTCCCTCTCCTTGATATCAACATCTCCCTTCCTGTTCTTGGGGGCAGAATGTGTCACCTTCGTTTCCAAATAGGTGTTTCTCGGTTGTGAACCAAGGGGCCTAATGTGAACAAGATATAGGTGTGGGGGGCAGATTGGGAAACGTGCTGTGTGCTTTGTCCCCTCCTGACCCCAGAGTATCATACTAATGTTAATAGCAGCCTGGAATAGACGGGGATAGAAAATGAAATGCTAGAAAGAAAATGAATATTAGTATTTTGTGAAGATGCTGATGGGAGTATGGATGAGATCAATGATATTGGAAGCCTAACACAGGGTCTCTCACACCGCATATATCCAGTAGACATTTATATCCAATAAACATTGGTTACATGCATGCATGAATAACTTAATTTTTTTTTAATTTTCCAACATAAGCTGATATTCTCCCTACTTGCTACAGAGTCAGAGCCACTAGCACAAAAATTTTAGTACTGTAGCCCAGAGGTAGTATTTACTCAAGGAATTTTAATTTTTAAAGCTATTTAAATAGCATATTTTAATATTAAAAATAGCCATATAACTATTTCCATTATATATTTCTGACTTTATAAATTGAAATTGGTAAATACTGGTTTTAGCTACCTATGTTTGGTATTAACAGCATCTGCTATGTACTAAGGTTCAATCAGGCCAATTATTTTTTTTTCCCCAGAGAACTCCCATGGACTAATTCATAGATCCTGAGTAGAACAATTACAGGGTTGTCCTCTTGACTCTTGACTAAACTGGGGCTTAGAGAAGACTACCAGCAGGTGATCACCATGTTTCATTGATAGTTCAAGGAAACTTCATGTCCAACAGGAAGCCTTGAGGCACTGCCACCTATACAAGCTTTTTCCATGGGCTCAGGGCCTGGGATGATTTTCAGGTGAGCTCCTGGAAGGTCCTAGCTCACCACTAGCCAAATCTATCCTAAGCGGACAGACCTTTCTCTATTTAACTCAGAGAAATAACCACACTCAGAAATGCTAGGAAAAAATGTACTATTTGTAGAAAACTATTTACTCAAAGGGCTTAACCCCTTCCACGGAAGCCCTGAAGGTATAATGTTGCAGCAGGTCATCCCCCATTGGAGCTTTTTTTTCTCAGCTCACTGCAACCTCCGCTTCCCAGGCTCAAGTGATTCTCCTGCCTCAGCCTCCTGAGTAGCTGGGATTAGAGGCATCCACCACCACACCTGGCTAATTTTTATATCTTTAGTAGAGGCAAGGGTTTCACCATGTTAGCCAGGCTAGACTCGAACTCCTGACCTCAGGTGATCCGCCCACCTCAGCCTCCGAAAGTGCTGGGATTACAGGTTTGAGCCACCTCACCCAGCTGGAGCATTTTTTGTAATAACAAACCAAGCTGTGTGCAGTGGCTCATGCCTGTAATCCCAGTGCTTTGGGAAGCTGAGGCAGGAGGATCACTTGAGACCAGATGTTTGAGATCAGCCTGGGCAACATAATAAAACCCGATCTCAACAAATATTTAAAAATTAGCTGGGTGCAGTGGTCTGTGTCTGTAGTCTCAGCTACTAGGGAAACAGGGTGAGAAGATCATTTGAGCCCAGAAGTCCCAGGGTGCAGTGAGTCATGAACTCAACATTGCACTCTGGCCTGGGTGACAAAGCAGGACTCCATCTCAAAAAAAAAAAAAAAGAAAGAAAGAAAGAAAAGAAAAGAAAAGAATGGAAGGAAGGAAGGAAGGAAGGAAGGAAGGAAGGAAGGAAGGAAGGAAGGAAAGAAAGAAAGAAAGAAAGAAAGAAAGAAAGAAAGAAAGAAAGAAAGAAAGAAAGAAAGAAAGAAAACATTGTTTGAATAAACTATTTGAATAAACTATGATGCAGCCATATAAAATAATTGAAAGAAAATGTTTGAAAGAATAAGTTTGGTCCATATGCAATGATATGGGACCATTGCAGTGGTCTACTGCAATGTCTACAAAATATAAAATTAAACAGAAATACAGAAAAGACAAGGTGTAGAAGGGTTAATATTGATCCTGTGAGTATTTCTTCAAAGGATAAACATTGACAATGGTGAACTATTTGAATAGTGATATAATCTTTGTTCTCGATATTTCCTGTTTCTCTATGACCTTTCTGCCATTCCAGCAGCAGTCAGAATATTCTACCTGCACTGCCTCAGAGAAACACTGCACAGAGAACAAAGATGTCAATTCCTGGCTTTGGAATTTTTAAACAGGCTATTGATTCTGCTGCCATAATAGCTTTGAGAGGTTTGAAAGCTAATGCTTTTGAGTTATAAGACTCAAAAGCCAGTTATAAGACTGACTTTCAAAATGCACGTCATTTATGCCACAAGCCATCACGTTGGAAGAATGTGTGCTCAGTTGGACCCATTTTTGCTCACTCTCAGACTAAAAGAGCTTCCATGGACCAGGAAAGGGAAGTGAGTTAACTGCAACTGGGTCCCTAAGAAAGGACCCTTTCCAACCAGCACCAGGGAAGGATATGGTAGAAACCCCAGACACACTGGGAGATCCGAGAGGAGAGAAGATATGGCCTCACTACAGGGAGGTGGCAAACATTCCAGAGTTCCTCACGTGCTGCAGGACATGGCAGCAGAAGAGCAGAGACAACCAAGTAGTGTGGCCCTGAGACATCGTACATTTGCCCTGTGCAACACCCACTCAGGAATGGGGAGAATCATTTCTGAGGCACCCAGAAGGGTCCCAGAAATAACTGAGAAGCCAGATCTCAGAGTCCTTGAAACCAGAATAAGAAAATCTGCAACAGCTGGCCACACGGGCCACTGGCTGGATACTGAATGGGGCAAGAGCCCCAAAACGCTGGGTGGCAATTGACACCAAGGAGCTCCTACACCTCATCCACTTTACACCTCGCACCCCATCACCCTCTATCCATCACCCCTCAAAGCTCAATCACGACTCCAGGAAAGGGCGGGGGTAAACCCTGAAATGTCTGTACTTAAGTTCACACCTCCCAATGGCAGCTTGAAAACAGAAGTAATTGTACTCGCTTCAGCAGCACATATACTAAAATTGTAACAATAGGGAGAAGATTAGCATGGCCCCTGTACAGGGGTGACATGCAAATTCGTGAAGCATTCTATATTTTTACAAGAGAAAAACAATCTCATCAAAAAGTGGGTGAAGGATATGAACAGACACTTTTCAAAAGAAGACATTTATGCAGCCAACGAACATATGAAAAAGCTCATCATCACTGATCATTAGAGAAATGCAAATAAAAACCACATTGAGATATCATCTCATACCAGTTAGAATGGCATTCATTAAAAAATCTGGAAACAACATGCTGGATAAGATGTGGAGAAATAGGAATGCTTTTACACTGTTGGTGGGAATATAAATTAGTTCAACCATTGTGGAAGACAATGTGGCAATTCCTTAAGGATCTAGAAATAGAAATACCATTTGGCCTAGCAATCCCATTACTGAGTGTATACCCAAAGGATTATAAATCATTCTATCATAAAGACACATGCATACGTATGTTCATTTTAGCACTGTTTACAATAGCAAAGACTTGGAACCAACCCAAATGCCCATCAATGATAGACTGGATAAAGAAAATGTGGCACATATACACCATGAAATGCTATGAAGCCATAAAAAAGGATGAGTTCATGTCCTTTGTAGGGACATGGATGAAGCTGGAAACCATCATTCTTAGCAAACTGACGCAAGAACAGAAAATCAAACACCACATGTTCTCACTCATAAGTGGGTGTTGAACAATGAGAAAACATGGACACAGGAGGGGAACATCACACACTGGGGCCGTTTGGGGGATGGGGGTACGGGGAGGGATAGAGGGGGTTGGGGGATTGGGGAGAGATAGCATTAGAAGAAATACCTAATGTAGATGACCAGCGAATGGATGCAGCAAACCACAAACCACCATGGCATGGGTATACCTATGTAACAATCCCACACAATCTACACATGTACCCCAGAACTTAAAGTATAATAGATATTCTTAACTTATTGCTAAATTAATAAAAAAATGGATTATTCCTTTAAAAATTAAAAGTATATAAAATTTTAAAAAAATAGAATTAATTTATGTTGTAGGAAAATATACTATTAATAATTCTACTTCCTGCCGCCTGAATGTATGACCTGAAATTTGCCCCTGTTTAGAATCATCTGTAGAAATGTCTGAAACTCTAACAGTGGCCACTCCTAGAGAACGAAACTGAAAAAGAGAGGATGGAGACTTGCATTTTTCATTTTCTTCTCTCTGGATGGTTAGTTTTTTAACTATATGCAATATATCCCTGCTACTTGGGAGGCTGAGGCAGGAGAATCACTTGAACCTGGGAGGTGGAGGTTGCAGTGAGCTGAGATTGTGCCACTGCACTCCAGCCTGGGCAA
>NW_016107320.1:5116535-5126246 GCF_001604975.1 Cebus imitator
GAGCTGAGATTGTGCCACTGCACTCCAGCCTGGGCAACAGAACGAGACTCCATCTCAAAAAAAAAAAAAAGTAAATGACTACGATTTCCTACAACAAACACAGTTTTTAACATTTTTGGTTATTATGAGCTTTCCAGCTAAAGACTTGCTTTCCCAGGAAGTAAAATAAAATCTATATAATTAAACAATGGAATGACTTAGAAGGCCTTTTGCTGCTGCTTCTTATATGTCAGCAAACATGAAGAAAGAAACTGCAATCATGATGATAAGAAACAAAGCATGTTTAGTTTTAATCTTAATTTTAAATGGGACCTTGGCCCCACCAGGCTGGTCTGTAAGGGGTGTCTTCGTTCACTATCATCTTTGGTTAAGGTTCTCTACCTGTCTCATGTTTACCTAGCTGAGACACACTGTAGAACAACATGCATTGAAATTTTCAAAGAACTCACCTCAAGATAGAGCCTACCAAGGCTTCCCATAAGTTAGAATTGGAACCCATCATTTCTAATTTTGTTTAAGGAATTGATTAAAGTTGTAGTTTGGGGTTTCTTTCAAAGTTTGTAATGTTGCTCCTAGCTTCAAAAACATTCAGAGAATGAAAGTTTTATATTTAAAAACACAAGTTACATGCTGTTTTATGTAACTGGTCATTTTATATACACACACACATATCTATTTTAGGGAAATGCTCCAGAGACAAATGGTGCTCTAACAAATTAGCACTGCATGGAGCAGCATTAAACCGTCATCCACAGATTATCTGTATAACAAAAAATGATACTCAGTAAATGGAAAATAATTTTTTTTCTAAAACTTAAAGCCATTTCCAAGACCTCTATAGAGTCATTGAAAATGTGTTCACAACAGTCATACTTGACATCTCTTCAACTGCTGTTCATGTTCAGATGCCCATCTTAATCTTGATCCTTTACACTTCTGCATTTGGGAACTAGAGAGAGGAAAGCCACTTGTCTGATGTGGAATAGCACATCTTATCTGCTCCCTTCTCAGGACACTGGCAGGTAGGGAGCTGGGTTGAGGGGCAGAGGAAGCAGAGGGCAAAATGACCTCCATGGGCCTACACACTCAGAGACTGCAGGTGCCAGAGACACTCCAGGGAAATGGTCCCAGGTACTTGGAAATGTTAGACACAGAACTGGATACGTTTGGGCTGCTAAACCAAGGGAAGGAGATGGAAGGTTCAGGGAAGCCATTAAGTGGGGGATTTCCACACCTGTCACGCCCATAGCCTCCCATCTTTACAACCGTAGCTGCCAAACCACTGAGAAGCATAATCCATGTGTTCCACTGGCTGCCTTTGTCATGAGTCCTACTGGCCACCAGCCCTGCCCTATAGAACAGCCAGTTTAAACTAATGCTGTAGTAAATGGGCAATGTGATCCTTGAGAAAAACTCACTGCAAGCCTCTGGGAGGGAGATTAAGCATCCGCCCCAACTGACGCTTCCCCTTCTAGGGCATAGTGTTATGAGCGGAAGTGACTGCTCAGCCTAAACTACACTTCCTGCTTCCTGATGTGTAGTGGGGTACAGTGTCCCACTCCACAATGAGGAGCAGGAGCAGAATTGGTGCATGTATTTTAGGCTGAGCTCATAGCAAGCTAGTACACCTTCTTCACCCTTTCTTTCCTCTTCTCCTGGCTTAAGGCAGCTCAGAATGGGAACCTTTGGAGTTGCACGTCAAGCTGATGGAGCATTGATGGAGGAGCCTGCAAGCCTTAATCGCTGCCTGGAAGAGAGCTGCCTGCTAACCAGGAACACCTGTTTGAGACACAGTGAGGGAGAGATTAGCTTCTACTATGTTGGAGTCATTATATATTTGGGGGTTTGCAATAGCAGCTCACATGTTCTTATACATAAACCTATGTGCAAACCCTGCTCCCACATTTCAGACAGGGCTCTCTCAGTTTCATAGCACTTTCCCAACAGTGCTTTCAGACAATCTGTTTTCTCTGGCCATGTTTCTACTTGGTGTTCCAATGTAGCAAGTCCCAGGGTCTGACCATACCCAGACAAGTGCTCCACTTCCCCTTTTGCAATGGAAGCAGGGATTGGTTCTTACTTTGAGCCAAATGAGATGAAAACTTGTCCTCACCCTCTTCCCCAGATTTATGCAGAAAGATTTCCTTGATCCTTGATCAATGGCCAGCAGCCAATCAGACGGTCATTTACATGTCCACACTTGTCCCAGCCATCAGCCAGGATCTCCATTCATTCAGCAGTATGTATTGAGTGCCTGCTAAGTGTCGCGCATTATTCTAGGTGCTAGGGATACAGCAGAGAACAAAGTAAAGTCTCCACCTTCTTGGAATTTCCATCTTGTTGGGGAAGACAGACCACTTACATACATACATACATACATACTTGTAGCACTGTAATATCGGTAATTGATACGATAAAATTAGGGCAATGAAATTGTGACTTAGGAGGTAAAGTTACATTTATCTAGGGAGAATGAGAAAGCCCTCTCTGAGAGGTCACATCTGAGCTGGTATCTAAGTACTAAGAATATCAGGGCTAGGGCATTCCAGACAGAAGAGACAACAGGTGCAGTGATCCTGGGAGCAGAGCCTGCCTGGGATGTGTGAGGGACTGAAAGAAAGCCCAGGATGTCTGGCCTGTAGTAGGTCAAGAAGAGCAACAAGTTTCCAAGTGGAGGAATCATACAGAGCTTGGAGTCTGCTTCCCTTTACCCTGACCTGTCTCTTCTTCCATTCCAGTTCTGCACATTTCCAAGGCTTGTCCCACACTTTCAGGATGGCTTAACTCTTAATTTGACTTTCAAGCTGGTGTTCCTGACTTTGACCTTTGATTTTCTCCCAATAATTTCAGCTATGTTCTCTGTGTTTAAGCCATTCTTGTATTGCTTTAAAGAAACACTGAGGCTGGGTAATTTATCATGAAAAGAGGTTTAACTGACTAACAGTTCTGCAGGCTGTACAAGAAGCATAGCATCAGCATCTGTCCAGCTGCTGGGGAGCCTCAAGACAGTTTTTACTTATGGCAGGAGCAGGCATGTCACGTGGCAAGAGCAGGAGCAAGAGACAGTAGGGGTGCCACACTTTTAAACAACCAAGTGTCAAGAGAAATTATTTACTATTGTGAGGACAGAACCAAGAAGATGGTGCTAATCCATTCATGAGAATTCCATCCCATGATCCAATCACTTCCCACCAGGCCCCTCCTCCAACACTGGGGACTACAATTCAACATGAGATTCAGAGAGGACAACATCCAAACTCCATCACCTTCCCTCTGGCTCTTTCACTGATGGGCCACCACATTTGCCCCAGTCTTGTCCCATCCTGAGGACCCAAACCTCAGCCAGGGGCACCCTGAAATTTCTGAGGGGGCTGAGGAAGGAGAAAAGGATGGGTTCCTGACCTGCCAGAGTCACAAAGATGTCAAAAGTGAACATGATCCCTCAGTCCAGGCCCATGCAGGGTTCCATTTTCTGGTTCATGGAGTGGGCTGGGCTAGGAGAAGGAGAGGGCAGGATCTTAGGGTCATGGGCCCCAGGCCCCACCCTGGGAACAGACTCTGCACGAAGGCAGCCAGATCAGGAAGTGGCTCCATCTTGCTTTTCTCAGTCCAGGGAAATAGAATCACCAGGGTGTGTGTTATGGTTTCACAATAGTCCTAGCACAGTGGAGTTTTAACTCCAGGGTGCAATAACTCTCAGGAGTATGTACCAGGAGCAACAGCCCAGCTCTGAGGTCACAAATGAACAGCTCCCACAGCCATTAAGTCCAGGACAATCATGCCTTATTAGGTCTCTGAGATGACATTGCTTCTTCATGACTTTCCAGCTAAACAAAATTTTTTCTTAAAAAAAAAAAAATCACAATTATCTTCATCCTCACCATTTGCACCAGGTATTGAATAACTGTTCCCCATTACATTTGTGGAAAAGTCACTCTTCCTTCAAACCCTTTGCAGCTGCGGTAAGCCTTCACAGGTTTGCATCGTTATCCTCTGCTTCTTATTAGTGTCTGATGACCCAAGAGGAAAAAACTATGTCTTCCTGTTTGTTTCATGCACCAACCCATCTACAAATGCACCCAATTTTTGCCTCTTCCCCGCCTATGTATATTTCCTTTGCCATAGCTGACACTGGCAATAAGAAGGTAAAGATCTGTACTTTTGTGGGTCATTTTACCCAAGAAATTCAAAATAATGACAGTAGGCTAGAAAGAACCCAGGAATTCAATTCAGAAGACACCATTTCAAAGCCTAGCACTCCCACTTACTTGCCAGGGCCAAGTTAGGCAGGTTATATTCCTTCTATGAGTCTCAGATTCTAGTTTGTTAATATTTGCCTCACAATGCTATTTTGTGACTAAGTAAAATTACGAGTATTAGTATGTTAACATAGTGCTTGGCACATAGTGGCCACCCCTTAAATGTTGGTTATTAAATGTGGACTCAGCATATTCACAATGAGCCATTTTCTTACCTGGTGCTACCCAGGCTGCCTCTGATACTTGCAAAGTCCTATGGTCTTCAAAGAAGATCTGTAACCTAGTGAGTCTCTAGAAGTGATTCCTGAGTGAATACAATTCATGATGTGTTTATTAAAGAATCAGCTGGATGCAGTAGTCCCTGCCTCTAATCCCAGCTACTAGACACACTGACGCAGGGGGATCACTTGAGCCCAGGAATCTGAGACCAGACATGGCAACATAGCAAGTCTCTGTCTCAAAAAGAGAAAGAGTATTGCTAAATAAATTTAGTTTTATAATATGATTGCTTTTGTTGCATGAATGATTTAATCATATGTATTACTTCTGAAACATTGACACAATGTCTACTTTCTCATGAATTTTAATGAAAGGGTTTGAGGTTTTGTTTTTTGTTTTTTTGGTGGGGAGGGGTTTGAGACAGGGTCTCACTCTGTCACCCAGGATGGAGTGCAGTGGTGTGATCATGACTCAACCTCCTTTGCTCAAGAGAACCTCCCACCTCAGCATCCCAAGTAGCTGGGACTACAGGCAGGTGCTACCACATCCAGCTAATTTTTGTGTTTTTTGCAGAGACAGGGTTTCGCCATGTTGTCCAGGCTGGTCTAGAATACCTGGGCACAAGAGATTCCCCCACCTAGGCCTCCCAAAGTGCTGGAATTCTAGACATGAGCCACCGTGCCCATATGAGATTTTTTAAAACATTATTAGTGGGGGAAGGGAAGTAAGGTGAGAGGGTTGCTTTTTTACTTCGCACACTGGTGAGTTGAAGACCCACGTTCTTCATAGACTACAGATGTTCACACCCCTTAGGTGTGGAAATGAATTAGTCCAATCATCCATGGCACAGTTTCTCTTCTGAAAGATTTATCTAAGAACTAAATACTATTTTTTAAAAATACTACAACAGAGGAAGCAGAGAAGAAAAAAGAGGACAAGGGGGAGAAAAGGAAAGAAGGAGAAAGAGAGAGATTTACTGAACTTAGGGTATTTGTCTCCTGGATACTCAGTGTGATGATTAATACTGTCAACTTGATTGGATTGAAGGAGGCAAAGTATTGATCTTGGATGTCTCTGTGAGGGTGTTGCCAAAGAAGATTAACATTTGAGTCAGTGGACTGAGAGAGGCAGACCCACCCTCGGCCTGTGTGGGCACCATCTAATAAGCTTCCAGTGCAGCTAGAATAAAGCAGGCAGGAGAAGATGGAAGGGCAGACTTGCTGAGTCTTCTTGCCTTCATCTTTCTCCCATGCTGGATGATTCCTGTCCTCAAACATCAGACTCCAAGTTCTTCAGCTTTTGGCCTCTTGGACTTACACCAGTAGTTTACCAGGGACTCTCAGACCTTTGGTTACAGACTAAAGGCTGCACTATTGGCTTCCATACTTTAGAGATTTGGGGATTCAGACAGATCCACCACTGGCTTCCTTGTTCTTCAAATTGCAGACGGCCTGTTGTGGGGCTTTACCTTGTGATCATGTGAGTCAATTCTCCTTAATAAACTCCCTGTCATATTGTAGTATTGGATCGAGCATAGAAAGTTAGCACCAAGACAAAAGTATGCCAGATTGCAGGGTCATTTATTATGCCAGCGACCACAGAGGACTCACGTCTCTCCAACCTGTGGCGTCAAAAGGAGGGTGCCAAGACTTTTTATACCCGAAAAACCACCTTGGGAGTGGGGGTGGGGAACGGGGATGGCGATGAAAAGGTTTCGGACATTCCAAGGGCTAGGGGATTCTGTGATTCACCTCCTGGGTGGAGACAAGGGCGGGGGTCTCCGGACATTCCAAGGTCCAGGGGACTTTTGTCATTCCATTTGTTACTTCAGTGGTTTACAGAAGTCAAGATATACATTTGTGTACACATTGTCTGGGTGGTGATAGAAGTCACAGATTTTAGCAGTTACTGATAAGAAAAGGTAAGCAGCTTTACATAGTTTGCAGAACAAACTAGCAGTTCCATTTACAGAGGCCAAGGCCAGTAGTTATTGTGAGGAGAATGGGGCAGCCGTTGCAACTTATTTAAAAAACAGTTTTGTATTTTATAAAAATGGTGTTGCTCAGGTTCTGGCTCTAGGCCAGCACAATATCACAATATATACATATATCCTATTAGTTCTGTCCCTCTAGAGAGCCCTGACTAGTGCACTTGGCCTGGATGAGGGGGGTTGACCCTGATGTCTCGTCTGAGTGGACTCTGAACCTGGACTTGTCCTCTGCCCACGTCCTTGACTCATCTCTTAAGAAGCACTCAAACTTCTTTTTATCTTGGAGTCCTGGTTCTAACTCTCCATACTAAAAGCCGGATGTGCAGATGGAAGGAGCATCCCTGGTCCAAATCAGTGCTGGTGCTGACCTCTCTCTCGCCCAATTCCAACTGAAGCTTCCACTTGTTTTTCTGCCATCTCTCTTAGTGATGATGGCTGCCAGCTGTCTAGAGTTCCTTCTCAACCTGTCCTCCACCCAATGTCCTGTACCCCATCCTACCACTCCCCAGAGCACACAAATGGCATCTTCCTGCAATGGTACCTTGAATCATCACGTATTGATCTGAACCAAGGTGATTAAGAAACATTGAACATGTAGAGTGAAAAGAGGTCAAACCTGGGAAGAAACTCCTTCCTTCGCCAGTAAACTATGGGGTAGATCTTTTTATGTCTGAGGCTCAGCAGCCTTGTCTGCCCTCCTTCCTATATGGGAAATATGTGATCATGCTTGAACGTAAAGGAGATCCCTAAATTGTGACTTGTGGCAGTGAGATGAGAATACAAGATATGCATAACCACTAACCATGTCTCCTTGATGGAGGAACAGTCACTTTGTTTTCGTTGGTTGGTTGGTTGGTTGGTTGGTTTAGAGACAGGTCTCACTCTGTCTCCCAAGCTGGAGTGTAGTGGCACCATCATAGCTCACTGCAGACTTGAACTCCTGGGCTCAAATATCCTCCTACCTCAGTCTTCTGAGTTGCCATGACTGCAGGCATGTGCCACCATTCCCGGCTAATTCTTTAAATTTCATAGAGATGGGGCTGTGCTGCCCCAACTAGTCTCAAACACCTGGCCTCAAGTGATCCTCCCACCTCAATATCCCAAAGTGCTAGGATTGTGAGCTGCCGTGCTTCACCAGGAGCTGCCACTTTGTTATTTCCCAGGTGGCAGATCCTCGAGATGTCAGGCCCTGAAGACTCAGCATGGGTTCCCTCAGAGCTTGGAAGAAGAGTGGGACGGCCAGCCACATCTGTCTGTGAGTGCTCAGAGCTCAATAAAACATAAGCCCCAGGATCCTGTGGTGGGAGTGTGGCAGTCTGTGCTGCCCTGTGGTCTGCTTTGCTGTTTCACTCACTTAACCATGGCAGCACAGAGGTCCAGCAGCCAGACCTGCTGGCTGTCCACAAGGGAGGCACAAACACAAAGATGTTGTCTTTGGGGCTTCATCAAGTGGAACAGGTGCACGAAGAATGCACATGTACAGGATTAGCATGGAATTTCTTCACCTGTAAAGCGAGAACAGTACTGAGATGGTTCATGAGAGGATTAAAGGAGATGATGCATGGAAAGCACTTAGCAGGGTGCCAAACACCTGGGAAATGTTGACTTTTTTTTTTTTTAGACAAGAGGATATAAAATGGTCTACTGAGAAAGCTCAGACCACAAGCTCAAAGACCATGCAAGAACATCACTGCATCATCCTCTCCCAATTCATGCCTCTTTGAACTTGGTGGTAGACTCATTTTTCTTTCCTGGCTGAGTTTATCTTGACGCATTGGTAGTTTACATCAGGGAACCACCCTCCCACCCCGTACCATGGGTTATCCCCATTCAAACTAGAGCTACCATGTCATGAGATGTCTCCCTTTGGCCACCTGCCTGTCCCCTAAACTACTGGCACTCACAGGCACTAATTAATAAACAGCATGATGTGATTTTATCATAATGTAATTGATGGAGTTTGGGCACAGATGCTGAGTGGGAATTTTTTTTTTTTTTTTTAGACAGAGTTTTGCTCTTGTTGCCCAGGCTGGAATGTAATGGCACAATCTTGGCTCACTGCAACCTCCGCCTCCCGGGTTCAAGCAATTCTCCTGCCTCAGCCTCCCAAGTAGCTGGGATTTCAGGTGCCTGCCACCACACCCAGCTAATTTTTATATTTTTAGTAGGGACGGGGTTTTACCATGTTGGCTAGGCTGGTCTCGAACTCCTGACCTCAAGTGATCTGCCCATCTCAGCCTCCCAAAGTGCTGAAATTACAGGTATGAGCCACTGCCCTTGGCTCAAGCTGAGTGTGAATTATAACAGTCCAGCTGATTTGGTGACGCACACTGAAAGGACTGGCACGTGGTGATGTACACATAGCCTGAGTTTCCCCATATGACCCTGGGCACTCGCAGGCTAACCCCAAAAGAGCCTGCTTGCCTCCCTGCCACACTGTTGTGGGAGGGTCATTCTCTGCTGGTGTCATTGCCATTACACGTGCTGTACCCATCTCTGAATGCAGTTCCTGTCCTGACCAGAGGAAGCAGGCCCATCATTCAGGATCCAGCAAAGACCAAGGAGGGGCACTCACTCCCCTCCTCTGTGTCGCCTGTACCCAGCCTGAGCAGTAAAAGCCAAAGCCATGACCCTTCCCCTCCATGGGCAGGGATCCCTCCCCTCTCCCACCCTGGGCAATGTGGCAAAAACCTATCTCTACTCTTAAGAAGAAAAAAAAAAAAAAGGCATCATGGTGTTATGCAAATCACATACACACACACACAAACACACACACACACACACAGTTAAATGTAAGGGCTTGTAAAAAGCTGTCAAAGCCGGGCATGGTGGCATGGGACTGTAGTCCCAGCTACTTGGGAGGCTGAGGCAGGAGGATTGCATGAGGCCAGGAGTTCCAGGCTGCAGAGGGCTCCATGACCGTGCCTGTGAATAGCCACTGCACTGCAGCCTTTGCAATGTATCAAGACCCTATCTCTTAAAATATATATATATATATAAATTAAAGTTAACCGGGAGTGTTGGCATGCACCTATAACCCTAGCTACTTGGTAAGCTGAGGCAAAAGGATTACTTGAGCCCAAGAATTTGAGACTGTACCGAGCTATTATTGTGCCACTGCACTCCACTCTGGGTGCCAGAGCAAGGCCCTATCTCTAAAATTAAAAAATAAATATATATATTTTTTAAAAGCTGGCACCTCTAAGAGCTCTGATTTTTTTTTTTTTTTTTTTTTTTTTTTTT
>NW_016107320.1:5126340-5165268 GCF_001604975.1 Cebus imitator
GTTCAAGCAATTCTCCTGCCTCAGCCTCCCGAGTAGCTGGGACTACAGGCGTGCGCCACCACGCCCAGCTAATTTTTTTGTATTTTTAGTAGAGACAGGGTTTCACTATGTTGGCCAGGATGGTCTTAATCTCTTGACCTAGTGATCCGCCCGTCTCGGCCTCCCAAAGTGCTGGGATTACAGGCCTGAGCCACCGCGCCCGGCCAGAGCTCTGATTTTTGAGGTCCAAATCATGTCAAGAAAACATTGCTTTGAAGGTCTTAGATCTTAAACTGTGGACAAAAAATAATATGTTTTGTCAGCATTGAAACTCAGGATGTTATAACTTGCAGAGAGGAAAACAAGTTTATGTTAAACCAAATTATTTTAGTTATCAAATGTAATAAATATTTGGGCATGTTAAATAATAGAACTACCATGTTTTCATACTCTACCATAGTACCTTTTGTTTTGTTTTGTTTCGAGGCAGTCTCACTCTGTCACCTAGGCTGGAGAACAGTGGTGAGATCTCGGTTCACTGCAGACTGTGCTTCTCAGGCTCATTATCCTCCCGCCACAGCCTCTTGAGTAGCTGGGACTACAGGCATGCACCACCACACCCAGTTAATTTTTGTATTTTTTTTGTAGAGACAAGGTTTCACCACGTGGCCCAGGCTGGCCTTAAACTGGTGAGCTTCAGCAATCCCCCTGCCTTGGTGTCCCAAAGTGCTGGGATTATAGGCATGAGCCGCGGTGCCTGGTCTACTATAATACTTTCTAAACTCCACTTACATCGGTTCTTGTGGCTATTGTAACAAATTGCTACAAACTTGGTAGCTTAAAACAACAGGAATTTATTCTCTGACAGCTCTCAAGGCCAGAAGTGTGAACTCAAGGTGTCAGAGGGGCTGTGCTGCCTCCCAAGGCCCCCAGAGGAGCTGCTTCCTTGCTTCTTCCAGCTTCTGGGAGCTGTCAGAGTTCCTTGGCTTGCAGCTGCCTCCCTCCAAACTCTGCCTCTGTTTGCCTGACTTTCGCTATGTGTGTCTCAAATCTCCCTCTGCCTTTCACTTATAAGGACTCTTGTCTTTGGATTTAGGGCCCACTTGAACAATGCAGGATAATCTCCTCATCTCAAGCGACTTAATTACACGTGTAAATTTCTATTTTTCCAAATATGGTCACATTCACAAATTCCAGGGATTAGGATGTGCACATTTCTTTTGGAGTGTCACCCTTATTCACTATACTGCCTATTAAAAATTATTAGTTTGTTGAGTTACAGCAGGTAAAGCAGAGGCTTAACTAATACACCTGGGCATTGCCCCCAGTGGCCAGCACAGGAAGTTATCCATAACGGGCACTTAATTTGTGCTTAGGAAATTGACCCGAACATCTAAGAATGGACCATCAGGAAGACAAAACCACTTCCCACAACACTGGTAACAAGACTGCCTCCTGTTTCCTTTCTTCAAAAGTTATTTACAAAGCCTGAGTAACAGAGTAAGACCCTGTCTCTAAAAAAGAATAAAAAATACCAATCCAGAAATTGAAGCCACTCTGGATTTAGCTAAGAAGACAGTGACCAGGCAACCTGAGTGAAAGGTGGCTAACTCTCCCCACCCAGCAGTGGGGTGGGTGGGGGAAGGTCAGTCAATCACAGGCAGAGATGGGGGAGAAGTGAGAGCCCCTCTGGGGCAGGCAGCATGCTCTGCAGCAGCACAGCCAGCTGGCAGGCGACACAGTTGAGAAAGGACAATGTCCTGTGCCTGACACTAGGAAGGAGTTCCAGAGCAGGATTCTCCCCTCCTACTCGCATTAACATCCCTTGTTTCCAACGGCAGAATCCTTTGCTTCAGACCAGCTCACCTCTCCTCTGAAAGCAGTATGGTTGTCCCAACTCTCAGCTGTCACACAGGCCATGTGCCCATGCCAGGAGCACCATACCTTCCCCAGTTTTACCCCCCTCACTCTTGCCTCGGGACCCCGCAGCTGCCTTCATCATGGAGATTTCCAAGAGACCCACCCACACACACCTCCCTCTGCTCTGAACTGTTTGAGCTTTGCACATCTGCATTCCTCGTTCTCTGTTGCTGTCTACTGCAGAGTCGAGACCGAGTCTTCTCTTTTCCATGTATTCCCACTCAACTTCCACCAAAGAGCTGGAACACCCGTTTCATGGAGCGGGTGCTCAATTAACACTTGTTGAATTAAAGGCACTGTACTGAAAGTACAATCGAATCCAGGATTGCCTGGTGACTTGGGAGTCAAAGGAAAGTGTAGAAAGGTGGTGGTGGTCTCAGGGCAATTTCTGGCCAAGCCATCTCTAAAGACCTGGCTCATCACCCCTTCCTTCTATTAGATTGTCGGAAAAGTAATTGTGGTTTTTGCCATTGAGGCAACAGCAGAACTGCAATTACTTTTGCACCGACCTAATACCTTGACTCAATACCCCTGTTATGTAGAATTTTATATGCCCCTCTTTGTGCCTCAATAATCCCTGTGCATGCTTCCATCACAATTCTCATCACAACATTCTTATAATGTGCTTGCATAAATTCTGTTACCTTCTCATTTGACTATAAGATCTTCGAGGGCCAACACCATCTTGGTTCATCTCTGCATCTCTAACATTTAGATTAATGTAACAGCTTGAACTCTGCAGTCAAATAGAATCATGTTCAAACTCTTCCTCTTATGAGCTGTGTGACCTTGGAAAGCTTTCATTACTTAACCTCTCTAAGCTGAATGAGCTGATGGATGATAGTTGAAAATTATTGTTCTCCATAATAATAATATTATTATCACCATCAATTTTTAATAAAGTATTATTATTAATGCAGGGACAGCATTTAATTCAATGCCTGGCACAATCAATTGTAGTTGAATAAATGGTTAAAAGTTCATAGAGGCTGATTTTTCACCCTCTTCCTGCCTGTTACTGCCTTTTCCAAGAAACGGTTCCAAAAAATGATAAGAGTGATGTGTATGGCTGCTGATTCCAAAATTCTCTTTTCCTGCTTTCAGATTCCCAGCACAGACATTCCAAGTGCTCCACATAAACCAGTCCTTGATTTCAGAATTTCTCTAGCTTCACTTTCCCAGTACAACACCACCGATGACCATGGCTTGCCAGAATTCTCTGTGACAGGGACTGCCTCACTGTCACAGCCGGTGTTACTATGATGTCACCGTTATCTCACCTCATACATTTCTGTCATTATGCCAAAGTCTCATTTCCTTCTCTGGTGGAAAAAAAAGGATAAGAATCACAGCTCACCCTGGAATCCATCAAAAGTGAAGAAACCAAAGTAGAAAATTTCTAAGTGAAATTTCATTGGCCCAAGAAATAGCACCTGCAGCATGAACTTTCAAAGGAACACTCAAACCCATATAGAGAAAAAATAATAATACACACCAAAAATGAACAGTACATGGAAATGTATAAGATTGTGTTCTACCAGTGTATGCAGTTCAGAGTTAAACACACAGGGGGAGTAAGTTCAATTTTCCAGAAAAAAAAAAAAAAAACAGAATTTTCTATTGAGAAGTAAAGTCAAGCTAATAAGAGTAGTGAATTGATGAGAAGATACAAAAAAATCACTTTTTTTAAAGGCAGGGTCTTGCTTTGTCACCTCAACTGGAGTGCAGTGGTACAATCTCAGCTCACCGCAGCCTTGACCTCCTGGGCTCCAGGGATCCTCCCACCTCGGCCTCTCAAAGTACTGGGATTACAGGTGTGAACCATCACACCCAGACCAAAAATAAATTTTTTAAAAAATCAGAATAACTTATGAAAAAGAGAAAAATCAACCAGGCTGGGCATGGTGGCTCACACCTGTAATTCCACCACTTTGGGAAGCCAAGGTGGGAGAGTCACTTAAGCCCAGGAGTCTGCGGCAAGCCTGGGTAACATAGTAAGATCTCATCTCTATGTTTAAAAAAATTAAAAATTGGCTGGGCATGATGGCACATGCCTGTGGTCCCGGCTACTAGGGAGGCTAAGATAGGAGGATTGCTTTGGCCCAGGAGGGGAAAGTTGCAGTGAATTGTGATCACACCACTGCACTCCAATCTGAGAGACAGAGTAAGATTTTATCTTAATAAAAAAGAAAAAAGAAAGAAATGTCAAACCATAAAGTTGAAAAATAAGGATGTTTAAATCAGTATTTAATAGTTCATCCCTGGAATTAAGACAACTAATATCCTATAAGTCTCTGGATTATGTACATGCTTAAGTATCAATTCATCACAGTAGACAGGGCAGCCAGATAATTCAAAAAGAATCTGCTTTGCATCTCAAATGACCCAGCAGAGCTACCCCCTGTGCCAGTGCCTCCTTCACCAAGCTGTCCCAGTGACAACATGACAACACGTCACTGATATTTACTTGCAGACTCCCAAGTATCCAGAGAGCCAAATCCACTGAATCTCAGATCTGGCACCATCCACTCAGATCTCGTAACTCCCTTTGCTCCCCTTCTCCCCACTCTGGTCAGGTCCAGAGGCCACCACTGTGGGTAAATGAGACTGATGATGATGGCTAATGAGGGTATTGTCACTGTGAATGTCGACAGTCAAGTTTGAGTGGGTCTAGTTTAAACTGCTACAATTGCAGGCTCTGGTTTCTGCCTTAAAAGGTAATGACAAATGTCAACATGCTGCAGATGGCAAAAGCGAGGTGTCACCTTCTGACTCATTTAACATTTTTATTGGTGATCCAGGAGCTCGTAAATGGCATGTTACTATTATCTGCAACTGACACCGTATGGGACAATGAGCACATAAGAAGGTAATGCGGCAGACAGTCCCAGGGGCTCAAACAAAGGAAGAGAACCGAATGTCAAGTTGGCAAAAAGAGATGAGCTAATAGGCTTAGGCAGGATGAGACAAACCACAGATAATGGATGGGCTGACTGGCCAGCGCAGATGATGGAAACTCCTAGAGTGAGTCACAGCCCATTGCCCTCCTCTCCGCTCAAAGCTGAAGCCGTCATTGTCAGGCCACTCTGTTGATGTGAGGCTCAAACCACCATCTGGGGGCCGTGTGTGCACTCTCATAGTAAAAATAACTATTAACAGAATGATGAGTCTAAGGCAAGGTGGGTGCGAAAACAGAGAACTCTGGAGAATTAGGGGAAGAAAAAGACTAGGCCTTCTGCAAAGGTCAGTGGTATAGTGTAAATATCCCCTCTGTGTCCTTCTGTAACTTACATGCTCTCACACTGCCTTCTCAGTCATACAAGATGAATGGAACCTCAAACACTCACTCTCAAGTTGTTACTAGCAAAGTATGACTTGGGGTCCACAGATCCTAAACCCTTGTTTAGCTTCAGCCCAGCTTCTTTTCTACCCGGCTCTTGATTTCTCAGTGGAAGGCCCTAGGCTTGAAGGAAACCCTTCTAGAGGAAGAAAACACCTCCAAGATTACGCAGTCATCACTTAGCCCTTAATAATCCATGACTTAAGAGGACATAGAACCTTACAGAAAAAGGCCAACAACAATTGCAAAAATAGACGAACGGGATGGAGTGGGAGTGGGAGACTTAGTAGGAGCTGGAGACAAACAGCCCCACTTTAATCTATTTAATCTGAGGTTCCACAGAAGATTTCATCTATAATTTGCTCCTAACAGTTTTTGAAACTCCCTGTTATCACTGGTTTCCTGCCTTTATTCTTCCTTGTCAGCAAGTGTACCCTTAAGCAATTCACTGTTCATTAACACCTTCAGAGAAAATTAAAGGAATAAAACTCAAAAAGGGTAGGGGGTAAAATGTTATGAATCCCAGCCTCACCTGAACCAGAGAAATGTTTAATTGGTGTCTTAGGCATCATCTAAAATAAGACTCTTATCGTTCTAATTACAGAGTCCTCCTTAGAGTCAAGGTAAGAAATCATATTCTCTATTTTTCGCTTTTTTCTTTTCCTTCTCTTTTTCTCTTAAATGCTTGTGTTATTATATGACCCTTGATACTTAGAATCCTGGGATACTGACTATCCCAATGACAGCTTATTCCTTCTCCCATTTATAGAATGAAATATGAATTGGTTGATCTTTTTTTTTTTTTTTTTTTTTTTGAGACAATTTCACTCTGTCACCCAGGCTGGAGTGCAGAAGAACAATTTCTGCTCACTGCAACGTCCACCTCTCAGGTTCAAGTGATTCTCTTACCTCAGCCTCCCAAGTAGCTGGGACTAAGGGATGCCCAGCTAAGTGTTTGGGTTTTTTGGTGGAGATGGAGTTTCACCATGTTGGCAAGGCTGGTCTCGAACTCCTGACCTCAAGTGATCTGCCTATCTCAGCCTCCCAAAGTGCTGGAATTACAGGCATGAGCCAACATGTCTGGCCCTATTCTTATCTTATTGAGACCTTGTTCAAAAAGTTTTCTATTGGAAACATGCAGTGTCCGGAGTTGTGTGGCAATGGGAGGAGGTGGAGGGATAAAGCATTTTTCCTTTTCTTTTTGAGATGGAGCCTCACTCTGTTATCCAGGCTAGAGTACAATGGGCAGTGGCACAATCACGGCTCACTGCAACCTCCGTTTCCCTGGCTCAGGGATCCTCCCGCCTCAGCCTCCTGGGACTACAGACATGAGCCACCATGCCAGCTAAATGGGAGCACTCTTCTGAGTCACCACAGGGCACCTGGGGAAGTGATTACCTCTGCAAAGATACTTGGCTCAAGCTCACGGCATCTTAGTCACCTCCACTCTGCAAATGAGGTAGCAATAGCAGTAATCTGCTAAGAGAAAATGAGAGTTTAGCAGGCAGGCAGAGACTTCAGTTTTGATTTAGGAAAAAACCCAGAAGTTTTCTATCAACCATTGGATTGATCCAACCTCTCTCAGGAGTGCTTGTGATAGAGACCAGTTCATAAAAAAATAAAAATAAAAAATTACAGCCAAACAAAGTCAGGCTTCTCTAAAGGGAAAATCAGCCTTTTGTGGGTGGTAAATAAGGATGATTTGTGCAAAAGTAATGAGTCAGAATGAATACATGGAGATTAGGACAGATTTCAGGACATAGGGCGCATGTAGGTTTCATTTTAGAACACTCCCCTTGGAGATACTGATCCTCTTTGACACAGCCTTAGTGGTTTCTGCTTTCCAAACCAAACCCTGACTCATTCAGACATTGAAAAATCATCTCAAACTTAATGTGTCCAAGATCAAATTCATGCTCACTCCCAAACCTTCCTACAAATGGCAACTCCATCATTCCAGTTGCTCAAATAAAAAGAAGATAAAAAGTTTTGGAGTTTCTCTTTCTCTCTCTCTCTCTCTCTCTCTCTCTCTCTCTCTCTCTCTCTCTCCCCGCCCCTTTCTGCCTCTCTCTCTGCCTTTCTCCCTCCCGCAGACATGCATACACACACATCCTACATACAACCCACCAGCACATCCCACTGGTGGACCTTCCAAGTTCAAATTCATTCCCAATCTGAACCATTTTATCACCTTGCCACCTCCACTCTGTTCCCTGGCCCCCTAACTGGTCTCCCTTAAAAGCCTAAGTCAGATGATACTTCTCTATTCAAAGATTCTCCAACAGCATCTCAGTTTACTCAGAGTGAAATCCCAAGCCCTACAAGGGCCTAAGCAATGCAGCCTTCTGCCACCTCTTCCATCTCCTCCCTCCAGGTTTCATCTTCCCCTTGCCCCTACCTCCTTGCTGCTCATAGACCACCCAGGCGTGCTCTGTCCTCAAGGTTCCCACTCTCTGCCCATCACACTCTGTCCCCAGCACTCCTTTATATCCTCCAGATCACTGCACTCATGTCAGCTAATTAAAGAGGACTTCCTTCAACGCCCTACATAAAATAGCACTGCCTACCCACACTCCCATCCCCTTTACCAGACTTTGTTTTCTCGGAAGCAGTTACACCACCTAGTGTATCTGATGATGTGTTTATCAGCTTTCTCTCCCAACTACAGAATGTGAGCTCCATCGGGGCAGGGATTCTGTTTCACTACTGTATTCCCAGAACCCAAAACAGTGATTGACACATCACAGAAACGCCACAAGTCCTTGCCACATGAATAATAACCCCCGTTTCTCTGTTCATAGAGTTTCCTGTCTATTTCCTTAGGGTTCTTCCCTTCCTACCCCCCAACAAAAAAGTTCTTTTGAAAAATGTATACCCTATCCAGGCTGGTATGAAGGAACAGGTGATCTGTCTACACCAGACTTGACAGAGGGAAATTACGTCCTGCTGGCCAGGCATAGTGATAGCAGGGGCTATGTCAGGCTGAGGCACTAGAAGGAATAAATGGAACTGGGGCAGGTTCAGAGAAGAAACCATAGAAAGAGAGGACTTGAGTCAGCCCAAAGCATTAATCAGTCTTCCCCAGGGTTTTTATCAGACAGAAAGTTATACACAGAAAGGGTAAGTGACTTTCCCAAGGTCATAAAAACATTTATTGGAAAAGCTGGAAATACAGATTAAATCTCCACACTGTGTCCCAGCTCCACACTGTGTCCCAGCATTATTTTCCTCTAAACTGCATTTCCAAGGGGGAAGAAATTATTGTTTAAAAAAAAAAATGTTTACGCTCATTTTCTTTGTGGGTATTACTTGATGAATCTACTGTAATCCTAACCCTTTTATGTTCCCCATGTTTTTCAATGACTTGCATAAGGATAAAAAAGGCAAACTTATATAATTTGCATGTGACACAAATCCAAGGGGAAATAGTTAATATAATAAATGACAGAAGCATGATCAAAAAGAGGTTGATGAGCCAGTGCAATGAGCTAAAACTGACAAGATAAAATTTAGCAGGGGTTCAAAAATTCAACTACAAAAACATAGAAAGGAAGGAAATAGGATGAAGCAGCCATGTTTGTGAAAACAATGTCCATGCTTCAGGCCACAGCAGAGGTTTAACCAGAGGAACCCAGGGGAATATACAAGCCTGGGACCCATGCACTGGGGATTCTGACTCAGTAGTCCCAGACAACCATATGTTTTTTAAACTGCTTCACAAATACACTCCAATTTAAAGACCCCAGTCTACAGCAAGATCAGGGTCAATCAGGAATGAATGTGATGTAGCACCCACAAACATCCATGTGGTCTTGGGCTGCATGAATAGAAAGGCAGACTCTAAAATACAGGTGATCAGCCAGAAACAGTGGTGCAGGCCTGTAGTCCGAGCTATTCGGGAGGCTAAAGCAGAAGGGTCACCTGAGTGGGGAGCTTGAGACCAGCCTGGAAAACACAGTGAGACCTCTCTCAAATTAATAAAATAATTAATATTCTTATTTTTAAGAGGTGACCGTATTTCCTGTTGTATGTCAATCACACTCCTTATGCATTTAGTTATTCATTCATCCGTCATAAAACTTTGATGAAGTGCCTATTAAGAGTTAGGCACTGGGTTTGCTATAATGAAAAGTCAGACACAACCTTATACTCATGGAGCTCACAATCTTGTGGGAGAATGTTACTTGTGTAACTGGTATCCCAGGCTTCACCAGCCTGTGAGTGAACACGAGGACCATCCTGCAATATCACTCCAGATCTCAATGTTCCTTATCTCCATAGGTTTGCATCACAAGAAGTCCACCCTACTCCTAGAATTTCTCTCCCTAGATACCTCCAAGAGTCTCCAGGTGGGCTTAAAAGTGTCCAGAATTCACTCTGGATTTCTTCTCAGTTTTCTTTTGTTTTTTGTTTTTTGTTTTTAATTTAGAGACAGGGTCTTGCTCTGTCTCCCGGGAGTGCAATGGCACCATCATAGCTCACTGCAGCCTCAAACTCCTGGGCTTAAGTGATCCTCCCACCTCAGCCTCCAAAGTAGTAGCTGGGACTACAGATGTGCACCACCGCAACCAGTTAATATTTTTTTTTTTTTAAGAGCAAGACAGAGTCTTGCTCTGTTGCCCAGGCTAGAATCTCGGCTCACTGTAACCTCCACCTCCTGGGTTCAGCAATTCTCCTCCCTCAGATTCATGAGTAGCTGGAATTACAGGCACATGCCACCACACCCTGCTAATTTTTGTATTTGTATTTTTAGTAGAGACAGGGTTTCACCATATTGGCCAGGCTGGTCTTGAACTCCTGACCACAAGCGATCCACCCACCTCAGCCTCCCAAAGTACTGTGATTACAGGTGTGAACCACTGCGTCCGGCCTAATTTTTTAATTTTTTGTAGAGACTGAGTCTCGTTACGTCACCCAAGCTGGTCTTGAACTCCTGAGCTCAAGTGATTCTCCTGTTTCAGCCACTCAAAGTGCTGGAATTATGGGCATAAGCCACTACACCTGGCCTCTTCTCACTTCTTGATGAGAGGATGGGAACTTTTATACTCAATCCAAGAGCCAAGATTTTATAACCAATGACTTCAGCACTAATTGCAAAATTTCCACCATAGCCAGTCTCTCATTTTTATGGTGCTGTGACCTGTTTGATGAACTAAAACAGAAAATACTCCCTCCCTACTCACGGGGTATCCCACAGCCAAGATGCCAGAGTCTTCAAATGTTACTATTTGTGTAATTCACATCCACATAATCAGAATCACCAGCCTCACACCACCATCTCCACTTGTCCCAGCCCAGCTAGATCCATATGAGTTATAACCAGTATTATCTACCCACCCCCATAAGCCTGTGGACCCAAATGCTGAGGGTGGCTTGAGCTCATCTCTTCTTGCCCTTACAGTGAGTTCCTCTCAGAGACCACATGCTCCTCGTCTGAGCCACCTGAGACTATTAGACACATGTTTTTATATCCTTGCTACTCTGTGAGAGGTCAGAGCCTCATACTCTGTCAGGAGAGCTACTTCAGTGCCAAATGGAAGTGTCTGTGAATAATCTGTCTCTGTTTCCAGCATCAATCCTTCATCTCCCATGCCCTTCCCAGCCAAAAGGCCTGTTGAACTTAGAATGCTGAAATTAGTTCTAGGAACTAAATTTTAAAGGGTCATGAGCAAGCTGGATTTTACTCAAAAGACATTGGACAAGAAAGAATGATAGAAGGAATTAAACATGTTAAGCCTGGTAGCCCTCTGAATCTGTGATTTTCTCAATGGCACATGAAAGCAAGCATTTGGTAGAGAATGTTTGGATTTTGAACAAAATTCTTTAGAAAGGAAGTTGGAGGAAAAAGATTTTATTTATTTGAAAAGTCTACAAACAGGAAAGACATAGCCTTCCATTTAAAGTGAAGGTGTGACCCAGAGAATAAAGGGAGAGTTCAGGTTTGTTTGTTTATTTGTTTGTTTTGAGGCAGAGGCTCGCTCTGTCACCCAGAGTGGAGGGCAGTGGCCCAATCTTGGCTCACCGAAACCTCTACCTCTTGGGTTCAAGCGATACTCCCACCTCATCCTCCCAAGTAGCTGGGATTACAGGCACCCTCCACCATGCCCAGCTAATGTTTGTCTTTTCAGTAGAGACAGGATTTTACCATGTTGGCCAGGCTGGTCAGGAATTCCTCATCTCAGGTGATCCACCCACCTCTGCCTCCCAAAGCCCTGGGATTACAGGCTGAGCCACCACATCCATTTTACAGCCAAATTTCCCACCCGGGTTCCCAATCAGGTCCACTTATGCAAATGAGAGATTCAAACTTGTTTAGTTCTGATTGGTCAACACATGAATTCTGATTGGTAGATATAGCTGAACCCTGATTGGTTGATACAGCTAAGCCCTGAACAGCCAAGACAGGTGAGCTCTGATTAATTGATTCAGGTGAACTCTGAAAGTCCTAAAGTTAAGAAGGGATATGGGTTTTCGAGGAACTCAGAGTACACATGTGGCCTGTAGTCAGCAAATGGCTGCTTGACTCTATTTAAAATAGGTCCAGGGCTGGGCAAAGTGACTCACGTCTGTAGTCCCAGCACTTTAGAAGGCCAAGGCAGGAAGATTCCCTAAGCTCAGGAATTCATGACCAGCCTAGGCAGTGTAGCAAAACCCTGTCTTTACAAAAGAAATAATAATAATAATAAATAAATAAATAAATAAATAGGTCCAGTTAGCCACTCAGGATCCATCTTGAAGGAATGGCTCTTTCAGGTTCACATTTGTTCTCAGGGTAACAGTGTGCACTCTGCTTAAGCCAACAGGCTTGGATTGGGGATGGCAGGGAACAAAACTGAAAGGGATAGGTAGGCCTAGGAAAACCTAGGAAATCTGTTTAGGGTTTAGCAGACCATGAGGACCACGGAGATTTCTGCACACAGAGTAGAAGCCTGCTCAAAGTTGGGCTGTGGTCCTCTGCCATAGGTGGATTGATGATTGCTGCAGACAAGAGACTAGAGTAAAAAGAAAACTCTTAGGATACTCGGCATGGTCCTGAGATCAGGGCAGGAATTTCTGAGCTAGAAGAAGCACAGTGAGAACAAACAGGGGATTGGATGAAAGAGAAAGTACAGAAGGAGAATTCAGAGGACTCAGCAAATGAGTGGATGGGGAAGAAAACAGGGAAGAGGGAGACGTCAGACTAGACCTGCTACTTCAGGTCCAGGTCTATCAAAACAAGGCAATGACATCATTAGAAATTTTATTTAGTTTTTTTTTTTTTTTTTCAAATAGGGAGTCTCCCTCTGTCACCCAGGCTGGAGGGCAGTGGTGCAATCTCAGCTCACTGCAATCTCCACCTCCCGGGTTCAAGTGATTCTCCTGCCTCAGCCTCCCAAGTAGCTGGGATGACAGGCACATGCCACCATGGCTGGCTAATTTTTTTGTATTTTTGGTACAGACGGGGTTTCACTATGTTGGCCAGGCTGTTCTCAAACTCCTGACCTCAGGTGATCTGCCCACCTCAGCTTCCCAAAGTGCTAGGATTACACTCCCAGCCACCACACCCAGCCAGAAAGTTCAAAATGAGAAAGATATTTTGAGTTGGGAAGAACAGGGAGAGACTGAGGTAGGTAAATGAAGGGTATTTGTTCTGTTTTGAACGTTGTGAAAATTAGGTCCTGGTGCCACCTGGCTGGGAATGTCTAGAAGACAGTGAAGAAGGTAGAAATGATCCCCACTGGGGTAGGTTAAAGTTGAGGGAGGGGAAAAAAAAACACTACATTAAATAAACAGGGGACCATTAGTGGCCTTGGAGAGAACCATTTCTGCAGAGACATGGCGACGGGAAGTGAAATGCATAGTTAAGGACATAGTCAGTGGGAGAAAGTGGACAAAGTAAGAGAGCTTAATAACAATACAGCCCTTTTCTGATTATAAAAACTCATAGCAATTTATTGCAAAATGTTTTTAAAGAAGTATAAAGAAAATTTACATTTCCCATACTCTCACCCCCAGAGATAAACACGATGAACATCTTGGGATAGCTCCCTCCAGATATTTTTCTCTGCATACATTAGGGAGGTTTGGGCTTTTTAATTGGAATCATACTTTATATTTAGGTTTATTTCTGATTGTTTCACTTAACTTATATCTGGAGAATTTTTCTATGTAATTAAATAGTTTTCAAATGCTGTTTTCAATGTTTTGAGTAATCGCCCAAATTTTGCAAAACTAAACCACAGTTCATGTTAATAGCTAGGACAATCACCATTGTTTTAAATCTCTTAATGTTGTAAAGCTCCATCTTCCTTGATATTGGGGAGAAAGATAAAGACAGGAAGTTAGCTCCAGGTATGGCAGGTGGAGGGGAGAGTGATTTAAGGGATTTTGTTTGTTTTTAATGTAGGAAAAATCTAAATTTGTTTGAAGATAGATCCAAGAGAAATTCAGACCAAACACTGAAAGGGCTTCAAGGCTCTGGGGAAGACCTGAGTTTATGGGACGATGGTGCTCTTGGGCCTCTCCTTAGCCTACAGACAGACCAAGAAAGACCCCATACTACCATGGTCAACTCACTGCATGAGACACAAACATGGTGCCTGCTCCTGTGCAGCCTCATGACCCTCAGCTGTTGGGAACTTGATGTCCTACTCAGGGGACAAAATGGAGCCAAAGGAAGTTATCCTGACAGGTTAACTGCCAGTTATCCTGACCTTCAGAGCTAATGAGATCATATCTTCTGAGCTCCTCAGAAAAAAAGCCTACCTAGAATTAGGACAACATATTATTCTAATTGTTTAGCAGAGCCATAATGCCTCCTCTCTTCTGATGGTCAGTCCTGGCTCTGGGGTCTCAAGCCTGCTTCCTTGTCCTTTACTTTCCATCCTTCCCAGAAGCCTGGCCTCCTTGGCCTCCTTTTGGTCCCCTCCCGGCTCAGCCTCCATTCCAATCCACAAAAGCATTAAGATCTCCGAATGCCAAAGCCTGCAGCTCAGCTCCTGTGCCCTTCAGCAATCCTTGCTCCTCGGTTTGCTGCACATAATCCTCCATAGAGAGCTGTCTGAGGTTCTATTTAAGCATCAGCCTATCCTCCACTGAAAACTCTTTTGATGTTTTTGTTCCTGAAAAACACCTAAGTAGTACATTGCTGGAAGAAAAGGAAAGGGAACATGAGTCTCCAAGGACTGAACATCCCTTTGCATTTCAGATCGCCTGAGACTATCGTGCCAAAAAGTTGATCAAGCAGCATTTATTAAGCCACATGCATTGGTTTCACTGTCAGTTTCCCCAAGACAATGCTAAGGAAACATGAATGGGAAGAAAGGGCAGAGCTATTCGGTAGCCAGGAGTACCCTCTAGTGTTCAATCAGAGGCCTTAACTCCCTCTGCAATCCCACAAGCCAAATAAAAATAATATGAAGATACTCATTGCTAAACAGTGGATTGTTCATCTTATCGCACCTTACTGGTTTTTTTGCATTATCATTACCAGTCTAAGCCACACACAGAAAGGCAAGCTGTTCTTTTGACAAATTATTCCAAGTGAATACAAGATTGCTTAAGGCAGCTATGGGTCATTTATTCACTATCCAATAGCTATAATAGCCATGTCTGATCATAGAGCAGGGTTATTTTACAGCTAGTAAGCTAACCCTAGAAAATGTTGGGGGGTTGTTTTAGTTTTGGAGGGTTTGGGGGATTGTTTTTTACTGATGTGAGCTCTATGTTGCCCAGGCTGGAGTGCAGTGGCTATACACAGGTGCAATCATAGCATGCTGTAGCTTCCAACTCCTGGGCTCAAGCAATCCTCCTGCCTCAGGCTACCCAGTAGCTGGGACTACAGGCCCCTGCCAGCATGCAAGCTCCAGAATATGTTTTGATGATAACACCTGGTGCTATCAAAATTGTTATATGCATAAATATACACAAGTATGAATATCTTCATATGTGTATATATGTGTGTGTGTGTATATATACATATGTGTGTGTGTGTATGTATGTATATATATATATACACATAAAGAGAGAGAGAGAGAGAGAGACCATTTCTCTAGTCAAAGCTAAACCATTAAGTAATTCTCAGCTTGTGGCTTCAGGGCAAATGATCATTTCGAGACTTTTTTTCTAAAGCCAAGAATCCTATTAATTGGAAATAAGACATAATAAATACACAATAACAAATGAATTACAAGAAACATCATGGCCTATGAGTAAAACCATGTTATATGAATTATATAAATGTGAGATGAATTATATGAATGTGAGATGAATTATATGAATGTGAGATGAATTATATGAATATCAAGGATGTGAATATAATGTTGACATAACTTAGAGTCTTAATAAAAAATATCATAATGTGCAATTGTACATAGCAATTAGTCCATTCTCATACTGCTATAAAGATACTACCCAAGACTGGGAAATGGTTTAATAGACTCACAGTTCTACATGGCTGAAAAGGCCTCAGGAAACTTAACAATCATGGCAGAAAGGAGAAGAATGCACCTTCTTCACAAGGCAGTAAGAAAGACAGAAAGAAAAGTGAAGGAGAAACTTGCCAAAGGCTTACAAAATTCACACCTCTTAGCAACAGTTTAATCACATAGATCAGAAGTAAGTTTGAAGTGCTTTATGTTGATGAAATTGTTAGTGTTAGTTCTTTTGCTGTAAAGTACTTGTGGTTCAAAAATTTTTATGGCAACTCACCTTAGAGATTAAGAAAGCTGGAGTCAAGTAGACCTGTGCTTAGCCCTCCTTTTGTACTCAGAAGTTCCTGTGGTCTCAGCAAGTTAGCAGGTGACCCAGAAATGTTCTCAAAACCAGGCAAGGAGTAGCTAGAACAAAGTGATTGTCTAAAAAGCAGCTTTGCAATGGACTTTCAGAGAGTGTTTGTAGCATCCAGTCTAGGACTTGGGACAAAGATAAAAATTCTAGCCAGGTTTTGGTCTCTAACTGAAGATTTGGTTTAAGCCGCAGGAATAGTCATAGAACAGACCTGAAATTACACTATACTCATTGCTATACAATTCAAAATTAATGACACAACTATCTAAATATCTCCAAATAGATGACATGAGGATAAAGATACAGCCCAGAGAATGTTTCAGAAACAGCCAAACCATTCAAAGGCAGAACAAAGAAAGGTAAGGTTCTCCAAACACGGACCAAATAAATCAATAGTTCAGGGACAAATAAATCAATCTTGGCAAATAATGTTCTCATAAATGATTTTCTCACTGAAATTTGTATGCAAATCAATTTGAGAGTAGAAACATAAAGAAAAATGGAAAAATTCACAAAGTACAGGAAAAGGCTTTCTAACAATGAACATATTGGCTGGGCACAGTGGCTCATGCCTGTAATCCCAGCACTTTGGGAGGCTGAGGCAGGCAAATCAATTGAGGTCAGGAGTTCAAGACCAGACTGGCCAACATGGTGAAGCCCTGTCTCTACTAAAAATACAAAAATCAGCCAGGCATGGTGGCCCATGTCTGTAATCCCAGCTTCTCAGGACAAGGAGGCAGGAGAGTCACTTGAACCCGGGAGGCAGAGGTTGCAGTGCGCTAAGATTGCACCACTGCACTCCAGCCTGGGTGACAGAGCAAGACTCCATCTCAAAAACATCAAAAACTGATGAAAACATTATAAAAGATATAAACCCCTGGTGAAATATGTATAGTTCAGCATGTAAGGATATGCATTCCACTTGCCAACAAAGAACATTAAGATCCTGGCAAATGCAACATGAAACTGTCACGGCAGAGTGAGTGGAGTATCTGAGCTGGAGTTGCCCTTAGCTTCATGGTATAAAGTTGAACATGGGTTATACTTAGGAGAAAATAAAGCTTTGTTTTCTTTTGTCTGGAATAAATTCCATTATGCAACTTCAGAACCAGCATTCAGAGTCCTGGGTGGCCTCTCATACCTTCCAGTTGCAGACCCCTCTCACTGTCCTGTTTTCCCCTTCTGACATCCAAACCTTTAAAAGAAGGGAATCACAGACAGGGTTGCTCCTGGGCACACTCCAGTCTTACACAAGGACAGGGATCTTTTCAGAGTTGTTCTTATTGCCCTTAAATGACACTATTGAAAGCTCACTGGTGTCCTAACTCTGGAAGGTAGCTAGCAATGGAGTGAGGTGAGGGAAATGAAAGAGCAGGTGCCCTGTATTAGTTCATCCTCACACTGCTATAAAGATACTACCCAAGACTGGGTAATTTATAAACAAAGGAGGTTTAATTGACTCACAGTTCCACATGGCTGGGAGGGCCTCAGGAAACTTACAATCATGCCAGAAAGGGAAAGAAGGCACCTCCTTCACAAGGCAGCAGGAAAGACAGAGAGGAAAGCGAAGGAACTTGCCAAACACTTATAAAACTGTCAGAGCTTGTGAGAACTCACTATCACAAGAAGAGCATGGGGGAAACCAACCCTGTGATCCAATTACCTCCCACCGGGTTCCTCCCTCAATACCTGGGGATTACAATTCAAGATAAGATTTGTATGGGAACACAAAGCCAAACCATATCATGCCCCAAGACCAAAAATGAGTGCTAATCAGAGACCGTTTAGAAGGTAATCCTTTTTTGTAGGAAGAGAAAATCACGATAGCCAGCAGAGATAAATTGGGTTAAATTAGTAAATTTAGAAGAAACCAAGCAGAGCAGCCAGACCTTGTAGTAAGAGACAGGGAGTGGGAAAAGGGAAAGTCAAAAAGGAGAACTATGAAAAATTTGCATCTGTCATCTCAAAAGTCAGCAGGGGATTCAACTAAGGCTGAACTGCACATGTCTACTGCTAATTGACCTGGGAGCCCACCACCCTTCTTTTGGCAATTGCATTAGGGTAAGAAAAAACACATTCCAAAGAAGAAAACTGCAGTATAAGTCCACTCTACAAACAGACTAATTGGCCCCATCCTTGAGGGAGAAGGGCAAAAGAAAAGTTCCAGGAAGTTTGTGCTTTGGACAAAGAATGAACATAACGAACCTGATTTGTGTACTTAAGGAATGAGTTGGACTCCTGGAGGCTATTGACTTGTTGCTTCTCCTACTGGTCAACCAGGGAATAAATTCATGCAATTAATACATCCACACCCTTTCTTCATTCTACATGTGAAAGGAAAATAAATCTTGGGACCCCAAAATCACTAAGTCACAGGGAAAAGTCAAGCTGGGAATTGCGTCAGGCAAACCTGCCTCCCATTTTATTCCAAAATAAGATAGCTACAAAGACATTTTTTAAAAACTACATACCTCCCTCACAATTTGCCCACAAGGATTCCTTGTGGGCCTCAAGATCTTTACCCTAAAACTGTTTTGCTGAATTTCACCCTGGCAATGTAAATTGACAGCTTATCTTCACAGGTGCCAGACAGAAAGTCATCCCTCGGCTCACCAAAGACAAATGCATATCTGATTGCTTTCCTCTGCCCTATTGCTCATGTAAAAATGCAGATTTGCTGAGCTGGACTAAAGCATATGTGACTATTCTTCTACAAATACCCCCGACATTTAAATTGTTCATTCAGTGAAAGGCTGATTAACCAGGTGCAGTGGCTTACCCCTGTAATCTCATCACTTTGGGGGCCAAGGCGGGTGGATCCCTTGAACCCAGGAGTTCAAGACCAGCCTGGCCAACATGGTGAAACCCCGTCTGTACCTAAAATACAAAAATTAGCAGGGCATGGTGGCATATGCCTATAATTCCAGCTACTCAAGAGGATGAGGCAGGAGAATTGCTTGAACCCGGGACGTGGAGGTTGCAGTGAGCCGAGATCATGCCACTGCACCCTAGCCTAGGTGACAGAGTGAGACTCCATCTCAAAAAAAAAGAAGGAAAGAAAAAAAGAAAGTCTGATCAAAAACTGAAAGGAATGCAACTGTTCATCTCTTATCTACCTATTACCCGGAAGCCCTCGCTTTGAGTTGTGCCACCTTAACAGACTGAAACAATGTATATCTTACATGTATTGATTGATGTCTCATGTCTCCCTAAAATGTATAAAAGCAAACTGTGCCCCAACCGTCTTGGACACAGGTTGTCAACACCTCCTGAGGCTGTGTCATGGGTGTGTTTTTAACCCTGGCAAAATAAACTTTCTAAATTGAGACCTGTCTCAGATACTTTGGGTTTGCATACACATCAGCACCACACACTGGGAAATGGTGAAAGAGCACTCTCCCAGGATCCCATGTAAGTTGTCCTGGGTCAGAAGCAATCTACGTGAGCTCCTGTGAGATTGCACTTTGTCAGGAGTTAGCTTGGGGTAATCAACATAAAATCTCCACCCTTGCCAAAAAAAAAAAAAAAAAAAAAACCCAAAAAAAAAAAAAAAAAAAAAAAAAAAAAAAAAGGCAGTGGCATCTACAAATTCAGGGAAATGACCCAAGAGAGGAAGAACAGGAGATAAATGTATGGTAGCATATTTATTGACTCTACAAACGTCAGTGCCAGACAGATGATTAGAGGATTGGTCCAATGTATATTTTAATTTTAATAGCTAAACTCTACCAAGGACTGACCTTTGAGTAGGAAAGTTCGTCTTGGCCGCTAGCCACAGCAGCAGGAGAAATGGGAGCAAATGGGTGGGCAGCCAGAGAGAAGCCTTCCCAGGGTCCTATGTCAGTTGGCCTGGTTTAGAAGCAATCTACACAGGCTCCTGTGAGATTTCATTCTATTTGTTAGGAGTTAGCTTGGAGTGATTGGCAAAAAAATTAAAAAATGGCAGTGGTTTCTACAAATCCAGGGAAGTGACCCAAGCATCACAGGTTGCTCCAGTGACAGAAGCCCAGTTTCCTTCTATCTTCTTGCTCCCAGAGGTAGAGTCTTGGCCTCAAGGCCCAAGATGGTAGCATCTGCCTTCCAGACAGCAAGATAAAGCAGGGGGCAGAGACCCTGAGAAGGCAGGTCTTAGGTTTCTAGGACTTGGTGAGGAACAAAGAAGGGAATGGAAGCAGATGTCAAAAGCAAACATCTGTACATGATTGTACCACCGCAAAACTTCTCTGAGTATCTGGGGTTGTTAATGCCTGGTTAATTGCTCCCAGTGGCCTCAAATATCAGGCTTTATCTTTGAGGCACAATGAGAAAAGATTCAAATCTGAGAACTAAAGAGCAAACCCAACTTGACTGAAGTTTCCATGCCTGCAGACTGGGAGAGGATTCCTGTCAACCCCAAGGACTATGGACCACACACAGGTAGATCCCCATTTCTACCATCAGCTTGCTGTATACCTTAGAAGTCTCCTGGCTCCTCTAACCAACAGTTTCCTCTTTACATAAATAGGAATCCTATTTCTGCCCTTTGGCCATCTTTTAAAGTTAGGAAGGATAAAACAGACAGCAGTAAAGAACTCGCAACTCCTTGAATACATGTATCATATAAATAGTCTCATACAGTTTCAAGATTTCAGCTAATTATAATATAAGCTAGAAGTTTAGTAGAAAATTTAGAGGTGAAGGGGCTAACTTAAAGGAGTTCTGTGCTCTTCCATTCCTTGGACCTGCAGTGACCATGGTATGGCTATGTTACAAGTCATCACAGCTCATATGCTCTGGTTGTAATGCACTCCTGTTCTTAGCTTATGCTGGGGCACAAATGAATTCTCCTACATGCACAATCTTCCTGAAATAATCATAAAGCACTGAAAGAACTTGTCTACAAAAGTGAATGGATTTTACAATGCACTTTGCAGATGAGCACAGCCATGTAAGAAGTAGACTAGCCAGGTGCAGTGGCTCATGCCTGTAATCCCAACACTTTGGGAGGCCAAGGCAGGAGGATCACTTGAACCCAGGAGCGACATAGTGACAGCAGCCTGGGCAACATATGGAGATCTTGTCTCAAGAAGAAGAAGGAGGAGAAGGTGAAGGCAGGAGGGAGGAGGAAGAGGGAGAGGAAGGGGAAGGGGAGGAGGAGGGAGATGGGGAAGAGGCTGACTGCTCTGGCTCCAAAAACTCTGATGTTTGCCTTCTTTTTTCATGGTAGGGTTGGCTTCCTTCAATAGGCAGCCACAGCCAGGTCAAATAAATCACTGTCCTAGAACTCCCCACATAGTTTGCTCTCATCTAGTCTTTGGGTTTGCAGCTGGTTCTGAATGATCCAATTCCTGGAGCCAGCCAGTGCCACCGAGCCAAGCTATTATCTCCTCCAGTGTCACCACCACTGGGGCTTAGAGACCCCCATTCCCACTGGTTCCCTCCTTGCCACAGCCACCAAAGTGCTTCTGAGCCACCATTACCATCACCCCACTCCCATGCCTGCTACCCTACCCTACAATCACTGCCCCCAGAGCTCTGTCTCTCATACTTGCTCCATCCAGCTGGGCTTTTTTCCCTGTCTCCCTCACCAAGAAATTAACACAACTTCTAGCTCGCACTCTCTCTTTCTCTCTCTCTCTCTCTCTCTCTCTCTCTCTCGTGCAGAAAGAAGATGTAACCTCGTAAACTTGCACCCTTTAAGCAAAAACTTGTGCATCCAGGAGCCATGTGTCTAATTTTCTCAAGTGCTGAGCATCCTCGGAGCCTCAGCATTTTCCTGCCTCCCTCACCTGGGGACCTCCTCAGGGTCTCCAGCTCACCCTTACGCACATCACCCTCCCAGTAGGAACCAAGACAGTCACCCCAGGCTCTACATTAAGGATCCCAATGACTTTTATTTGTCATTTTCATCCCTGCCTTCCTCCATGCCACTCTCAGAGCCTACTCCTTATGGACCCTTTATCCAGTGCCAAAACACCCAAGTTTCCAGGAAGAGGAAGGCTCTCACAGACCAAATGCTTTCCAGGAAAAGAGGAGAAAGAAGCAAATGCATCCAGAGAATCAAACCCGACCTCTCCTTCCCCTCACCACATCCTCCTCCCTAGGATGGTGATATGGTTTTTCTGTGTGCCCACACAAATCTCATCTTGAATTGCAGCTCCCATAATTCCCATGTGTTTTGGGAGGGACCTGGTGATAGATAATTGAATCAGGGGGCAGTTTCTTTCATACTGTTCTCGTGGTAATGAATAAGTCTCACAAGATCTGATGGTTTTGTAAGGGGAAACCCCTTTTGCTTGGTTCTCATTCTCTCTTGCTACCACCATGTAAGACATGCCTTTCTCCTCCCACCATGATTGTGAGGCCTCCACAGCTGTATGGAACTGTGAGTCCACTAAATCTCTTTTTCTTAAAAATCCCCAGTCTCAGGTATGTCTTTATCAGCAGCGTAAAAACACAGTAATTAGGATGGGCAGCTACTGCCCACATCCCTGAGCTGTGTCAAAACTTGGGAGTTACAAATCCACAGATCATTCTGTAAACCTCAGAGGTATATTGCACCAATATATGCCAAACACCACAGAAAAAGAAGTAGTTGGTGTGTTGCCTTCCAAAAGCTTACGATCAAGTTAGGAAAGGCAAGGGTGGCACACATTTAAACAATAAATAAATAAATAGCATCATTGCATATGACAGTGGAAATTATGTGACGTGGGCTCTGAATCAGTGTTTCTTTAGCATGCATAAGAACACCTGAAAAATGGATTTAAAACACATTCCCGAGCCTCACTTCCAGATATTTTTATTTAGTACCTGTGGAGTAGGTTTGCAATCATTTTAAGAAAAATCTGGCTGGGTGCCGTGGCTCACACCTGTAATCCCAGCAATTTGGGAAGCCAAGGAAGACAGATCACTTGAGGTCAGGAGTTCAAGACCACCCTGGCCAACATGGTAAAACTCCATCTCTACTAAAAATACAAAAATTAGGCAGACATGGTGGTACGTGCCTGTAATCTCAGCTACTCTGGAAACTGAGGCAGAAGAATCGCTTGAACCCGGGAGGTGGAGGTTGCAGTGAGCCAAGATTGTGCCACTATGCGCCAGCCTGGGCAACAGACCTCTAGACTCCAGTTAAAAAAAAAAAAAGAAAAGAAAAGAAAAATACCAGGTGATTTTGATGATGCTAGGATGCCAGGAAAATAGCACAAAGATGTAGCACAATAGGTATCGTAGATTACATGAGCTTCCATTACAACAACCAAATCACAACTAAAACTACTTAAAACTATCCGTTTTCTATGCTAGCCAGTTTTATTACTGCACTGGTGCAGTACTGCACCACACTTAGCAAAACCAATTGCTTTATGTTGCCCAAAGTACTTTTTCATAATTGGAAGACATCTGAAAAAGGAAGAAAAGATGAGTTGTCTTAGTGAGACTCATGTGAGTTTTTCAGTTGCAACAAGAGGTAATTAATTAGAGGGCACTTTTGGTGTCTTGTCATCTTGATCAACCTGCCTTAGCCTCCAGGGCTATCAAGCTCAGAGCCGAAAACACTTATTCCCCAGGCCAAACCTGCTGCCTCCACCTAGATCCCAGCAAAGCTTGGTGACCTCTCCTAAACCACAGACAGCTATACATGAGCTCTTGCCATCCCACCTACAAGGAAAGAGCCATGCAATTTAAAGTTGGAAGAGACTGTAGTCATCATTTTACATTTTACAAACCTCTTCATTTTACAAGTAAAGAAATAGAGACCTACAGATCCAAGGAAACAGGGCTAATGCCACCGCTCCTGGAAGTCAGATAGGAAAAGTCCTCACACCCCCTGCAGGCAAAACACAGTCATTCCCATTTTCCCTCTTAGGAAGAGAGTGACAGATGGGATAGCAGCATTTTTCCTTGCCACCTAGCCTTGTCTGTTTCCAAATTACTCATCAATTCACTCAGCAGCCTTGTCATGGCAATATTTTGAGCCCTGCAGGGGCCAAAGAAAACTCGCAGACAACAGGCAATGGGGCTATGTGACTTCCAATGAGTGACGGTCACTTCCCAAAGAGTCAGAAGATGTCAGCCAGGAAACTCACGTTCATGCGGTCACTGTCTCCCTGCACAAAGCACAGAGCTGAAGGGCAGAGGCAAGGCACCAGACCAAAGCAAGGAAGCAAGTCAGGCTTTGTGTTCAAGGTTTCATTTCTATAGGTTCTAGGGGAAGAGGAGCTCACCAAAAAGAGAGAGAAAGGGAGAGAGGGAAAAGGAAAGCTGATAGAGGGAAGTGCCCCATGTACACCTAGAACGTCTGGCAGGGCAGAGTTTGCCTAAGCACCCCAAGATGCATCTCAGCAGCCCAGGGACATGCACAGGAGGTCTGGGCTGTCAGGTGCAGGCAGATCAGGACTGGGAGGTGAGGCTGGCCTCTGGGCTGCAGTGCCAGAGGTGTCGGCAGGCCAGGAGCGGGAGGCTCTTTCAGCTGATGCCTGCCCCCACCCTGCAGCTGCTCTCCCTCTCCACTCTGCCCTGCTCCACTCACACCCTTTCCTGGTTTGGGTTCAAATCCTAGCAACTAGCTCCAACAGATAACAACACGTGCCCACTCAGCAAACTGGAGCGCAGTCAAGAGACCACCACACAATTGACTCTTCTGACACAGCACGTTTTGTCACAGCCAAGATGTTTGAGAGGGAGAGAAGGAGGACACAACTCAGTGGACTGGCTCCTGGCAACATGGCCTGGTCCAAAGCTCACATTTGCATTCGAGGTCTCGGGCCCCCACCCCCAGCCCCCATCCTTGGAGCACAGAGAAACAGGTGGTGAGCATCCTCACTGGCAGATGCAGCAGGCACTCACAGTGGAGGCAACGTCACTTTCCTTGTGGGTTTCTTGGCACCTTCTGGCCTTTCTGGAGCCAGCACCTCCCAGGAGCTTGCTTCCTGGTGCTTTATCCAGGCCTTTGGTGTAACTATCCAGGATCTGTCGCTTGCCCCAGAAACACTAGGGTCTTGCATTTTCTAAGTCACAGAAGCCTGTCATGTCACAGAGCCACAAAGTAAAGAGAGAGACCCAGACAGGAGGAATCTTGTGGAGGAAAATCATCATCACCGAGTAACGACAAAGGAGGACTCCACACTTTCTGAAAAACAAGTCTCCTTAACTAACCATTTTCTTGTTCCACCCTGGGCTAGCCAGCACTGCCCCATTTTTACACAGCTCTCTCCACATTCACACAGGTCTGCATGGTTAAAAAAGAGAAAAGAATTGTGCTGAACTGGCTACTGAATGCTAAGGTTTGTGGATTTGTTTAATTTTTTATATTCTAGGAGGGTCTCGCTCTGTTACCCAGGCTGGAGTGCAGTGGTGCAATTATAGCTCACTGTAACCAGAAACTTCTAACTTTAAGCATCTCTCCACCTCAGCCTCCTGCATAGATAGGGCCACAAGTGCACACTACTATACTCAGCTAATTTTTTATTTTTTTATAGAAACAGGATATTGCTGTGTCAGCCAGGCTGGCATGCAGTGGCACAATCGTAGTTCACTACAGCCTCAACTTTCCAGGCTCAAGCAATCTTCCCACCTCTGCCTCCTGAGTAGCTGGGCCACAGGCATGCACCACCACAGCCATCTAAATTATTTTATTTTTTGTAGAGACAAGTCTCACTGTGTTGCTGAGGCTGGTCTCAAACTCCTAGCCTCAAGCAATCCTCCCACCTCAGCTTCCCAAGTGTTGGGATCACAGGTGTGAGTCACCACACCTGGACAAATGTTAAGATTTATATCACTGGAAATTTCTGTGTATGAAGTCAAGCATCTGACCTCAAGGCACCTACTTTCTAATAGGAAAAATAAGGCAGGCAACTATCAGTAATATACGTGTAACATGCCGCTCTGTGACACTGAAATACAAGAAATGCCTCCTTAACTTTTTTAGTCGGACTGTAATAAGACCCTACTTTCCAAAGGTGATGAAAAGGTTCATGTCTGCCATTTGGGGGAGTTATTTCTCCTTCCCATAAGCATAAGAACCCGTGAAGTTTACATGATCCAAAAAACCAAAGGAGGAGGACCTGCTCATCGCCCCCAAGATGGTGTGCACTTCCTGCTCCTAGGCCAGGGTGTATGCTGCATGTGTTCAGTGGCGGGCAGTTGTATTTCCTCCATGCCAAGTTCAGCCACAAGGGAATGTCCCTTAATAACCAGGACTCACACAGCCCAGCGGTCATTGCCTTTGGATGTCTTTCCATCCCTGAGATGTTGAATTCAAGGGAGGTCAGCTCTGCACCGTTTATGAAACTCACATATTCCTCCTAGTTCTGGGGTATATAGCCACTGTCTCCCCAAACCTTGTAGCCCTCAGCTTAGATAACACCTCCTAGCACTCTAGGTCTCACAACCCTATCGTATTGTCTTCATGATACCGATCACTATCTGAAGCAATCTCATTTGTGGGCTACGTGTTGGTCTACCGTGTTCCTCAGAAGAACATAAATTCTATGAGAGCTGGATCCTTGCCAATCTATTTGCTGATATATATCCAATGCCTAGAAATATGCCTGGCACAGGCTGGGGACAAGTATCTGTTGAATGAATAACTTAATATGCCAAGGCTCCAGCCTCCTTTTCTTATACTATCAAACATTCTTTGCCAACAAACTCCACGCCCAATGGACCTAGATCTTCAAAAGCAGCGTATCTCAGGGATGGAAAATGGGAAAGCGTCCTTGGTTCTTCCTAGCTGAGCCTGTAGAAGAAAAGTTAATGTTTCAATTACCCATTATACACACATATACATACAGATATCTCTGTGATGTCAAGATTATTTTCCAGGAATAGAGTTGATAAGGAACTGAGCCAGACAAGATCTCAAAGGTGATCTGAATTCAATAATTTTCAGACCAATAGTTCAGACTTGGCTTAGTTTGCTTCCACTTCTGCTTGCTATCCAACTAGCAAATGAGCAATAAAAATAAATACACAGGCCAGGCGCAGTGACTCATTCCTATAATCCCAGCACTTTGGGGGCTGAGGCGGGAGGATTGCTTGAGGCTGGGAGTTCGAGACCACACTGGCCAACATGGCAAAACCCCATCTCTACTAAAATTACAAAAATAGACAGGCATGGTGGCTTACACCTGTAATCCCAACTACTCGGGAGGCTGAGGCAGGAGAATTGCCTGAACCCAGGAAACAGAGGTTGCAGTGAGCCAAGTTTGTACCACTGCACTGCAGCCTGGGTGAGAGGGACTCTGTAAAAAAAAAAAAAAAAGAAAGAAAGAAAATAATATACACAGCAAGGCATGGCAGCTCAAGTCTGTAAGCCTGTAATCCCAGTACTTTGGGAGGCCAAGGCAGAAGGATCACTTGAAGCCAGGAGTTTAAGATTAGCCTGGGCAATATAGCAAGACCCCCCAGCTCTAAAAAAAGAAAACAAAAAAAGAATATAACAAAAAGAAAAATATGCATGAGTAGACTCATCCCTGTTGCCTTCCTAATTCTTTACAGCCCCCAAAAATTCAGTGGCTTCAGCAAGTCAAGTAGAGTAAGGAATCTACAAAGACTGAAGAGCCCAGAATCTCAGTTCATTGACTTTCACAGGAATTTCCTATCCCATTTTTAACTGCACCAATGGGCCAGCTTTGGGATGTGAGCCCTGGCCACAGTCCACGATAGGGGTTATGGTAGAGACTAGCTCTGTGTTGTCAAAACTGTGGTTGAAACAAGGAGAGTAATGTGCTATGGAAAACAGGAGGAACACAATGCTTTCAAACATATGAAGTGTTTTGTTTAAAAACTTGGAAAAGAGTAGAAATTGAGTGTGCAGAGGGGAAGAATTCACAGAAGCAAGCCGGGCTCCAAAGGAAGCTGTGGGCGTGGGTTTACACCGAGAGACTGGGGCCATCTGGTGGAGAATGCTGAAAGCAAGGAAGAATAATGAGAATCTGTGCAAATCTTCTAGAGAAATGAGATCCTAGTAATGGGGACTGGAAGATTCTCTTTATTTTTACATATGATGAAATTGAGATTCAACAAATTGAAGTGACTTGCCAAAGCTGAAAGGGTGAGATAATGTCATTATTAAATGGGTTACCCTCAGATATAGTTTCAATCCAGTATGAAATAAAAAGTGAAAAAGCTGATTTTGAAGCTCCTCAGTGATCAGGGAATTTGTATTCCACTCTGAAACTTTCAGCACTTGCTCCTCCCTGCATTAGTCTGTTCTCACACTGCTAATAAAGACATACCTAAGACTGGGTAATTTATAATGGAAAGGGATTTAATTGACTCATAGTTCCACATGGCTGGGAGGCCTCACAATTATGGCAGAGGGCAAATGAAGAGCAAAGTCACATCTTACATGGTGGCAGGCAAGACAGAACCCCCTTTTATAAAACTTTCAGATCTCGTGAGACTTACTACTACAAGAACAGTATTAGGGAAACTGCCTCTATGATTCAGTTATTTCCATTGGCCCACCCCCCTTGACATGTGGGGATTATTACAATTCAATGTGAGATTTGGGTGGGGACACAGCCAAACCCTATCACTCCCTGAGCCCAAGCATCTATAAAGCATCAATCATGATCTCTAAGTCAGTCTTAATTCTCTCTGGTCAATATCCAAGTGCAGACCTTTGGATTCCCAGCTATAAGTCACAACCTGCTGCCTAGCCTGAAGGTCTCCCAACACTGAGGGAAGCATCGATGACTACTCCCCTCCTAGAGTTAAGATTGCATTCTTGGCAGCACACCTTTATCATTGGTGGCAATAATGGGATTTCAAATAAACTTCTCTTTGGTCAAAGATTAGATGAAACTGTCCTGCCTCAACCGCATAGGAACTACAAATATTTAACTTGCTCTGATGGGCCTGAAACTTGCAGAATGGATTTGCCGTAGATAAGCTTTTGTACAAAAAGCCTAAGGCACGTGAGCTTAGGCTTGTTCTATGGGCTATTACACAAACGGAAGTAAACACCATTACTTATTTCAGTAGAAATATTCTCCCTGAGGCCCAATCTCAAAGATAGATACAAATGACCAAAAGAAAACAGACAAAAATAAATAAAATGACCCCAGATTCTTAGCTGCAACCCATGAAAGCCACTCAGACTTAACAGAGTAGGAACTTGATCAAGGATATAATAGACAACTCATGCAATTGCTGAGAGCTAGAAAGCCAGTTGCTGGTACTACGTGGGCGGGAATAACACCCAGCTACATTGTGGGGGTTTGTAAGGAACAATCTTAGCCCCCACTGCTCAGTCTCTATGCCCTTAGAGTCAGAACATTAAAAAACTTTTAGCTGGGTGAAATGGCTCGCACTTGTAGTCCCAGCACTTTGGGAACCTACGGCAAGAAGATCGCTTGAGGCCGGGAGTTCAAGACCAGCCTAGGCAACATAGTGAGACACCCTCTCTCCAAAAAAATAAAAAGAGCTTTCCCAAGGACCAGCCATCTGTCCCCACGCTAGCTAGATCAATTCCAGCATGTAGCAAAAACTACCATGCAGTCACCAAAACCCATGACTTGATCACATTTCCTAGACTTCCTGTTAAATGTGATGTCTGAGTTCCAGCCAATACAATATAGGTAGAGGAAAAGTGAATCACTTCCAGGAAGAGCCAGTAATAGCCTCCTCCAAGTCATCTTTTCTTGCTTCTTCCCCTGCCTGAATGGAGAGAACTCTGCAAACCTAGAGAAGGGCAGAACCACAAGATGAAAAAAGCCTTGAGCCCCTGAGTGACCACATGGAAGGCTGCATTGCAAGGAACTCTCACATCAGACTCTGGAAAGTGACAAGTAAATGTGCATTGTGCTTCAGGAAAGAGAAGGTAAGATTGAGCTGTGGCAGCAACTGCTGTGACTCACCCCAAGGACAACCACTCACAAGTCTTTCTTGGACCCATGTGAGTGAAAGGATCTAGACTGTATGCTGCACCTAGCTACAAGGGAGCCAGGGGATGCAAATTTGCTGCCATCGTTCTTGTGAAAGTGGGATTCAGAGTGTGGATAGTTACCAAGAGGTAGAGAAAATACTTGGAGCAGCAATAAATGAAGCATGATCCCTACAGAAAGGAACAAACAGTTCACAGAAAATGTAACCCAAATAGCCAGTAAACATATGAAAGGATTACCAACAACACTTGTAATCACGGAGATGCAAAATTTTACCAGAAAAATGGGTGATTTTATACCATTAGACTGCAAAACAGTTTAAGGCTTGTAAACTTGGCAATGATGTGGAGAAATGAGGCCTCTCATATTATGTTGGTCAGAGTGTTAATTATCACACCCATCATGGACAGCAAACTTGGACATTAAATAATAAAGTCAAAGATGTACCTTGAAATCCAGTCTGGCAAGTCTGTTTCTAGACATTTTTCTTAGCAATGAAGTGTCTCACAGCAACAGACAAATACCCTCAAAAAAAACACATATTGCTTTCACTCATGACCCATTGACAAGAACTAATCAAAAGGCCCTGCCTGACCATAAGGTCACAGGAAAGAATAATCCTCCCACATGTTCAGAAGGGAGATGAAAACTAGATATGACTTAGTATAATACTAGAAATCTCTACCACACTTCTCCAAAGAACTTCAATGTTCAACGTTGAAGCCTTTCTTGTGAAAACAGCAAAGAAGTCTCACTATAAGACCTTCTCACAATGAGGAGACTTGCTGCCATCATCAGATTGCAAAAGTTTTTTTATTGAGGCAGAATCCACAGGTGATGAAAGAAAATGTTTGTAAATTTAAAAAGGTTAGAAGTAAAATCCAGGCCGAGGCAATAAAATTGCTTGAGCCCAAGAGTTCAAGATCAGCCTGGACAACATAGAGAAACTCTTGTCTCTACAAAAAACACAAAAATTAGCTAGGCATGTTAGCACATGCCTATAGTCCCAGCTACTTGGGAAACTGAGGCAGAAGAAGCATGTGAGCCCAGGAGGTCGAGGCTGCAGAGAGCCATGATCATTCCACTGCACTCCAGCCTAGGCAACATAGTGAGAATCTGCGTCAAAAAAAAAAAAAAAAAGCAAATTCCAGTGATGAGGTCAGAATGATTCATCCCTTCCCAACTTAATAGACTCAGACAGTCTATGACAACATCTTGCTATCTGTTGTATCTGACAGCCCCAGTATCTAGATATAAAGCCATCTCTCAAGAACACTTGGTCAACAGTAACAGCACCTTGTTTACCAACTATCGTCCATCCCAGAAAGGTATCTTGATATCCACACATTGGAAAGAAGCCAACAGATAAATGGTGATTAGGCCTATTACTGGAATAGTTACAATCACCTAGATAGTCCAAATTCAGACAAGTCTGCATTGTTGAACCACACAATCTCCTGGACAATTTGAGCAAATAAACAAGGAATCTGCCTTTCACCTCTATTACAATTCACCTCTATTATATTCAAATGAAAGTGATATTTTCATTGTAGATTCTCACACCGGCACCTATCTTAATACCTGGCACACAGACATTAGACAAATGTTTGTTAAATAAATGGATCAATACATCAATCAATCTGGGTAATTATAGGCATACCACTGCTATCTGGTCTGCAAACTAAATTGTAGGATAAACACACAGCCAGTAAAATCACTACCAGAGCTAGATAGCTGTATATGCACCAGGAATTTTTGTCCAGATGCCAAGGGGAGGTGGAGGAGGAGGCTGGGAACTATCCCAGCTGGCATGGCTCTATAGATCCCACTGCCAAAGAAAGCACAGAGGCAGAAAAGGATCTTTGAGCCAACTCTGAATTCACAGGCTGGGAGACACCATCTCATCTCTTCTCATAAATGACGGAAGCATAGAATTATTCTATGTCTTAGCTTTGCCATTTTTTAAGTATACAAATTTTTTAATTGACAAATAATAGTTGGACATATTCATGGGGTACACAGTGACGTTTTGATGCACAGAATGTATAGTGATCAGATAAGAGTAATTAGCATATCCATCATCTCAAATGTTTATCATTTCTTTGCATTGGAAACATTCAGTAGCTTCCTTTTCTACTTTGCCATCTCTAACAAGCAGAGTAGGACTAGAAGAGAATAAAGCCATGCAGCAAGAGATTATTTTGCTGGTGAATACTAGGATTCTACCAGTTTTCTTGCTTTGTTTGGGGATTGAGTTAAAGACCCATGCAGAAGCAAGATCACAAACTTCCCCATATGAAACATATAGATACCCTTAGGTTTATGTCAAAACCCGTCTTGATCTTTGAAGGAAGCAATCCTTGAAAAACTAATTTTTTTCCTAAAGACTGTGGAAGGCTTATGGCACAGCAAACTACCTGGGTATTAACTGGTGACTGCCCTAGAAGAGCACAGTCAAGAAAATAGACACAGGCCAGATGCGGTGGCTCATGCCTGTAATCCCAGCACTTTGGGAGGCTGAGGCAGGTGGATCACCTAAAGTCAGGAGTCTGAGACCAGCCTGGCCAAAATGGTAAAACCTCGTCTCTATTAAAAGTACAAAATTAGCTGGGTGTAATGGTACACACCTGTAATCCCAGCTACTATGGAGGCTGAGGCAGGAGAATTGCTTAGAACCCAGGAGAGGGAGGTTGCAGTGAGCTGAGATTGCGCCACTGCACTCCAGGCCTGGGCAGCAGAGCAAGACTCTGTCTCAAAGGAAAAAATGAAAAGAAAATAGATGCAGAGGCTGGGCGCAGTAGCTCATGCCTGTAGTTCTAGCCAAGAGGTACTTTAGTTCCAGCCAAGAATAATTTATGGGAGGACCAAGGTGAGGAGAGGCGTGATGATGGCTGCTCCTGCCTCCTGCTCCCACTGGAACAGGTGACACAGAGGCTGGGCACAGTGGCTCATACCTGTAGTTCCAGCCAAGAGGTCTGTAATTCCAGTCAAGAATAATTTATGGGAGGACCAAGGAGAAGGAGAAACATGATGGTGGCTGCTCCTGCCTCCTGCTTCCACTGGAACAGGTGACTGTCTACCAGTAAGGCAGGTGTGAAGGGTCCAGGAGCAGAGGAGAGGGGAGTATTTCCTCCAGAAAAAAACGGGAAATCGAGAATAGTACATTCATGGAAAGCATTATAGAATCGCAGAATGTTAGAGTTAGGAAAGGTTTTAATTTCACACCTTCATATCACAAATGAGAGAAATGAAACCCAAGGAGGCTATATAACTTGCCACATCTCTGATTGAATGCTGATGGGGTTTCGCTGTGTCCCCACCCAAATCTCATCTTGAATTGTAGTTCTCATAATTTCCACATGCTGTGGGAGGGAGCTGGTAGGAAATTTTCTTAAATTTCCTCTAGTAACCCTTTTCCTATTCTCCATTAGGATTTTATACCTCTCCACTCCACTAAAACTCTGACTCCTGTTCCGCGTAGTCTCAATCGATCATTCCTCACACTTCATGAAGAATACAGAACTCATCAAGTCTCAAATCACCCCTCGTATTTTAACCACCAATTCTCCATTGCATCTACAGTCTTCTTTTTCCTTCTATTACATAGAAATGACTTTACCATAATGAAAGTCATATTTCTCCATATCTGCTCTAGATTGAATCTTCTTTTTACTCAGAGCCTTGCTGACACCAAGGTGTGAATATGGTAATCTGGCAGTTTCTTTTAACTTTTACATAAGTAATTATGGAGCCAAGCATAGTGGATCATGCCTGTAATCTCAGCACTTTGGGAGGCTGAGGTGGGAGGATCATTTGAGTCCAGGAGTTTGAGACCAGCCTGGGCAACAAAGAGAGACCCCCCAACTCTAAAAATAATTAAATGCAATATAATATAATAAATAAAAGAAGCTATCATGGATTGCTTACATAGTGTTTAAGGAAGAAGTTAAGAGAGAAGTGTAATTCATTGTCATCAGAAAGTTCTGGCATCCTTTAGAGGCTCTAACATTACATCATCATTTCAAGTCAACATTCAGCCATCATTTGGTTTTGGGGTAGGAATAGAAACTAAATTCTGCCCACTAGAGAAACTGAGTGAACCAGTCTCATCAAGATCATATGAAGTGCTACAGAATGTAGTAACTATGTCTTGTAAAATAACAGGCCATATATCTCAAGTCTCTCCCATAGCTGGCTTAATTGTTGCTAATTTTCTTATTTACCTAAATCACAAAAGTGAAATCAGAGAGATTACCTAATGACTGATCCATTAAAAGAGGAGTGAATTCAAAAGGCATCATCACTGGGGAGCCTCGGGTGTGGGAGGGCCACCTCCGCAGGGCCACATTTTCTTGTCAGTGAATCACACAGTCAAATTACAGGAGAAAGTGACAGGAATTCGGCTAAATTCCAGCTCCCGGCCTCAGAAGATTATTCATCAACCCTGCAGCAACAGCTCTCTGTCTGGCAGGGGATGTTTCCTCTAATTATGTACTGCTCCCTGCAGGTCACCGGCAGGACCTGTATTTTCTTCACAGTTGTTAATCAGCTATCCAGTGTTAACAAGAAGATCAGATTCAGAAGTATGCAAATCCACCCTCAATTCTTTCTCCTAATCACTCGGCAGTCCACCTTAGGAGCTGGCTAATGAGCTGACCATCTAACAGCCTCCTGCGAACTACCAAGTCTCCTATTCTTAATGATCACTTTCAAAATGGGATATTTTTGTTTCAAATACATAGGCCTATTCAATACCCTGAAATAAGTAACTTCAGCAACTTTCTGACAAAATTTTATCTAAATTAGGCAATGCTAAAACTGAGTAAATTATAATAAAATTGAAGAAATGTCCAGCCAATGGGGAATTCACATTCAACACTTGGGGACCTTCCTATCCCCAGAGACTGAGTCCCAATCTTTGTTCCTTTTTTTTTTCTTTCCCTGGCAGAGTTGCACTCTGTCACCCAGGCTGGAGTGCACTGGGACTATCTCGGCTCACTGCAACCTCGCTCGCTCATACGGCTCCAATGACTGGAGGAACACCAGAGTCCTCGGTCTCGCACAGGTTTATGTAAAACAACACGGACATACATGGAGTGGTTTTAAGGAACAAAAAGTTTAATAGGCAGGAAAGAAGGAAAAAAAAAACAGCTCCCCTATACAAAGACAGAAGGAGCGTGGACTCAAACAAAGAGGAAACCCCCTGTGTGGTGGAAAAGTGGCTGCTCCTATGAGGAGGCTGGAGGCGGTGGTGTTGGATTTCCATAGGGCCCAGAGGATTGGTTTAACCAGGTGTGTCATTTACATAACCCAAGAAAAACCTGGCCCTCCCACCTTAGCCCTGTAACATGCAAATGCAGGTCGCTGTGGTGTTCTGAACACGTGGTGTTTTCTGGAGGTGGCCATGGCGACACACACCTAGTGACAAGGAAAAGACGGCGGGAATCTCCATATTGAGTGAACCCAGTTTCTAATGGCCGGTATTTGCATGTTAAAGCATGGCAGCCGGACCCTTCAAACCACCTTTTTTGTTAGAAAAGAGATGGTTCGGGCGTTGTTTCTTATTACAGGAAAATTTCCACCGAGAACCTTTATTCTATCCACCTAAAAAGTATTTCTTAAAAACTCCTGTACCATCACCTCCCAGATTCAAGCAATTCTCCTGCCTCAGCCTCCCGAGTAGCTGGGATTACAGGCACCTACCACCATGCCCAACTAATTTTTGTATTTTTAGTAGAGACAGGGTTTACAACCATGTTGGCCAGGCTGGTCTCAAGCTCCTGACCTCAAGTGATCTGCCTGCCTCAGCCTCCTGAAGTGCTGGGATTATAGGCATGAGCCACCGCACCCAGGCCCAATCTGTGTTTCTATTATCAAAGTCTCATCCTTTGAATGTGTCTTCCTCTAACAAGTTCAAAATAGGACCCCTATTCTGAAGTATTACATTAAGTCTTATGAAAATGCCAATCTAATGACTTTTGATCAACAAACATAGCGATTTTGTGGCTCAACTTAATATACTGGCCCTCAGAGGTTTTGGAAGAGAATTGAGTTTTTTAAAGCATACAAAGCATTCTAATAATAATCATTGTAATTACCAACCTTATTGAATCATTCATTTAATCCTCACATTTAACACTCATTTCACAGATGTGAAAACTGAGCATAAAGAAGTTGAGTAAGGCCAGATGCAGTGGCTCATGCCTGTAATCCCAGAACTTTGGGAGGCCAAGGTGAGAGGATCACTTGAGGCCAGGAGTTCAAGACCAGCCTGAGCAACATAGTGAGACCTCATCTCTATAAAAGCTTTCTAAATTTTTTTTTTAATTTTTAAAAAATTAGAGTACACCTGTAGTACCATCTACTTAGGAGGCTGAGATAGGGGATCCCTTGAGCCTGGGAGGGTGAGGCTGCAATGAGCCAAGAATCCACGACTGCACTCCAGCCTCAGCGACAGAGCAAGGCCCTGTCTCAAAAAAAAGAGTTGAGTACATTGCTCAAGGTCACAGACTGGCAAAGGCCAGATTCAACACAGGCTTGTCTGATACACAGGCATTAACCACTGTGCTGTATTTCCCGAAATGTTTCTGTTGATAATAAAGGGACTCCCTCTGATCCCATACACTTTTCTAATCATTCAGACTTTTACTTTTTCCACTGAGATCCATAAGGGATAAAGTTACACATGGGCACTAAGGGTATGCAACACAGCTATTGTGTGGGTGCACACGTGTGCACATGCAGCATGCTCCTGTGGAAGTGTGTGCCATATGTGGAAATTAGGCTGTGATCATGTGGTACGAACAACAACCTTTGATAGTTTAGAATACTGAAGATTTCTAATTTTACGAACAGGACAGACTCAATGTTTTGAAAACTCTCCCACCATTAACACAGAGTAATGCCACATGTAACATCCATTTGAATGCATAGCAGCCTGGTAAGGTGGGCTCATGTCTGTAATCACAGCATTTTTGGGAGGCCGACGCGGGTAAATTACCTGAGGTCAGGAGTTCGAGACCAGTCTGCCCAACACGGTGATACCGCATCTCTACTAAAAACACAAAAATTAGCCAGGTGTGGTGGTGCATGCTGTAATCCCAGCTAATCTGGAGGTTAAGGCAAGAGAATTGCTTGAACCTGGGAGGCAGAAGTTGCAGTGAGCTAAGATCACACCACTGCACTCCAGCCTGGGTGAGAGAGTGAGACTCTGTCTCAAAAAAGAAATGTAAACCATTTGAATGCATAATTAAGCTTACAAGAAAGTAGGAGAACTCCCCAGAGCTCAGTAATGAAGCTCTGGTTTCTGAAAACCAGAGCATTATGTGAGTGAGTTGATGTGACAATTAACCTGGAATGGTCGGGTTTATCTCCACCTTGACGTATCTTAGGAATTTGGTTTTAACATGCACACAGTGATAAAGCAAAAGACCTTGAGACTGCCAAGTAGGAAGCTGAAGTAAAAGCCACCCTTCCTCCCTTCCCTGTCTCCACATACAGCACAGGAAAAGGGTGGACTAGAAAAATATCTCTCTACCAGCATAATAAGATGATGTGGAAGTTTGTCTCCTCTGACCTACCTAGACTCTGAATAGAAAAACAAAAAAATGAGTTTTCTTATTGGCAAGTCAATTATGGATCAATGCCATGTGAGGGCCCAGAAACCCCCAAGCCAAAAAAAAGTAACACATAAATAGATCCTAGGATGTTTACATCACTGGATCACTTGGTAGAAGAAAACCACAAAGGAGGGACACACTCACCACTATACCTACAAATAGAGCCCTGCTGAAGATGAACTCATAACATACAATCACACAACTCAGAACTTAATAATCCATCATGAGAAAGAGCCTGCAGAAGTAACAAGCATGTAACAAAGTTCATTAGACTCTCAGAGCTTCAGGTTGCTGAATAAGAGAGTTAAGATGATAAAACAAAGACATAAAGGAGAAAAGTTAACATAGAAGACAGTATAGAAAAAAAAACTTCTGAAATGAGAAATGGAATCACTGAAACAGAAAACCCATTAGTCAAATTTGGCAGCAGCTTAAACCAGCTGAAGAGGGAAGAGTAGACTATGACAGAACTCAGGAAATTGCCCAGAATGCAAAAGACGTAAAACATGGAAAAGGTTCAAGAGAGTTTAAGAGACACAGAAGAGAGAATGAGAAGATTAATACACATCTAATTGGAATTCCAGCAGAAACAAAGAGATGTGAGAGAGGTTATATATATATATATATGGAAAGCTTCAAATATATATATATATGGAAAGCTTCAAAAATTTGTATGCCATCCTTGCACAGGCACCATGCTGATCTTCTCTGTATCATTCCAATGTTTTAGTATATGTACTGCCAAACCGACCACAACAACAGAAATTTATTTCTCAGAATTCTAGAGGTTGGGAAGTCCAAGATCACAGTGCCAGCCAACTTGATTCATGGCGAGGGTGCACTTTCTGGCTTGCAGACAGCTGTAAAGCTCTGGTGTCTCTTCCTCTTCTTATAAGGCCATGAGCCCTATTGTATTGGGGCCCCATTCTTAGTATAGTCACACTGAAGGATAGAGCTTTAACATATGAATTTGAGAGGAGACATAATTTAGTCCATGCCAGACCCCCTATTCTGGAGGCAGAGAATGTTCTTAGTTTAGGGCCTAGTTTTATATCCTGGGAATGGTTTCTTAATGCATTATTCTCCACAGTTCTGGGCGTCTTCTGGCTCTGTTTTCCAAGAGTTCCTATCTACACAACTACTTTGTAGAGTGCAATATCTAGTAAGGTGGAAGGTGCCTATAACCTGTGATCCACCAATTTCACTTCTAGGAAGTAGAGCCACAAGTTACTAACTTTGTGACCTTGAGCAAATAACTTCCGTCTGTGCCTCAGTTTCCCCATCTGCAAAATGGAGAAATAATATTGAGCTCCTCATAGTACTATTATAAGAATGAAATCAATCAATACTTGCCAAGTGTAGTGGCACTTAATATGCACTATTTTTGAAATAATCTCAATATAGATCTATTTGTTTTTTTTTTTTTTTTTTT
>NW_016107320.1:5167033-5174297 GCF_001604975.1 Cebus imitator
CATCATCATCTGCCTGTCTATCAGCTGTAAGTTCACCAGTTTCTTTTCCTCCTATCAGGAGACAGCAAAACGTCTGACCTAAGGTTTGAAAACAGTAAGTCATTGATGTTGGACATCTGACCTCCTGACCAAACTAGACCAGAGAACCAGGCTTGCCTAGCCTAGGGCATGGTTTGTGGATACTGGTGATACCGTCTGTCTGGATACCCTCTGCTGTTTCCTTACTATTTCTTCTCATTCCCTCCCACAAGTGCAGTTTTGAGAGTAAATCATGAACCCAGAGAAGGAAAGAATATAGGGCAAATTAGGACCCATGAGAATAGACTGAGGGATTGAAAGAGGATACCACATTCACTGCCGGAGCCAGTCACTAACAGTGGTGGTTAGTGGGGAAGAGAGGAGCATGGCCAGGAGTTTACTATTCCACCTTCGCTCTCCCTTTCTCTCTCTCTCTCCTTTTTTGTTTATTTATTTTTTTTTTCTTTTTTATTTTTTTTGAGTTGGAGTATTGCTCTGTTGCCTAGGCTGGAGTGCAGTGGCACCATCTCGGCTCACTGCAACCTCTGCCTCTGTGGTTCAAGCAATTCTTCTGTCTCAGCTTCCCAAGTAGCTGGGACTACAGGTGCCCACCACCACGCCTGGCTAATTTTTCTATTTTTAGTAGAGATGGGGTTTCCCCATGTTGGCCAGGCTGGTCTTGAATGCTGACCTCAGGTGATCCACCCGCCTCGGCCTCCCACATTGCTGAAATTACAGGCATGAGCCACCCATCCAGCCTCTTCTCCCTTTCTCCAACTCCTGTGCTATGCTATCAATCCCAGCCGTCTACATTGCCTGACAGCCTCACCTACAATAGTATGAGAGGAGAAGAAGAAAAAGTGTGGCCCAAGGCAGGAAGAAGAAAGAAGGAAACATGAATGGAATGTAGTAGAGACAGAAGAGAAGGTCCCCTGGCTGTGGACTTTGCCCCTGAGGCCACAAATATATGTAAGGGACATAGTAACCTGGAGAAATGGAGAAAGGGGACTATCAGACAGGCCAAAGCTAGTTTAGGATAGGAAATCTATGTAATTTTGTTCAAAACACTAATGAAAACTACTTACACAAATAAAGATTGAAATTTATACTTTTCATGATGCGCATACAGTCTTTTAAGTTAAGGCAAAAGAGATGTTCTATTTTTAAAGAGCTTCTTCTCTTGGGATTCAAAATTTTAGTCAATGGACATTTCTGATGCAACCTGCACTTGCTGAAGAAAAGTAGTTACTGAAGGAAGGTGTTCATTAATTTGAAGAAATCTGGCCATTTAATAACTTAGCACTTATTCCAATGGACCCTGGTCTTAATTTGAAAACACACACACCCCCTACATTCTTTCTCCCTAAGAAAAAGAGGTTTCTGGCAGGGTGAGGTGACTCATGCCTATAATCCCAGCACTTTGGGAGGCCAAGGCAGGCAGATCACAAGGTCAGGAGTTCAAGACCAGCCTAAGCAACATGGTAAAACCCTGTCTCTACTAAAAATACAAAAATTAGCCAGGCCTGGTGGCAGGCTAGCTTATAATCCCAGCTACTCAGGATGCTGAGGCAGGAGAATTTCTTGAACTCAGGAGGCCAAGTTTGCAGTGAGCCAAAATCTCACCCCTGCACTCCAGTCTGGGTGACAGAGCAAGACTCTGTCTCAAAAAACAAAAAAAAGAAAAAGAAAAAGAGGTTTCCATAACTTCTTCGAAATTGAAATAACCATGAAACTTCTTCATCCTTTGACTCTTTTTTTTTTTTTTTTTTTTTTTTTTAGGCAGAGTTTTTTTTTTTTTCTTTTTTTTTTTTTTTTTTTTTTTTTTGAGGCAGAGTCTTTCTCTGTCACCCAGGCTGGAGTGCAGTGATACAATCTCAGCTCACTGCAACCTCTGCCTCCCAGGTTCAGGTGACTCTCCTGCCTCAAACTCCCAAGTAGCTGGCATTACAGGTGTGTGCCACCATGCCCGGGTAATTTTTATATTTTTATAGAGACAGGGTTTCATCATGTTGGTCAGTCTGGTCTCAAACTCCTGACCTAAAATGATCCGCTTTCCTTGGCCTCCCAAAGTGCTGAGATTACAGACAAGAGACACATTGCCTGGCCTATTCTTTCTTATGACCAGGCTTACAGGGTGAGATAAGAAAGGGAAGCAATGAGGTAAACAATTTCTTTATCGTCTTTCACTTGATGATTTCTGGAGCGTGTGTTGGAATGGCGATGTCCCAGAATCACAGACACTTAATGATGGAAGCCATCTGAGAAGCGTCCTTGTCTGTTGCTCTAACACACGGGCATTTTCCCTACAGAAAATGACAATAGATCCTTTCATTTCCACGAAGTCCAATAACTAACTAATAATTGTGAGTTACTTTAAAATATTAAGTTAGGCAATACTGAACTAATGATAAGAATGCACTTGCAATGAGGAATCTGATTCCACTTTTTGATGCTTGACTGCCGACAGCTTTTATGCCTCCATCTGCCTCTGTAGGGACCATAACAGCATATAGTTAAAATAATTGGCCAGGCACAGTGATTCACGCCTGTAATCCCAGCACTTTAGGAGGCCGAGGCAAGAGGATCACTAGAGGCCAGGAGTTTGAGAACAGCCTAGGCTGGTCTATTTTTTCCTATAATAACCTTTATCTTCTAACTTACTATATTTATTATGTAGTAAGTATAGTAAGTTAGAAGATAAGGGTTATTAAAGGAAAAAATAGAACAGAATAAGGGAAATCCAAATTTTTCTCTACCAAAAATGAAAAAAATATTAGTCGGGTATGGTAGCACACCCTGTAGTCTCAGCTACTCTGGAGGCTGAGGTGGGAGGATCACTTGAGCCCAAAAGTTCAGGCTGCAGCAAGCTATGATCACACCACTGAACTTCAGCCTAGGTGACAGAGCAAGACCTTTCTGAAAAAAAATAATTAATTAATTAAGAAAAGAAAATAATTGACTTACCATTATGTTTACCATCATGCTTATGAATCCAACAGTAAAAACAATACAGCAAACAATATTCTCAATCTGCTTGCTGTTATGATACTTTATGAGGTCCCAGATTCAAAAGACTTCATTCTTCCAGTAAGATATCCTACTTGCAAAGACTTTCCTAAATATCATGGTTTGGGGTTTGTTTGTCTTAATAGAGATGGAGTCTCACTCTGTTGCCCAGGCTGGAGTGCAGTGGTGCAATCTCAGCTTGTTGCAACCTCCACCTTCCAGGTTCAAGCAATTCTCCTGCCTCAGCCTCCAGAGTAGCTGGGATTACAGGCATGCACCACCACATCCGGCTAATTTTTGTATTTTTAATAGCAATGGGGTTTCACCATGTTGGCCAGGCTGGTCTCGAACTCCTGATCTCAAGTGATTTGCCAACCTCAACCTCCAAAAGTGTTGGAATTACAGGCGTGAGCCACCATCCCTTGCCTAAATACCATGGTTTTGAATAAGCACAGTGTCAATTTCTCTAATTCATGTCATCATTCTACCCATATAGGGTGGGTTATTGTATAAGGCAAAGAAAATTGATGTATGATCAATTGGTTACTCATTCACTCATTATGTATTGAATACCTAGGATGAGATAGGCATTGTTCTGAACAATGTGGATATAATATAGAACAAGATAGACAAAAATCCCTGCCCTTGTGGAATTTATATTCTAGAAAGAGGGGGTAGAAAAGTAATAACAAAGTAAATTATATAGTAAGTTAGAAGATAAGGGTTTTTATAGGAGAAAATAGAACAGAATAAGGGAAATCCAAAGTCCTAGGGCAGAAATGGGGAAGTGGAAATTATCATTAGAGTGGTTTGGTTTCCTTACTGCTGTTCACCAATGCATATAGTTTTCACAATCTCCGGGCTTATACTAGGATTGTTTTTCCCTATCACATTAAAGTTAAGTACAACCATAGGACTTGCTTTGGCCAATGGAATGTGAGCAGAAATGATGTGTGTGATTTCTGGACAGAAGCTTTAAGAAGAGCCTGTGATTCTCCATATGCATCTCCCACTGCTGCGTGCCATAGGAAGCTTCACTCGGCCAGAATCCCTGAATAACTATCATGAGCCAAAGCCCCTGCCAACTTGCATTAGACACTTGGTGTGAGCTACTTGTTGATTGAGCTAGTGAGATTTTGGTCTTGTTTGTTACTGCAGCATAACCTGACCTAGCCTAACTGATGCAAGTTGTCAGGGTAGACCCCACTAAGACGACAGATGACAGTGGCTTGAACATGAGTGACAATAGCAGAAGAGATGAGAAGTCATCAGAATCTGGAAATATTTTGCTGTATGAAAAAGTGTTAAGTCCTCTATGATTGAAAACGTGAGACCAGTTATAGCAGACTACACTGATTCTGATAGTATGCCAGAGATATTTTGTGTAAAAAGGGGAAATATACCAGGAGAAATATACTTGAATAAAAAGGGGAAGTATACTAGAGGCAATCTTTTATAGTCTGGTGACAATCTGAAAGGAAATAAATTATCCAGTAGGTTTACAACAGCATAAGCAACCTACTAAATATTAGATTTTACTGTTCATGGTGTTTTCCGACTTATATAGTGGAGCATTATTGCCCTCTAGTGATAAAAGAGAAAACGTACTTAGAGAAAAGGAAAGTGACAACCAATGCTACCGGGAAATACACAATTTGAAATTTGGGGTTCTCTTTGGGCCATGACTGGTTGTTTATAACAACTTTTGACTGAGAGACACCGTGAGCAATTGTTATCAGAGAAGATAAAAACTGGCATTGCTCTTCAAAGTCACCCATAATATTTGAAAAGTAGGAATCCTGAATCCCTGTTGGTTAAGGTGCCATGATTATTTTAAGTATAAGAATTAGTAGTATTCGGCCGGGCAAGGTGGCTCACGCCTATAATCCCAGCACTTTGGGAGACTGAGGCGGGTAGGTCACCTGAGGGCAAGAGTTTGAGACTAGCCTGGCCAACATGGTGAAACCCCATCTCTACTAGTAATACAAAAAAATTAGCTGGGCATGGTGGCGCACACCTGTAATCTCAGCCGCTCAGGCTGAGCCAGAAAAATCACTTGAACCAGGGAGGCAGAGGTTACAGTGAGCCAAGATCGTGCCATTACACTCCAGACTGGGTGACAAGAGCAAAACTACATCTCAAATATATATATATAATTAGTAGTGATATCAACAAGACAAATATTTTATTGTCTTCTACAAAAAATAGGGACAAGTAAGGGGATGAAGATTAATGCATATAACTAAGAATTCCTGAACTTAGTGTTTTTTGTCTTGCTTTGGTTTGTTAACCAGTTACAGTACTCAAATGAGGAATGGTGGGAGGCTTCCTGTTAGTAGTTCAGTGAAATAACAGTGAAATAGAGTGGCATTTTTTTTTTTGGTAACTTTCATAAGCTCATTATGAAGTAGTAGACAGATGTTTCTTCCCAAAAGGCTGCAATCATAAAATGTTTATCTAAAAGGAAGTAATATAGCCATTGAACTTCACACAATTATGCAGACACAACCAGTATAATTTTTTTTTTCTGAGACAGAGTCTCACTCTCTTGCCCAGGCTGGAGTGCAATGGCATGATCTCAACTCAATGCAACCTCTGCCACCCAGGTTCAAGCAATTCTCCTGCCTCAGCCTCCAGAGTAGCTGAGACTACAGGCACATGCAACCATATCCAGCTAATTTTTGTATTTTTAGTAGAGACACGGTTTCACCATGTTGGCCAGGATGGTCTCAATCTCTTGACCCCATGATCCACCCACCTCAGCCTCCCAAAATGCTGGGATTACAGTTGTGCGCCACCACGCCCAGCTGTACAATTTATTTAATCAAGATACAAATTGGTTGCAACTCTTATTTTACTTAACTAAACCAAGTCAGAATTCCAATATTTGGGATAAGAGTCCGGTGTTTTTCTAGTTTAAGGGTCATGCAGCTGGAGACCCTGGCAGGATCTGTTGGTTTTCCAGTTTGAAGGTCGTGCAGCTGGGGACCTGGGCAGGACCTGGTGTTTTTCTAGTTGAGGGTCGTGTAGCTGGAGATCCATGTAGGACCTCGTGGTTTTCAAGTTTGAGGGTTGTGCTTCTGGAGACCTGGGTAGGGGCTGATGTTTCCCCGCTTATGTGTGCATCCCTAAACAATACTGCATGTGGTTTTTGAACACTCTGTTGTCTTTTTGAGACAAGGTCTTGCTCTGTTGCCTCGGCTGCAGTTTTGAACTTTGATGTGAAGAAAATCTCCTGTGTGGCTGCTCCTCTGCTGCATTGGCTCTGAGCATTTGCTCCATGTCTATTTTTGTCCTCCGTTCTCTTCCTGAGACCTGTCCACACTGACCCGATTCATTTTCATTGCTTTGTGATCTCCTGTGGTGTGAGGGGACCGTGGGAAATGTCTTCATTTTCCTGTTGATGAGTGTTTGGCTAGGTGGGGCCCCTAGGACCGTGTTGCTATGAAGGTTCTTGGGCATTTCTTTTGTACACAAGTGCAGTTTCTTCTGGTCAGTAGCTTTCAATTTTAAAATTTCATCCCAGTAAGAAATGTAATTTTCCTCATAACCCACAACACACACCCTTTCATAAACAAGCATAGCAAAAAAAATTCACAATTATTCTTAGTGGTGGCTGAGCATTCCTGTGGCTCTCCATTCTCCCCAGCACTCGCACTGCTTGTGGGATTTTTGACAGTCTGGTGGGTGTCACCTGATACCTCACACTGTTAGGCTGAAACCCTTTTCATGTTTTTATCGGCCATTCCTCCACATTTTTTCTTCTGTGAAGGGCTGGTTCAACTCTTTTGCCACATTTCTGTTTAGCTGCTTAAATTTTTGCCTTTTTCTTTTATTACTTTACGTTTTTGAATGGAGTCTTGCCCTGTTGCCCAGGCTGGAGTGCAGTGACACAATCTCAGCTCACTGCAACCCCTGCTTTCTGGGTGTAAGCAATTCTCCTGCCTCAGCCTCCTGAGTACCTGGAATTACAGGCATGTGCCACAATGGCCGGTTAATTTTTGTATGTTTACCAGAGACAGGTTTTCACCATATTGGCCAGGCTGGTCTCAAATTCTTGACCTCAGGTGATCCACCAGCTCAGTTGCTGGGATGTTTTCTTGACCTAGTGACATCAGTTGTGATGGAAATTTTATAGTTAGTTCCTTAACTATAAGGAAGTAAAAACCCCAATATAAAAACCCCAGTTTTTACAGAAAGTGATGTTGCGAACCAGCCACAGCACAACCCGTGGGTGTTC
>NW_016107320.1:5174317-5181051 GCF_001604975.1 Cebus imitator
TTTAGTAGAAATGGGGTTTCACTGTGTTGGCCAGGCTGGTCTCAAATTCTTGACCTCAGGTGATCCACCTGCCTCAGCCTCCCAAAGGGCTGGGATTATAGGCATGAGCCACCGTGACAGCCTGCCTTTTTCTTTTTTCAAAAGGACTCTTTATAGCCTATCCGTGTGGCAAAGGTGAGTTTGAATCCACTGGGATGAATGTTCAGGATCTCCTCTCTGGTGGGAGAGGAGACAGTGAGGGGTAGACGGGCATGAAGAATCAGAGCCGAGAGGATGTGAGTCAGGCAGGGTTGCAGGCTGCCGTGAGGACTTGGCTCCCTCTCTGAGTCGGGTGGGATTAGCAGAGGTTTTAACCACAGGAACCACAGGATCACCCGTTTGTATTTCTGCCATGGTTGGCTCAGCTGAACACACCTCTTGAACAAGACTTGGCCTTGGATACCCAGAAGCCCGTGGTTGAGGGCTTCTCTCCTGGCGTGGCCGCTGACACATCCACATTTGGTGCTCATAGTGGGGCAGCCCAAGACCTGCTCTGCCTGGGCCGCTCATGGGTGGCATTTCTCAAGTTCGTCCCCTCCCAAGTCTGCCCCATCAGGAAAATCAAACGCCTCTCTCTGCTACATGGAAACCCCATCAGCACCTCCCCGACTCACAGGGCATCTGGTCAACATCACAGTCCCGACTTTCCCACATGGACAAGCCCACAGGACCCCATGGTTCCTCTGGTTAAATCCCCTGCTAATCCCCCCTGACTTGGAGAGGGAGCCAGGTCCTCACAGCAGCCTGCAGCCCCACCACCCTCCCCCCCACCCAATGAACCAGGACAGTGCCAGCACTAAGACATTCCCTGAAACTCACAGGAAGAGTGGACCAAGAAGACGGGAAGAGCACAGGGTGCAGGGATTGGCAAATGCCCATGATACTGTCAGAGATGAAAGAACATACAGCCACGGCTGACACAAAACATTACTCAACATTTGTCACAGGCCTAAATGTAGAACTTAACGCTATAAAACCTTTAGATAAAAACGGGAAAATTTGCACAGCCTCGGGTTAGGTGAAAAGTTCTTAGATCTGACACCAAAAGCATGATTCATAAAAGAAAATATTGACAAATTAAATTGAGTAGTAAATTTAAAATTGCAACTCTATAAAACAATATAAAAACTTAGAATGAAAATACAAACTATGGTCTAGAAAAGCATATTTCTGAATCACATGTCTCACAAAGTACTGGCACACAGAATATATGAACCATCAAATGTTCATCAAATATTCAAAGAACCATCAAAACTTAACTATAAGGAAGTAAAAACCCCAATATAAAAACCCCAGTTTTTACAGAAAGTGATGTTGCGAACCAGCCACAGCACAACCCGTGGGTGTTCTAAGTCCCAGCAGCAATGAGGGAATTAAGGAAAAAAAGACAGAGACACAGAAATAGAAATTATTAGCATGGGCCCAGGGGTCTTCATAAGATGATGACTATGAAGACCCAGAGCTCTAGGATCCACACATATTTATTGCAGCACACACATAGTTTGATCATATCACTTGAGGTAGGGTGGTCATGGGTGAGTACACACAATGGAACAGTTTGCATCATCTACATTTAATAGGGTATGTGGTTATTCTAAAAAAACTAAACCTATCGTATAAACAATAGATAATTATTGAGGTGCAGCTGCAGGAGTGTGGGAATGGGTAAGAGCCAGCAAGTTCTGACCACATGACGTACCTCAAAGGAGAGGCTATCTCCTGAGCCCAGTCACCCATGGAACAGGAGGGAGACCAGAGAATGCCACTCTCATGTCAACCAGCCCAGGGGCCTCCTGCAAGACCCCTTACAAGCCTGTGAGCAGGCCCCCTCCTCCAGGCCACAAGACCCTTACTGAGGGGTTCAAGCAGCAGGAGGTTGAGCAATGGACCAGGTGTTCCTGTCTTCCATGCCCAAACATTCTAGGGCTGTGATCAGCACTTTACAAGCTTTCTCACCAACTCAGCATTGTTTTATAAAGTACAAGCTGCACTCTTTGTTTAGCTAATACAGTGTACAAAGTGCCATAAACTATAAATCTTAAACTAAGGCTAACTTATTAAACAGAAGCAGATCAACTCTTAAGTAGATATGGTGTAGGCCTGCTCTCTATTATTTTGGTCTACAAGTGAAAACCCCAGTATAAAAGAGAGGGCAAATATTTGAATGGAGGCCTCATCAAAGAAGGCATCAGGAGGGCAGATTGCCCAGGACAGACACTCAGCATCATAGAGATGTTGGAGAAATGCTAATCAGCAGTCCCTCTGCAAATCCATTAGAATGGCTAAAAACAGACAGAAACCAACGGCCGACCCAGGTTCTAGTGATGACACAGAGGAACTGGGACCCTCCTAAGCTGCAGTGGGAATAGGAGGGGTCCCACCATGCTGGAAAGTGTTCCGGGAGTTTCTTATTAAGTTAACCACATCCTTACCACGTCATCCAGCAACCCCACTCCTGGAATTCCCTCCAGGAGAAAACTTAACCGCGCGCACGTAATTTAGGCCTATTCTTCATTACCAATAACTGTCCATTCCCACACTCCTGCAGCCGCATCTCAATAATTATCTATTGTTTAACTATACGATAGGTATATGCGACGCTTCTACACAGGGGGCTCCAGCCATCGAGGAAGGATGGCCCCGAATGCAGCAGCTCTCCCAGGACACTCGCCCAGGGAAGGAAGCCAGTTTCAGTGGGCACAGGCGAAGGATCTTGCCACACATCTTGGGGAAGGCGGCGCTACCGTGCTGGGGAGCAGGGCAGTGGCTTTGCGGGCCTACCGGTGAAGGGGCGCGGGTGGAGCTCTCTGGGGAGATGGAGTAAACATCTGCACCTGACCACAGGTGCTGCGGCTGAGAGGCTGTGCGGCAAACACTGGCTTCAGTACACGCAGACCAGATGGAAGGAGGACCCAGCCAGGGCAGACTGCATTTTATATACATCAGGTCCCGAACCCTTCAGGTCTTCTCACCGATCCAGCGTGTGTTCATGCGTGTTCCTGACATACCCTTCGTCATGAGCTTTGCTTCTGGCCTGTAGAATCCACGCGTGGCAGTGGGAGCGAGCCCTGGGGATGTGGCCGGGAAGCCTCCCGCAGCCGGGAAGCAGCGCTGCCGCCTAGAGGGGAGCTTCTCTGGGGGCCTGGACAGGTTAACTGAGACTGGTAGGCGTGCTCTCAATCACACAAACCACTATTTTAAATCACAATATCCCTGACTTGAGAATTTTGTCTTGTTTTCAGTTAAATATCATCTTGCTCTGCTGAGAGTCGAGAGCAGCCCCTATTGTTGTTTTTAAATAACTCTCTAATGAAAACCAGACAATTCTATAGACTCTTCCATGGGAAATATATTTATGAGGCTGATGCTTATAGAAAGTTTTATCTTGTGAGTTATTAAATAAAAATGCATTCAAATTTCAAGAATTCTTTATTAGGCAGTAAGCATATTTAATTTTGTCAAATAGTGAAGACTTTTTAACATTGCACATGCTGGCTTCATGTTGCTGTTCCAATAATCCACGGCAGTTTAAATAGTGGCTCTGTCACATGGAGTTCACAACGTGAGTGGTGTTTTCATTTAAGATATTCAGGGACACACACAATTGAATCTCGGAGCTTATTCTTTAGATGAAATTCATACATTTAATATTATGTTGAGTTCCATAATCTGGAGTGCTCATGGAGAAAGCCGTGTTTTCTGTTAGTGAGATATTGGAGATTTTGATTCCGGAAATGCCAGGCTTGCCTATGGACCCAAAAGTGGGCTAATTCACACAAGTGTTGCCTGGAATGTCTTATCAAATGCCGCCCTCATGCCAGGTGGAGGACTTAATGATTATAGTTGGAAGAGGTGATTTCATGGGTGACCAAAAATTCTTTGATTTCTGTTGTCTCATATCTAAAATGTCGTTACAGCTTAAATGATTCCATTTAAAACTTTATTACCCCGGGTGACCACCTCTTCAAAAGTTCTTAGTCACTTTTTCCTGCAATATCAGCCTCGGGCCAGTGGTGGAAACAATGAAATGCCCTTAGATCACTGGCAGAAAGTTTTAGGGCTTCACTTTGTTGTTCTAATTTGCACCACCTTCATTTTATGGTTGTTTTTTATATCCTTCAAATCAAAACAAAACAAAAATATTAAATATCATGTTAATTTCTAATTATTTACCAAAAAACATGCACATTGTGGAATGAGGCTGGAGAAGCAAAGGCTAGAATTACCCCCTCTGCAGCTTCTGTGGTTTTCTTGATTAAGGAGGACTTTTCCATTTGCCATTTTTCAGTGGTTTCACCACACTGTGCTCGGCCCATCCTCTCTTCATCCTCCAGGAAAGGCGGCTTCTGAATTCTGAGACCACCCCCCGACCCTGAGTACAAGTTACATCATTCTCTGTATCACAGAGCCTGAGCTCAACACTTGTTTTTATCATGTGATTCCATGCGGACATCATGGCTCATGTCTGCTTTGCTGGGGCCACCTGCCCTGTCTCATTGCAGCTCACCATGACCCACTAGTCCCTGTGATGGGAGTTTTGGGATTTCCCTTATGACGACAATGAAAGTCAGCATTTTCCTTAAACTATCACTCACCACCTGAGTCACGCAGAATTGAATGGGAATGGGAATCTGGTGCTATCCTGGGCTCCATCATCACCTGAGTCATGCAGAATCAAATGGGAATGGGAGTTTGGTGCCAGCCTGGGCTTAGCCCCTGACCAGGCAAGTGGCATCATCTATATGAATGAAGGGATATGCTTGGCAATTTTCATCAGTTAGCCATTTTGGTGCTTCTGTTAAAATTAGAGTCCGTACAGTCTCCACCAAGGCAATGAGCACTCGGGCAAGATGGGGTCTCCTCAGCACCATATGTGGGAGGAGTCTCTGGGGCCCACACCTCCATCTTGTGTTCCTGCCTCAGGTGGTTCGAGTTAAACTGACTTGCACAGAAGGCCCAGGGGCCAGGTGGAGTCAGATGCGCCTCTGCAGCTCTCCTCCCAGGCAGGAATCAGCATTGGAGGTGACAGTTGGAACAGCCCCCCGGCCCTCTCCAGGATGGCCGGGGTTTCTGAGACACCAAGAAGCCAGCCTAGGAAGCCCGAGTCCCTTTCCACGTGAACCACTTGTAGGGACACAGCTCCGGGTTTGCCCCAATCTGAGCTGAGCCCATGCATCTGCTGACACCCACGCCAGGATGCCTGGACCTGGTGGTGTTGCTTCCCAGGAAATAACAGACATTCTCCTTCTCTTCCTTTACCCGGTTTTCCTTCCAGTCCTAAGTTTACCGGGGACTGCCATACGGAAGTGAAGTGATCTGGTTGTAACTAAGGCAGCATTTCCCACAGAACTGGGGTGGTGGGAGCCTCCTACACCTACATTCGACCAGCACATGCTCACTTTTCCAGGAGCGTCTTCTCAGGCAGAGGAAAGCTGCGCATCACTGTATCATCAATTCTGGGAAACTCCTGGAACGCCATTGGGTTTGTATCTGAAGGCTGCCTTAAAGCACCTCAAGCTGAGCAGCTAAAACCACAGACACTTATTTTCTCAGCCTGGGTGCTAGAATCCCAAGGCCAAGGTGCACCTGGCTGGTTCCTCCTGAGGCCTCTCTCCCTGGCTCTCACTGGGCATCTCCTCCCAAGCCTTCTCGCCCTGGCTGTCACTGGACGTCTCCTCCTGAGGCCATCTCTCCCTGGCTCTCACTGGGCGTCTCCTCCCAAGCCTTCTCTCCCTGGCTATCACTTGGAGTCTCCTCCTGAGCCTTCTCTCCCTGGCTCTCACTGGGCATCTCATCCTGAGCCTTCTCTCCCTGGCTCTCATTGGGTGTCTCCTCCCAAGGTGATGCCCTCACATGGGGACCCTCTATGTGTGTCTGGGTCCTGATCTCCTCTCCTTATTTAGACACCAGTCAGATTGGGTCAGGGTCACCCTAGCAACCTCATTTTAACCTGAGTACCTCTTTAAATACTCTGCCTCCAAATACAGTTACATTCTGAGGTTCTGGGGTTTAGGACCTCAACATATGAATTTAGTCCAGCCATGACATCCTGTGTCCACCCTTCCTAACGATTATATCACGATACTTAATCCAAATCCAAGCCAGGCACCTCTCCACTGGGTGCCCCTGTGTTGAAAGACGCATGTAAACCAGGCCACAAAACTACAAGTGTCAGACGCCCCTGAAGCTGGGCAGGGCTCTTCCCTACTGCAGGAAGCAAGCCATTCAGCTTTGTCTTACCAAAGGGTGAATGTGCTGACACTACATTCACGGGCAGGTTATGTTGGTGATATTCTGGGGAGTCAGCTGTGGATGATGTGTGAGCCCCATGCACTCTGCCAACCAACAGCTATGTTGATTAATTCTCCAGGCTTCCCCACAGAAGGGGGTGAGGAATGATTTGGGAACTCTAGGGTGCTTGTTCCGGGAAGTTCACCCTCCCAGCAATAATGAAAACAAAAATAAAATGGCAAAAGATCTCAGCATTGTCTTTGTCATTCTATTTTGTTACCACTTTTCTCTGAGAGTAATTTCTTACCTAAAGATTTAAGAAACCTGTCTCCAGTAGATTCCAGGGCAAAAAAAAAGAAAAAAAAGCGCCACAAACCTCAGTGCCGCTGTTTAAGCCAGCGCAGTGAGTGGCCACAGGGGAAAACAAACAGACCCCGGCGCCTCTTCAACAGGCGACTGGAACA
>NW_016107320.1:5185256-5196253 GCF_001604975.1 Cebus imitator
GAGAAATGCCAGATGTAGGTGATGGGGAGGAAGGCAGCAAATCACACTGCCACATGTGTTCCTATGCAACAATTTTGCATGTTCTTCACATGTACCCCAAAACCTAAAATGCAATAAAAAAAAAAGAAGAAAGAAAGAAACCTGTCTCACCAAATGAGTGCTCTAAAGCAAAGAGTTTGGTTCACACACATGCCAGTCCATAGCATGGAACTACAAATAAATCAGGTAGAGAGTAATTCAAATGTTTAATTTCTCTGTGAATTTCGAAGTGTAGAAAGGCAGAAGGTGTGTTTTGTGATTGGACTTAAATGTCATTCACCTGACTCTCCAGGGCCCTCTGAGCATCTAACAGCACCAGTGTCATTCACCTGACTCTCCAAGGCCTTGTGAGCATCTAACAGCACCAATGTCATTCACCTGACTCTGGGGCCCTGTGAGCATCTAACAGCACCAATGTCATTCACCTGGGCCCTGTGAGCATCTAACAGCACCAGTGTCATTCACCTGGCTCTCCAGGGCCCTGTGAGCATCTAACAGCACCAATGTCATTCACCTGACTCTCCGGGGCCCTGTGAGCATCTAACAGCACCAGTGTCATTCACCTGGCTCTCCAGGGCCCTGTGAGAATCTAACAGCACCAATGTCATTCACCTGACTCTGGGGCCCTGTGAGTGTCTAACAGCACCTCCGCCTCCAAAGAATAAAACATCTTTTTCAGGAAATACCTTCTGAGAATCTGAAAAGCCCGGCCCAAAGCTATTGTAATTAGAGCATAATCTGTCAACAGAATAAATGTGGAGCAAGTTTCAGGGATTCTAGAGATTTCCCTGGGGCTCCCTAGGAAAACAGAACTGATTTCTGTAAAGCAGAAACCTCCTGCTCACAGCAGAAAGCCAGGAAGGTGCTGAAGCTGGCAGGTTCCTGCAGGGCCCTCTTGATCTACGATGGTGGGAGGTGAACAGGCTTGGACTCTCACAGCTTTGGGTAGAAACTCAACCAGGTGTACTCCCTCCCGCATGGACAGGGAGTCAGCCACAATGAGAAGCCGCAGGGCGAAGCCAGCTTCGACGTGGGGCTGGGTCCAGGGAAGCTGTATAGGGTCGTGCTGCTGGGGCTATGTGAAGAAAGGGTCATGGGGAAAGGCCTGAGGGGGTCTCTTTACAGCCTGGAGCTCACAGGACCGGAGCAAGGGGAGCCTTCCAGTGGGGAAGACGAGGGCCAGCGAGTCCTCTACTTTCACCACTTGACGAGCCCAGCAGACAGGCAGGCAGGGAAGGCCCACCAATTCTTTGCCTGTGTTTGTTACATTCTGAATAAACGAAAGATAAACGAGGAGAGCGATGGGAACAGAATGTCCTCAGCTTGGTTGTGGTGGTTGGAAGAAGGTTGTCTCAGCGAGTCCAGGTCATTGGGTGGATGATGTAACACAAACATTCAGACAGAGACAGAAAGAGTAACAGAGAGAGTTGGAGAGACATAGAGAGATAGAGACAAACAGAGAGACAGAGGAACATAGAGACAGAGACGCAATGAGAGATAGAGACCTAGGGAGACACCGAGACAGACAGAGAGAGGGAAAGACAGTGCATCCACTCTGTGTTTGGTGTCTGTTTTCTATTTGTTGCACTTTTTGTGGTGTTGGTTTACTGTGAAGGTGATGCTGGGCTTAGCCTGGAGAGTTCCTGGCTTTGCCCAAGAAAGAATTCACAGGCAGCCTGGAGGTGGAAGGAAACAGCTTTATGGAAGCTGCAGCATCACAGCCTCGGGACGACCCCTGCAGAGCAGGGCTACCCTGGAAGCCAAGAACAGCAGCTCAAGGCAGGTCTGCTGTCACATTAATCCCACTTTTGATTGCACGCAGATTCAGAGGCTGGCTATGCAGACATTTCTAGGGAAGGGGGAGTAATCATTGGGTCGTTGCCCTGGAAAGGGGTAGTAGCTTCCAGTGTTGCCATGGCAACGGGAATTGACATGGCAGGCTGGTGGGCATGTCTGATTGAAAGCTGCTTCCGCCGGGCGCGGTGGCTCACGCCTGTAATCCCAGCACTTTGGGAGGCCTAGGCGGGTGGATCACGAGGTCAAGAGATCGAGACCATCCTGGTCAACATGGTGAAACCCCGTCTCTACTAAAAATACAAAAATTAGCTGGGCATGGTGGCGCGTGCTTGTAATCCCAGCTACTCAGGAGGCTGAGGCAGGAGAATTGCCTGAACCCAGGAGGCGGAGGTTGCGGTGAGCCGAGATCGCGCCATTGCACTCCAGCCTGGGTAACGAGCGAAACTCCGTCTCAAAAAAAAAGAAAGCTGCTTCCTCCTGGCCCTGTTTTAGCCAGTCCTCAATCTGGTCTGGTGTCCAAGCCCCACTCCTGGGGTCAAGTCCTCTCTCCTACCTCAAGGGCACAGTGGCTGCCAGAACCTACTGACTTTGATCAGACATTTCCTGCTTCTTCTTGAAGGAGCACTCATTGTCCTAAGCATCATTCTGGAGGGCTTGGAGACTGAAAGTGGGCAAATCACCCCTAACATGTTAAACACAATTGCCATGTGTTTTACAAATATTTTCAGTGCATAGCATCACTTGGTCCCCACAACCACCTGGGCAGGTGCTGTGACCATCACCATTGCATAACTAAGGAAAGCCGCACAAAGAAGTGGGCGATGCCCAGGGACAGATGCCTGTGGGCGTCTGAGAGGGAATCACAGATCCAGGGAGTTAGCTTTGGAGCTCACATGCTGGCCCACGCCCAGCCAGTGCAGCGACCACCTTTGCAGGACTCATCCCAGGAAGCCGAGAGGACCTTCATCAGGGCAAGGCTGAACCAGGATCCAGGAGCTTTGCCGTCCTCTCTCCTCACATGGGCACCACACCTACAGCACTCTGCACCCATTTGGTCACATGCTCCCCCCAACTCTGCTCAGAGGACAGTGTTACAGGTGAGTGGCAATTATCTGGGGCTGGTGGTGTGGAAGTAAGGAGAAATTACCAAGACAGTTGTAGGCAAATATAGGCGGATACATCTAAAAAATTAGAGCAAGTATAAAAATACATTGCAAGGGAGCAATGGGGCAGGCTAGCAAAAAGGAGCTGACTGCAGGCTTGCCGGGGATTTTATAGGATGGTGCTTGTGCTATGTGCTGATATGCCAAGGTTGCTGTGAGCTAGCTTGCAGGTGTCTGGTGATTCCTGGTGATATCTGGGCACTGGAAAATTCTGAGTTATTTGCACAGGAGGGTTATGTGACCTGGACCATACAGAGAGGCAGACTTATATTTTATCTGCTTTCTTGTTTTGCTTTCCCTTCATCCTGCCAGCCTGACTTCTATTCCCTAATTAGGATTCTACAGACAGGGTCCACTCTCTAAACCTCCAGCTACCCCGACCCCTCCATACTAGAAAGGCGTCTAGCGCCTGTACTTCCTGGGACTCACTGCTCCTGCTCCCTGTCACTGATGTCACCCCTCCTCAACAAGACCTGTGGTTTTCCTCTCCTTCCAGACACATGAACCCAGATGTACCTAAGGCACGAGGTAAATGAGCCTTTGCTCTCATCAACCACTAGCATGGGAGATTGTCATTACAACAGCAAAACTTCACTGAATCTGTTTTCCCCATCAGTTGCAACTCTTCTTAGCTCTTACTTGCATAGAAGAGGTAATCTTAAAAGTAAATACAGGCTAAAGTTCAAACATAACTTCACATATTGCAATACAGTGTTATTTGTTTATTCCATCAGGGATTACTACCTACAAATAGCAATACTTATTTAATGATGGAATTTCATTTATCATTGACTAACCCTGGCAAGGGGTGGAGATTTACAGAGAAATATAAATGTAGGGCATGATTTCCACGTCACCTTCACATCACAGCACATTGGCACAAGGGAAAATCCTCCTCTATCCTGGCAACTGTCCGCAAAGAGTGATGAAGATTGAGACTTAATTTTTACTAAGGGCAGTTCAGGAAGAAACATGAAAAAGTAGGCCGTGATTGTCACTGAACCAGCCAGGTGTGTTGATTTAATAGCAAGCTGATTTAATGAGCAATTGACAGGGTTACCAGTGTGCAGTCCAGTTCTTATCCCCTCACCAGAAGCTGGGGGAGAGCCTGCATGCTCTTAGATATCTGAGGCAAAAGAAAAATCAAGGAATTCACCATGGTGTCACTGCTAGGTCCTGAGGTCCCAGCTGGTCTTGTTTGCCTCCTTCCTTGTTCTATCAGAGACTTCAAATGTTTCTTTCATGCTATGTAATGGACACGCAGACACACACACACACACACACACACACACACACGTATTTAGTGAGAGTAATAGGACAAAAGTACATCTACCCTCCATTTCTGGAACTAAAATCTATTGACAGATTTAATGCTGAAAGTCCTCTCTTTGGTCATTGGAACCCTGACCTGTCTGTGTCCCATTATGAATTTGCTGAGCATTTTTAAATTGTTTTCTTGATTTCTCTATGACAAGATGGTCTGGAAATATTTTTTATGTTTCAAGCTGTAAACTGAATCCCACTATGTTTCCAGGTTTCTCTGGTTCGTTTAGAAGAAAAAGGATATTTACAGATAAAAATCTGCTTGTGACACTCATTGATACTGGATTTGTCATTGTTTTTAGGCTTTTTGGTATTTGAAGGAAATTGCTTATGTTTGTCATAGTTTTATTTTGTTGCTAGGAAAGAGTATATCGTGAATTTCCACTTATATTTTCAAATCACATGTGGGAGTATAAAGTTTTGTCTTAAATTATTGATTTAACATTCCTATTTTTTATATGAAAACTTTAATTTCTAATGAAATTTACCTATGTGTTTTAGTTTCAACATATGTATCTTATAGTATTATAAGATATATACATTTTAAATATATTTTATTAGCTATATTTTACTTTAAAATATTCATTTACATAAATAACTATTAATAGGTACTAAACATTTTTAAAGAAGTATATCGTTATCTATAATATCAGTATACTTAGCTTAAAACTCATATTTTTTCTTAATTTCTGCTTCTTTCGCATAGTTTATTGTTTTTCATTGGAAATTATGCCCTTTTTATAGCTGCTTAAACCTTCACAATGTGATTATTTTGGAGCTTTTGTTTTGCTGTTTGTTTTCTGACTGTCCCTTTAAGTTGGTTTTATCAACAGAAAATGCTTTATTGAAAACTGAACAACATACTACCTCTCATTTTTTTCAATTAATTTTACTTGAGTAGTTTTGATTTTAACACTAAATTGACTTTTGACAAGTCTCAGATATTCTGACCAACAAATCCAGGATGACTCCCTGGATGTGTGATTCCCTCTCAGATGCCCACAGCTTTCCACCGTGTCTGTGAACTGCAGCCCTCTGACCGAAGTGTGATGCATACGGGTGAGGAAGGCTGCGTGGACTCTGTCAGCAAAGTTATAATTCTGTGCTCCAGAAAGATTAAGACACTTGGGAACACTTTAGATTAAAATTGTTTAATAAAGTAAATCAATGAAACACATCCATTTAATATGTAGTAAATTGATTATGACACTATGAGGGTATTTATTAATAATCAGTAATTACCATCACTAGAGAACGTATTGGTATTTATATATTAATATATCTGTCTACCTATATCACAGAATGTATTGATGTATATGCGTATGTATATTATGGTCCCCATGACCACTTGGGGCAGGGGGCAGGTGCTGTGACCTCTCCCATCACACAGCTGAGGAAGTATTTAACAGATTTAGCTGTCATTCATGATTAAAACTCACAGCAATCTATGAATAGAAGGGAATTTCCTCAGCCTGATACACAGCATCTATGAAACCCTAAACCTATGAAAACCCTAAAGCAAGGTCCTCTAAGACCAGTAACAAGGTGTCTCCACCTCTTCTTAGAGAAAAATGCAGCTTCCACAGGTCCTTTCACCATGTTTCATGGCCAGTTTGTAAGAAATACCTTTCCTGAGACTGAGAAGGAAGGATCACTTGAGGCCAGGGGTTTGAGACCAGCCTAGGTAACATAGCCAGACCCCATCTCTGTAAAAATAAATTAATAAGTTAGCTGAGCATGGCAGCCCATACCTGTAGTCCCTCAGATACTCAGGAGGCTGAGGCAGGAAGATTGCTTGAGCCTGGGAAGTCCAGGCTGCAGTGAGCTGAGATCGCTCCACTGCACTCCAGCCTGAGTGACAGACCAAAACAATTTTCTCTTTGATCAATGTTGTTCAATTGTATTTTAAAACATACCTCACAAAATTAGAGAATTTGGAATAACTCTTTGAAAAATGATGTAAGCAACCACCTTTTTGTGTGGATGACCAGGATGCACACTTGGGAACACCCACATACAATAACTAAAGAAAGCTGTTTTAGTGATCAAAGGTGTGGCCAGGCACACAACACATGACATATGCATTGTTATGCATTGTTAAATGTTGAGTGTACCATCACTGTATCGTTAAAAACAAGATATGAAAATAACAAAAATGGCCAAAAACCAAAAACTTCATAATACCTAGGAACTGACTTTACAAGAAAGGGACAAACACACCCAGGAAATGGTGACCGTTTTCGTGATCAATAGAAATGAAGATCTGAATGAGTGGGTAATGATAGACTTTTACTGAACTAGAAGATGGTAAAAATTCAGATACTTCCCTAGTTAATATGTAAATATAATGCATTTTAAATAGAATGTTAATAGAAATATTTTTGAGCTTCACAAAATGATTTAAATTTTAAATTAAAGAATTAATGTGGATGCATATCCTGGAAAATGTTATAAGATGATACTTGGTGGTGCTGAAAATGGCAATATATTAAATAGTTGTATAAAGTTGTGTTTTAAGTGGCTTTGTATTTATTCAGAAAAGAAAAAAATCAATTTATGGAGCTAAATAAAATTAAGAAACTTATTAAGAATCAGATCTAGGCACATTCGCTATGCTTACATATGACAGTAACACAAATTACTAATGTAGTAAAGACGGCACCAGTGGCCAGCCTTCTTCTGCGAGAAATAAAGTTAGGACCCTTGAGCATAAATAGAAATAACTTCTAAAAGAATATATAGAGGTACATTATACTTCAAGGAATATTTCTTAGGATGAAAATGCCCAAATGAGAAAAACATTTAGGTACATACATTTTCATTTTTATTATTGAGCTAGGTCTTGCTTGCTGCCCAGGCTGGCATGCAGTGGTACAATCTTAGCTCACTGCAACCTCCAAATCCTGGGCTCAAACCATCTTTGCACCTCAACATCCCAAGTAGCTGGGACTACAGGCATGCCCACCACACATGGCTATTTATTTTTATTTTTAGTAGAGATGAGGTCTCACTGTTTTGCCCAGGCTGCTCTAAACTCCTGGCCTCAGGTGACCCTCTTGCCTTGGCCTCCCAAAGCACTGGGATTTACAGGCAGGAGTCACCACCCTCAGCTTACATAAATATTTATTAAACATGTAGTTATATGACTACAAAATAACAAAAGAGCAAACAAATCTATTAAGATATGTAAAATGTTTGGGCCCCACAGGGTGGCTCACACCTCTAATCCCAGTGCTTTGGGGCAAGGTAACAGAGCCTGGGAAACACAGCAAGACTGTCTCAGAAAAAGAGTTTGTAAATGTATTGTACATGTAAACAAAGTCAAAATAAAATTGACAGCATAGAAAAATATTTAGAATAATATACAAGACAAAGTTTACCTTAACAAAAAGCCTCTGTATACTGAAAATATTTTTAAGAAAAAACAATAAAAATTGGGCAAATATAAAATAGTTACTTATAGAAAAATAAGTGTGAATGTCTAAAAACATTATAAGGTATGCTCAAGCTTATTAGTATTCAGGGAATACAAAATAATATAACAATAATATGCAATTTTAATGGGTTAGCTTGACAAGCATTGAAGTGATCCTTTTAATATATTCTGGGAATGTGCATTGTTACAATTTATATTTTTTAAAAAATCTGGAAATCATTACTAATGTTAATTTTATTCCAACTTTATTAAACCTATTCAGAAGAAACAAAATATCAATGTATCAATCTTTATAGTGACAATGAACAAACTACACCAGCAAGTGAAAAGTTAACCAACCAGTATAGGATGGGATGAAGCAAATTTCATTTAAACTGTGTGGGAAAGTGAAGTGAACCAGTCTGTACGGATGCAGTAGGCTTGTGTCATCGGCTGCTACATAAAACAATTGCAAAGTATCAGACACACTGTCACCCTGTTTCTGTCAAAAAGAGATTAGAAAAAGAATAGCGTAACATATAAAAGAATTAATAATGAGATAACATGACTTAATAGACTTCTTTACTTTTCCCTGGATACTATTATATTGTAAATAAATGATTTAAGTTAAAAATAACATTCCAACTATTATAGGTAGTGTTTATTCCTGTAGATAATCCTTCTACACATAAAAGTGTGGACTACTTGGGTGCAGCTACAGAAGTGAATCCCCTGCTGGAAGCGGTGACCTGTGCACATTGGCACGGAGCCAGCAAAGAGCTCCTGGGGGAAGGAAGAGCACTGGGATTGCACCAAATACTCAAAATTCAGCACCTTTGACAGCCTGCGGTCAGCGCATCACGACAGAAGTTGATACAGCAATGGGCAGCATCTCACTCAATTATTGAGAGTTTTAAAAGAAGCTGCGAGAAGCTCTGAAATTTTTTTTTCTTTTTTTTTTTTTTTTTTTTTTTTTTTTTTTTTTTTTTTTTTGAGACGGAGTCTCGCTCTTGTTACCCAGGCTGGAGTGCAATGGCGCGATCTTGGCTCACCGCAACCTCCGCCTCCTGGGTTCAGGCAATTCTCCTGCCTCAGCCTCCTGAGTAGCTGGGACTACAGACATGCGCCACCATGCCCAGCTAATTTTTTGTATTTTTAGTAGAGACGGGGTTTCACCATGTTGACCAGGATGGTCTCGATCTCTTGACCTCGTGATCCACCCGCCTCGGCCTCCCACAGTGCTGGGATTACAGGCTTGAGCCACCGCGCCCGGCCTGAGAAGCTCTGAAATTATGGAGAGAGGGGATGGGCTGTGCCTGGGGTGCACAGGGCAGGGGAAAGTGAGGGCGACTTCCCTCGCCCTTCAAGTTCCCTCTCGTGCTTAAATTGCTAATATGTACGTTCAGTCCCTACGTGAAAAGGTAAAAAAATCTCACTAGCAGGGTACCCATTAGATAGATTGCCTTAGTTGGTAACATGGAATGCACTTAAGGGCATCAGAAAATAACCAAGGAGAATTCTATATTTATCAGGATAGCTAGCCGCAAATATTGTTAATGAAAAAAGTTAATTTTTGGAAAATGCAGATACTGTGGCTCTTTGGGGGGGCAAAAAAATTACATTTCTGCTTATGTATGCTCATATCTTTATGTACATGGAGTATATATGTTTAAATTTTTACGTTTTTATACTTAAGGCATTTTGAACAACAAAATATGTTTATTTAGTAATAAATTCATATATACACACATACACATAGATTTATATATATGAGAGTTAACTAGATGTATATGCATGGCTGCAGTATCTATAAGAAAACAAATTTGGGCTGGGTGTGGTGGCTCGCACCTGTAATCCCAGAACTTTGGGAGGCTGAGGCAGGTGGATCATGAGCTCAGAAGTTCAAGACCAGCCTGGCCAACATAGTCAAACCCCATCTCTACTAAAAATACAAAAATTTAGTCAGGCTACACAAGAGGCTGAGGCAGGAGAATCACTTGAACCCAGTAGGTAGAGGTTGCAGTGAGCTGAGACTGTGCCATTTCGTTCCAGCCTGGGCAACAGAGCAAGACTGTATCTCAAAAATAAATAAATAAATAAAAATGTGAAGGGACCACAGCCACTCTTGCTGAGTTTGTGCCATATAACCTGGGAGAAACCAACAAAACAAGGAAAATGCCCAGTGTGAGCGGGAAGGCCCAAGAGGAAGTTTACCGCTTCCTTTTACCTGCGTGTTTCAAATCAGTCGAGCCAACCTCAGTGTCACCAGCACAATGGAAACAATACCTTATAAAGTATAGAAGTTTTGTAGCACATGGTAAAAATCAAGGGAGTGCAGATAATTTTAAATTCTAGATGGCTGCTGTCTTCGCTCAGCATGCCATTAAAAATCACACTTTTAGATACAGCTACATAAACTTCCTTAAGTAATCTTTCTATACATTAGTCTAAAACCGGAGCACATTCCCCAATTCAACGAAACTAAAATGAATTTGCATTTTTACTGATATGTTTAAAACTAGGTAGTATCATAAAATGTTCCAATTAAACAGTTTGGGATTAAATTTATACTTTTTTGATGAGGTAGCCATTTTTTAATCAAAACGCTGAAGTCAGGGGTTTAGTCTGTTTTGAAATTCATGCAGAACTTCTATTGATAAGGAGATTATATTTCATATATTACACAGATTTTTTAACCTTTTGGTTACTGTTGTGATGATTTCTCTTATGCTTGCAGAATACTCTGCTTTTCTGTAAATCCATCTGTATCATCAGGATGGGTATGACCTTGACAAAGAAGGATTTAAGGTCCCTATCTTCTATTTCCTGGGAGCAACTCTGTTTCGCAAACTAAGGTGACTTTGCTTCCTAAGTCAGCCACCCACCCCCAACGCTGACAAAGAAGCCTTGGACACTGTGAAGATATTTAGCTGCAGAGAAAAACGGGACAGTAGCTCCTCAGAAAACAAAACACAGAACCACTGAAGGATCCAGAAAAACCACCCCTGGGTTTATGGCCAAAGGAAATGAAATCAGTATGTCAAAGAGACACCTGCATTTCTATATTCACTGCCACACTTTCACAACACTAAGACGAGTTCCCTGCAGCACTGCTTGCAAAACACACAGCACGTTCACTGAAGCACTGCTCACAAAACACACGGCACGTTTACTGCAACACTGCTCACAACAGACACGGCACGTTCACTGCAGCACCGATCACAATAGGCACGGCACCTTCACTGCAGCACCGATCACAA
>NW_016107320.1:5197008-5213216 GCF_001604975.1 Cebus imitator
ACCTTCACTGCAGCACTGATCACAATAGACACGGCACCTTCACTGCAGCACTGATCACAACAGACACGGCACCTTCCCTGCAGCACTGTCACAACGGACATGGCACCTTCACTGCAGCACAGCTCACAATAACTAAGACACAGAATGAAACTAATTGTCCACAGGGGGTGAATGGATAAAGAAAGTTTGATATGTATACACGCACACACGCATACATGCATACATACAATATTATCCAGCCTTAAGAAAAGAAAATCCTTCTTAATAAAGAAGGAAGCTTGTGACACAGTGGATGAGCCTGAAGGACGCTGCTCAGTGAGGTAAGCCAGACACAGAGAGACACATTCTCATGATCTCCCTCTCACATGGAATCTAAAAAACTCAAATTCAGAGAAGCAGAGAGTACAAGGCCGGTGCCAGGGGCTGGGAGGGGAGGTGTTGCTGAGATGCTGGTCAGCATGCACCAGCTTTCCATTATACATGGAATAAGGGCTGGGGTAGTGATGGATGAGTTAGTCAACTGTATTGTGGTGATCAGTATGCTTAATGCATACATACATTATGCAATATGGTAATGTATGCTTAATCACATTACCATATTGCATACCTTGAATCTCCTCAACCTTAGTTTTTCAATGAAATGCTTTTATCCTCAAATCAGGATACATCTTTAAAAGAAAAAATGTTACTTGCCCACTGCAAGTGATTACATTTTTATTGTCACCAAACCAAGCTCCTTCCCAGCAAAGCTCCCATAGCTCTTACCCAGGGAGGATCAGCCCCTTTCCTTACCCGAAAATGAAGGAGACCTCAGGTGTGCCATGGAACCCACCTATGCATGCACTTCCCCCAACATCAAATCATGACGATTTGACATCCTACTGACATAGCTACCCACTTGACCCCACTACCATTCTTCAAGAGGACGTGGACCCACATCCCGCCTCCACATTTTCAGAACCCAAATACACCTGAGAGAACACCAATGCCAAATGCAGTAAACATTGAATCAGGGGTCCTTTTCCAGGTGAAGCACACGAACTATGATCTGAAATAAGTCTTTTTGTTTTACAAAAGTAATTACTAAGGTCTCTGAAGCTCCAAATGCATATGGTCACATCCTGGGATTCAGAGAATATCACAGTAACAGGAAGTGTAGAGAGCAGGCACAGGAGAAAACAGGAGATTCCCTAATGGAGCTTTCACCCGCCCTGTTTTCTGTTTGCTTGAGGAAGCTCATCCTAGTGTGTTATTGAAATGGACTCATAGCAATAAGTAGATTTTTGAATTATTATGTGATAAAGCCCTGGGCAGCCATTTCCAGTTTCTTATTGGGTGGACCTTGGCCAACAGAGCAATCACAGTCATGGAAACTGATCCAATGACATCATCTATTTCATCTGAGTCCCACTGCACCTTCTTTCTCATTTCTATTTGTGATATGAATAAGACAAGTAGAGTTCAATAAAAAAAATTAAATTTGCATTTTTATCTTGACAAAAACGAAAAACAGTGTCTAGGAACATTTTAAAGTTTTAAAGTCATCATATTAAGAAAGTTTTACACGTTTTCTTTCTCTTTTTACTGACATGTAACTGTACAGCTCCAGGAGCTTTGACAAAGTCCGCAGCCACCTAACAGCACACCTACCAAGAACAGAACCTCGCCGGCACCCGGCAATCGCCCTCCGCTCCCAGCAACAACCTCTCTTCTGACTCCCATCCCTGCCTTTCACAGACTGCCGTTCATGCACTTTCTACAAACAGGTGATACTAGAGGTTCTGTTTTCACCTGGCTTCTTTGGTTCCAGGTTGTGGAAGTCTCATGACCTGCAGCACACAGCTTATTCACTTTGGGGACTGGTGGTATTCCTTTGTATAAATACTCTGCCATTGTTTATCAATCTTCCTATTGATAGGTAATTAGGTTTCTCCACACTTTTTTCCATTATGAATAAAGCTGCAGTGAAGAGTACCATAAAGACTTTTTGCAGACAATTATTTCCATTTCTTTACAAATACCCAAGCATGAAACAGCTGGATCCTATGGTACTGTATGTTTTGCTTTCTGTGAAAATACCAGTTTTCCCAAGTGGTAGTACTGCTGCATGCTCTGACCAGCAGTGCATAAGAGTTCCAATGGCTACTTTCCTTGCCAACATTTGGTACTATAATTAAAAAAAAAAAAAAATTGGCATTTTTATAGGCACGTAATGGTACTTTGTTGTGGCTTTAATTTGCATTTGCCTAATGGATAAGGATGCGAACCATTTTTTATATTTATTACCCTGTGTCACTTCTATCTTTATTTATATGCTCTGTATCTGAGTTTTTTGTTCTTTTCATTTGGTTCCTCATATTTAATTTTCAGGGAATCTATTTATATTCATATTATAAATATATTCAATATTATATCTCTTTATTCTACTAATATGGGGGATTGATTTTCAAATATTAGTGCCGCCTTGAATTTCTCTAATAAATTACTTTTTAATATGACTTTTTATATGATAATAATACAAGCAGAGTTTTTACCCCATATTCACAGAGGATAATCATCTAGGCTTTCTGTTCCGCTAACGCCCTTGTCAGGTTTGGGACTAGGGCTATTCTGGCCTTGTGAAACAAACCCTCCTCTCTGTGTTCTAGAGGGTTTCCGGTAGGGTAAGATGATTGCTTTACTTTTTTATTATATTTTCTTTTATATATTAAATGTATATTTAATATAGTTTTTATATTTTTATCAGATTTTATATTTTATATACATGTCCAGAACATGCAAGTTTGTAACATAGGTATGCATGTGCCATGCTCACCTCCCTGCCCATACCCACAGTCATGTTCACCCCTCACCCATAACCACGGCCATGTTTATCTCCCCACATACCCACAGCCATGTTCACCACCCACACATACACACAGCAATGTTCACCCCCCCACCCACACTCTCAGCCATGTTCACCCCTCACCCACACCCACAGCCATGTTTATCCCTCACACACACCCACAGCCATGCTCACCCCCTACCCACACCCACAGACATGTTCACACCCACCCACACCCATAGCCATGCTCACTCCCCACCCACACCCTCAGCCATGCTCACCCCTCACCCACACCCACAGACATGTTCACCCCCACCCACACCCACACCCATGCTCACTCCCCACCCACACCCTCAGCCATGTTCACCCCTCACCCACACCCACAGACATGTTCACCCCTCACCCACACCCAGACATGTTCACTCCCCACCCACACCCTCAGCCATGTTCACCCCCCACCCACACCCACAGTCATGTTCATATGATTGGGATTTCTTGTGGTGCTGACAGAAAAACAAAGGTCTTTTGCATCCTTTGACATCCCTAGCAGAAGTGGAACTTTCCACACAGGCTTTTCACTTGTGTTCTGTGAGATAAGCTGAAGTCGTAAAATGGGCCAGTTTGTAAAAGTGGGTGGAATGCATTTCAGAAACACAGACTCTGCCAACGTGGAAGATGTCACATGCTGGTGGTTCTTCTATGAGCTTCTCTAAGACACTTCCACAGAACACCCTCAGCCATTTCACTCTAGAAAGATCCTTCTGCTCATTAAATGTCATTTTCCTGTCCGTTCATGTTTTTATTCCCAGTACATCAGGATAAACACAAGTTGACCAACTCATTAAATTAGGAAACCAAACAAAGGAAGAGCACTTTTCTTGTATGATTTAACCCTTTTGAGGGATGGAGTCTGCCAAACCTATGTGTATTTTAGCTAGAAAACATAAATTTTGGCAAAGTCTAAATTTAAGATCAAAGTCTTTGGGTGAGACAGTGATATTTTCCAGTTTGTGGTCTAATTAAATCAGCATTATCCTACACCTAGGAAAGGCACCCTGAAGCATCAATAAACAATGATTTAAGCATGGCATCTGGTTTCCTGCTGTTTCCTTCTGTGACTGGAGACCCAGTGAGGTGAGCATTGATAACAGCCAAGTTACCAGACCTGGCATGGGCTGGAAGACTCCCAGGCAAGATCACACATTCCAGTGAGTGTGAGGACCAGATATAACAGGTTTGCATTATCTGCGGCATTAGAATTGTCAAAGTAAAATGCCCATGAGCTCAGGTCCAAATGCTCCTACATCTCTGGAGCATGAAATCTCACTGCACACCCAACTGAGTTTCACACCCACTGATGTCTGGTTCCTAGAACCCAGCCCTTCCACCAGCACCCCACTCTTGTACAACTGAGCCTGATTGCCCCCCAGATTTCCTTAGGTAGGATTCTGATTCTAGGTAGAGTGCCTTCAACTAATAGTCAAGATGTCCCAGGCTTCCAGGCTTCTGAGCTGTGAGGAGAGCAGCCTGGCAGAGGATGCCCCACAGGTGTGCGGGGTGGACCCAGGAGGCACCACACCCTGTTAGTCCTGATGTTGCTGGAAATGCAAATGAGAAAACTGCCGCCCCTGAAACCCTTTGTGGGATTAGTGAAGCCACGGGGCAGAAGTCATGGGGGAGCCCCGTGGGAGAAAGGCTTTTCCCAGGACACACTGGCATTGCAAGCATTTCTGGATAGCTGATGGGATTTGTCTTTATAAAAAAGTCGCCAACTTGCCAATTAAAAAAGAAAAAGACTCAAATGTCACAGGCACGAAGGATGTGGCTAAAAGAACAATTAATGAGCTGGACGAAGACACACAGGTGCCGATAATTCAAGATGCTCTCCTACAACAGCTCTCAGACGCTCTCCCTGCTGTTTTAATATCGAGTTCCCAAAACTCAAAGCCTGCATAGCACAGGCAAAAAGGAAAACAGGCCCCGTTGCGCCCGCCAAATTCCCACAGAGTGCAGGTCGTGCTGTGGGGGCCTTGAAGATGGTAACTTGGCACCAAGGTTTCCAATATTAAACACAAACTTCCCAAGTTCCCTCCGTGGTTTCAGGCACACACAGCCCACCTGGGAAACAGGCTTGTCTCATAGACCAGGCTTGACCTTTAGCCCACCTCAGACTCCTTTAACTCGAGTGCCCACGTATGCATCCATGCAGGGCCTGGCTGTAAGCAGCGTGGACTGTCGGTACTTTACTAGCGTTTGCTTGGGGTGGAACACTGTGTGGGTCCAGGCCCTGCTCGAGCTGCGGGCTTATCACGACCTGAGGCTGTGGACTTACCAGGTTCCGAGTAGGAAAGGCTGGCACTGCCAGCTCCGACTCCCCTAGGCTGCACCTCTCCACAGGCTTCACCTCCCATGAGGCCTACCTCCCATGAACCCTGCCTTCCATCAGCCCCATCTCCCCTAGCACCTGTCTCCTTATAGTTCCCACCTCCCCTAGACCCCACCTCCATGAATCCCACCTTCATGAACCCCACCTCCTATCAGCCCCACCTCCCACCCCAGCCCTGGGCTCTGTGCAGCAAGCCACCCACAGCTACAGTTAAAAAGTTTAGACAGGCCCGGTACCGTGGCTCACGCCTATAATCCCAGAACTTTGAGAGGCTGAGGCGGCGGATCACCTGAGGTCAGGAGTTCAAGACAAGCCTGGCCAATAATTAGCCTGATGTGGTGGCGCCACCTATAATCCTGACTACTCGGGAGGCTGAGGCGGGGGCTGCAGTGAGCCGAGATCCCGCCACTGCACTCCAGCCTGGGTAACAGAGACAAATTAAATTCGACAGAGCTCAATTTAGCAAAGAACAACTCACCATTGGGACCCCCAGATCCAGTGTCAGAGCTGCCAGGGCTGCCCCAGGGCCGGGAGCCTGGATGGTGGAAACCAAACGGCCTCAGGTGTGGAGAGGACTGTTGGCAGGAGGGCACCGCCACCGGCTGAGGCTCATATTGTGACCCAGTTGCTGTGATTGGCTGAGGATCAGCTGCTGTGATTGGCTGAGGGTCAGCTGCTGTGATTGGCTGACGGTCAGCTGCTGTGATTGGCTGACGGTCAGCTGCTGTGACTGGCTGACACCCGGATGCTGTGATTGGCTGAGACTGGGCTTGCTGTCCTGAGAGCATGTGCAGTTCTCCCTCAGCGGTCTGGCTCGCCCTGGGTAGGGGTGCTCTGGGCCCACCTGAAGGTTGCCCTTTCCCTCTCCCTCCGTGAGTGGGGACATCCGACTCTTGCCCTCGAACACTGGAGCTCCTGGCTCTTGGAACTTTGGACTCGGGCTGAATGACTCCCCAGGCTTCCCCGGCTCTCCAGCTTGCAGAGGGGCCTCCCTGGCCTCCATGGTGATGTGGACCCACTCTCATCACCACCGCCTCAGGTCCGCACCTCCTGCAGTTGTCTTCTTCTGAGGAGCCCTGGCTGATACCCGGGGCCGGCTGGGCCCTCTGCGTCCCTCTCTTCCCTGGACCTGGTCTCCAGCACTTTCAACGCCACCCCCCGCCACAGCCCCTCCCTGGGGACTGCAGAGGCCTGGGGTTAGGCCTCAGCCAAGGCTGCTCCCAATCCAGAGGCGCTTCAGCCTGGCCTTCGAGACAGGATCTCTTCACCTGCAGCCATCCAGAGTCCTCGTGCTCATATACAGCCGGGACTCCCCTCCAGGGGCAGAGGCGGCTCCATCGCTCCCAGCAGACCTTAGACACTTCGGCTTCTCTAATGCTCACCTCCCACCTGCTGGATTTATCTTCACGATTTACTAACCCCGCCAGTTTCTCCCCCCCCTCCCCTGCCCCCTGGGCCGCCAGCGTGGTCCCACCTAGTCCAGTCCATGCCTCCCTGGCGGGTGGCAGTGGTGGCCTCTGAGGTTCTTCCTAGTCCCACCTGGCCTTGCCCTGGAGTCCCTGTCTGCTGTCAGTTCAACCCTGAAGGATCCAAGGCCACTCCACAGATCAGAGCCCCGGGTGACTCCTGGTTCGGCCAGAGGAAGAGCCAGGCTCTTCCTGTGGCCCCTGCCCTGCGTGTCCCTCCAGACGCCTCACCGTGACCGTCCGGAGTAAGCTCAGGTCTCTGCCCCTCAAGGAAACCTTCCTGCCCCACCACGCCCACTTAGTAATGAAGCTTCATCGTGTGCTCCAGGGCCAGGGTACCCTGGCTTCTGTAACCTGTTCTTCTTCCGTGCCTGTAGCACGCATCACCTTTCTCAGGTCAGTTATTGGCCTTCACTTTGCATGTCATTGTTGATTGCTCAGCTCCCAAGGCAGAGGTGAGCTCTGATATTCTTTAGGGACATATTCCAGGCCCCGGAAGAGGTCCTGGAGGGCGCTCCTTTGATGAATTTGGATGGAACTGAGGAAGCTGGTGGAGAGGATGGCAGACATTGCTTAGCTGCTCATAGGAAAAACTGTGGGTCAAGCCTATTGGATTCCAACATGTCAGCAGTCAATCAATCACCTTTCTTTAAAGTGTGAATTCCTTGACTCCAGTTTCCCAAAAGAGCAAGTAAAAAGTAAGGAAAATACAAATTAAAAATAAGAGGTGTAACTTTTCCTGTATTAACAGGAGACTGCCCTGGCACCTTTTCTCAGAGCATTTACTGTAGAAAACTTGTAATTGAAAGTGCTTTGCCCCTTTGAAATGTGTATAACTCTTTTTAAAAGCTAAATAAGCTTCGTGACAGTTTTACAGCCCAAAAATGTCTTTCTCAAGGACTTGGGAGCCATCCATTTGAAACATAATCATCCAAGAAGGCAGCTCCAAGTTCCTTAGGAGGCAAGGGCCTAGCTAGGTCAACCGGCAGGGCCTCGAAGTTGCAAACCCACCTCCTGTTGTAAAGATACGAGAAGGGAGGGGAGCATAGGGAGGGCGCAGGCAGGGGGAGTAGGAGGAGCAGCTGGAGGAGGTGGCGGAGGGGCGGGTGAGATGTTTTATGATTTTCAAACACGTTTTTCCTCTGAATGATGAAATTAAATAGTGGACTTTGTTGCCATCTCATATTTGCTCATGCACGTACTTATAACTTTTCTTGCCATTGGCTGAGAGGGGGGCTGTCTAGAATCACCACTCACAGTGCAATTTTGAAACAGTGCATTAGATTGAAGAATAGTCCATCTTTGTTTGGTATTTTCTTTATAATATATAAATGCCAGTGAAGTTGTCAAGTCACACACATGGAAATTACACACTGGGGGAACTAGTTTGGGCATTTGACCTCAGCAGTGAGGAATCAAGGACTGTGGAGAAACAGCAGCAATGTTCTTCCTCAGTACACATAATGCATTTTATCCCTCAGCTCAGAATCATCTATCTTAATTATTTGATGTAAATTCTGATCTAATAATCTACATTTTGCTAATTCCATATCTTGTCTTTTTGGAGAATGTTTGTATTCAGCCTGCCCTTGAGTTTACCCCCACAGGCCTGAAAACCTGTGGAATGTGTATTTGGTTGAAGTTTTATTATCACTCAAAGACCCCTACCCCCCACTCAGTTGCTGATACTTTCTCTCCAAAGTAATGTTAACAGACTCTGGTGGGCTCTGCCAGGACAAGAAGCCGGCCCACTTTCAAATCAGGTCAGACGTGGCATCCTCGAAGTCACCACCCATGTAGCCCTGGCACTCACTGCTCCGAGCCTGGTATTGCCTTCACTGGTTTGTGTCTCCTGTTGAACTCGCCAGGCCTGCTGGAGGGCAGGTGCAGCATGGGTGCGTCTGAGACCTACCCTTCTGTAGACAGTCCATCTGTCCCCAGGCCAGTCGGACCAGAGAGCCCAGACGGTGGCTGGTCATCCCTCTCCACGTCCCCCTGACAGATGGCTTTCTCCACATCCCCAGTGCCTGTTGGGAGCAAATTAGCTAGTTAAATAATTGATGAATTCGTGAGTGGGTATCTGACAAACGTGATGCCTGTCACACTCCTGTTACAGCCCATTTGAGAGGAGCGGACAGGCCTGTCAGTATCGATGAAATCACTGGGCTGGGGGAGACTGCGGGAGTAGGGCCTGAGGTCGTGTATGGCTTGCTAGGTAAAAGGAAACAGAATTTCCACCTAATTCTTTGTTTTCTGCCCTCCAGTGCCCCATGCTGTCTGGGTATCCCAGTGAACCCAAAAGTCAGACACTTTGTGTTTTGGGGTTGATAGAAGAAAGAAAAGATAGATCAGTTATTTACTCTTAGTACGTTACAAACTTTAACTTTTACCAGATGGTGAAGTCCCCACTGAGGAATTTTTAAGGATTGTTTGTGCTTGACAATGGGATCGGAGTTCTGGGCCATCTGGAGCCTGGGTGGCTGGCCGGAGCGTTTCTGATGGGGTCCTAAGTGTCCCATTCCCTTCAAAGCATCAGAAATGGATGAGCAATGTCCCCAACTGTCCCCAGAGCAGTACAAGCTGTTTCCATCTGATTTCATAGGCAGGAAGGAAGCCCCCGCTGAGGCGACCACCTTCCCATGGCCACCACGTGGCATCTGCACACACACCTGACCACTCAGACCTGAGGGGTCCACGCCTTCACCTTAAAAGGCGACTGGGAGCTGTGTTTATCTCCTTTATTCATAAGGACGTTTCTTTACTCTTTTTTATCATTTCTCACAGAATCTGGCTATTTCATTCATTTTTAAGCACTCATTTCTTCTTAAAATTTAGAAAACATTATTGTTCTTTGTAATATTTCCTGAAGTACAATATCAGGGCACTGGTTAAAGTTAGAGGTTGTTAAGTAGAAGGCCTTGTTTCATGCTAATAGAAATATCATGGGCTTGTTTGACCAGGACAGTTTGCTGGTAGGGTAGGTTATTTCCCTGACCTGGACTTTCTCTGACATGGCTCTCTTTTCTCAAATCCCCACAGCAGTGATGAATGGGCACAGAAGCACCTTAGTTAATGGAGGGCTACAGCTGAAGGCAGCCAATGCTCAGGCCGGCTCCACGAGTTAGCCACGAGGTCGAGCCGCAGGTATGGTCTTTTCACCTTTGCCATCGTTGACTGCAGACCCTGCCACAGAGACAGGAAAGAGAGATGCTGGGGAGTTCGTTGGAGTCACAGATCCTTCCCCCAAGAGGTGCATCTGGCAAACTGGAAGTCATACCCTGCCAGCCAGGAGCAGAGGCGCATGCCTATAGTCCCAGCACTTTGGAAGGCTGAGGCAGGAGGATCACTTGAGCCCAGGAGTTTGAGACCAGCCTTGGCAACATAGTGAGGCTCCATCTCACTAAACATAAAGAGATTCACATGGTGGCACACACCTGTGGTACCAGCTACTCAGGAGGCTGGGGTGGGAGGGTTGCTTGAGCCCAAGAGGTTGAGGCTGCACTCCAGCCAGGGGGACAGAGTGAGACCCTGTCTCAAAAATGTATATATATTATATGCTCTTTCTCTAACACACCCCTTGGGCCCAGATGTCTGCTAAGGAAGTGAATTTTACATAAGGGGAGACAAGCCCAGCCACAACTATGATATATGAAGTGGGTCGTGGGCTAGGGCTCTGGGAAGAAGATGCTCACTCTGGCAGGAAGGGCAGGTGCAAGGGGAGAACCTGGTCTGGGAAGAAGCAGAGCTGCCTGGACACCACAGAGAGCACAGGGGAGCGCTGTGTGAGGATGAGAGTGGAGATTGCAAGATGCAGCTCCAGGGAGGAACAGCACAGATAACCAGCAAAGCACCTGGGAAGCAGGTCCTTCCCACAGCATCAGAAGCACCTGGACCTCGGGCTCCTGCCTCTAGGGCCGTGGAAGATTTCCTCTGTGCTGCTTCAAGCTGTCCAGGTTCCTGGTAACTTACTGTGGCATCCCCAGGAGACGGTTGTGGGCTTGGCGCTGAGAGGGGTGTTGTTGTGACAGACACGCAGCAGCATGGACGCAGCTTCAGAACTGGGCAGTGGGTGCAGGTGGGGTGAATTTTTAGAGGCATGGTAGGGAAAATCTAGAGCATCTTGGGGAGACTATTGATAAAATATGGATGTTGAGGCTGTGGAGCCTCAGGTGGAAATGAGGAACGTGCTATTGGAAACCAGAGCAGCGGCCACCCTTCTCATAAAATGCAGAGAATTTGGTTGAACCATGTTCTACTATGTAAAGGAAAATGGAAATCATAAAAAACCAATGTGGATGTTCAGCTGAGGAAATTTCCAAGCAAAGTGTGAAAGGCATATCTTGACTTCTCCTTGCTGCTTGTACTAAATGCAAGAGGAAAACCATGAAATGGAGGAAGGAACTGACAACCAAAAGGAGCCACCACAATGACTTGGGAAATTTGCAGCCTGTCCAGAACGTGTGCACAGGAACGGGTCAAGCCTGTGGCCAGACAGCTGTTTGCTAAAGAAATTAGGAGTGAGATTCACAGATCCTGCAGCCATCTCAGGGAAGTTAGGAATAGACAAAAAGGACCTGTAGAGAACCCTCATGTTTAGGGGTGACAGCCCCAATAGCATACATAGGAGACCTATGAGGGTTTTGAGAATTTATATCAGCAGAAACAGTGCCAATGTGGACTGAAGAGGAGCGCAATCAGATGGAATGAAGGAGGAATGGGCCTTGGGGAAGGGCTGTAGATGCAGTGGCCAGAGCAGGTGGATTGCCCTGGGGGCCCAGAGGAGAGAGCGTTGCACCACAGACAATTATTCTCAACCTCTAGAATCTTAAGGGAAGAACATTCCCTGCTGGGTTGCAAACTTTCCAAAACCTGACGACCTCTCCATTTTTTCTCTTGAATGTATTCCTTTTGAAATGGAAATATCTATCCTATTCCTGTCACAGCCTTGTATTTTGGAAGGAGACTTGTTTTTTAGCTTCATGGGTCCAAGGGTAGAGAGGCGTTTTTCCCAGGATGGGTCACACATGGAGTCTCACCCATACTGGGCTTACATCATATTTAGGTGAGACTTTTGGATTTATAATCAATGCTGGAATGAGTAAGATTCTGGGGGATGTTGGGATGGGGTGAGTATATTTTGCGTATGGGACAGACATAAATTTTGAGGAGACAGTGGATTGTACTGGGTTGAATAATGATACCTCCCCCAAAATTTATGTCCCTTCTGGAGTGTCAGCATATGAATTTATTTGGGAATAGTGTCTTTGCAAATGCAATCAAATACATTAAGATGAGGTCATTCTGGAGTAGAGTTGGACCTAATTTCTGATATGACTGATGTCTGTATAAGAAGAGGAGAGGAGACACAGACATACAGGGGGACGGCTGCCTGAAGGTGGAGGCAAGGACTGGGGCAATGGGACCACAGCCAAGGAGCACGAGGATTGCCAGAAACCCCTGGAAGCTGGAAGAGGCAAGGAAAGATGCTTCCTTGAATCCACCCCCATGACCTGGACACCTCCCACCAGGCCTCAAGTTCAACACTGGAGATCACATTTCAGCTTGAGTTTTGAGGGTACAGACATCCAAACCTTATCAATTTCTCCTGGCCCCCAAATCTCATGTCCTCACATTGAAAAGTATAATCACTCCCTGCCAACAGTCCCTCAAAGTCCTAACTCATCCCAGCATCAAGTGCAAAGTCCTAGATCTCATTCAAGACTCATCTCCTTCCACCCATGAGCCTGTAAAATCAAAACAAGTTATTTACTTCCAAGGTACAATGGTGGTTCAGGCATTGGGCAAACATTTCCATTCCCAAAGGGAGAAACTGGCCAAAAGAAAGGGGCTACAGGGATCATGCAATTTTGAAACCCAGCAGGGAAGGTATTAAATCTCCAAGGCCCAAAACAATCTCTTATGACTCCATGTCATGTATCCAGGACACAGTGCTGCATGGGTGGGCCCCCAAATCTCTGGGCAGCTCCATCTCTGTAAGTTTGAGAGTGCATCCCCCACAGCTGCTCTCGTGGGTTGGAGCTGACTGCCTGCAGCTTTTCCAGGTGCTGGGTGCAAGCTGCTGGTGTATCTACCATTCTGGAGTCTGGAGGACAGCAGCCCCCTTATCTTAGTTCCACTAGGTGGTTCCCTGGTGGAGACTGTGTGGGGTCTCTAACCCATGATTTCCCCTCAGCACTGCCCTAATAAGAGTCTCTCTGTGAGGGCTTTACCCCTGCAGCAGGCTCCACTTGGGCAGCCAGGCTTTCCCGTCCATCTTCTGAAATCCAGGTAGAGGCTGCCAAGCCTCTGTCTCACTTGCATTCTGTGTGCTTGAAGGATTAGTACCAGGTGAAAGCTGCCACAGCTTATGATTTTCACCTTCCAGAGTGGTGGCTTGAAGTGTGTCTCAGGCCCTTTGAGCTGAGGCTGGAGCAAGGGATTGCAGGGAGCAGCCTCCCAAGGTGATACAAGGCATTGGTGTCCTGGACCTGGTCCATGAAGCCATTTTTTCCTCTTAGGCCTCTGGGCCTGTGATGAAAGAAGCTATCCCTAGGATCTCTGAGATGATTTCAAGGCCTTTTTCCTATTGTCTTGGATATTAGCACTGGCTCCCTTTTAGTCAGTCTAATCTCTCTAGCAAGTGGCTCCTCCATAAGCCGCTTGAATTCCTCTTCTGAAAACACCTTTTCCTTTTCTGCCATATTACTAGGCTGCAAATTCTCCAAATCTTTATGTTCTCTTTCCTTTTAAATATAAATTCCAACTTTAACTCATTCATTACCACATCTGATCATAGGTTATTAGAAGCAGCCAGGTCACATCTTGAACACTTGGCTGCTTAGAGATTTCTTCCAGATACCCCAAGTCATCACTCTTAAGTTCAACCTTCCATGGATCCCTCAGGAATGGGCACAGTGCAGTCAAGCTCTTTGTGAGGGCATGACAAGAGTGAGCTTTGCTCCAGTTCCTGGTTAACTCCCTCATCTCCATCTGCTTGAGACCTCAGCAGCCTGGGCTTCACCGTCCATATCTCTATCAGCATTGTGATCACAGCCATTTAACCATCTCCAGGAAGTTCCAAACTGTCCCTCATCTTCCTGTAGCCCTCTCAGTCCCATCAAGAGCAAACTGCTAGTCGACCTTCTGTGTCTACGTATCTGCCATCTCTGGGCACTTCATCTAAATGGGATCGTACAGTATGTGTTTGTGTGACCAGCTCCTTTCACTTGCTATCATGATCTCCAGGGAAACCCAGGCCATAATATTAAAATTATGCTCTTCTCGGTAAAACTTGCCTAGTGATTTTGATTATCTTCGTATATTGCTGGACATGCCTTCCTTGTGCCATCTGGAGTTCTGCTGGCCACGCACATCTGGACAAGCTGGGGCTTTGTTTTCTTCACTGCCCTGACAGTGCTTTCAATACCTTCTAAAAACAGATGAGGATCCATTCATCCAACACCAAACAAACCCCTACTAGGCACCAACCACATTCTTCAAAACAGGGCTATTTTAAACATGAGAACCATGGGAAGGTGAACACATTGCTTACAAAGTTGACCCCTGGGCAACAAATGCAGACTTTACACCCACGGTCTACGGGTGGTGGGATTGTTCAGTGAGAGTTTTCTGATGCAAATATGTGTTGCTAATGCCCGACTGGACCTGGACAACCTGATCGATACCTCTGAACACTGAGTGATTATTAATCTACAATCTAATGACTACCAGCAAGCTCAACCAGATCAACTTTCTATCAAAAATGTCACTGAATCCACTTAGAAATCCTTATCAATTTGTTCTCAGCTAGCTCAATAAGTATTTACAAATGCGTAGCCTATAGATCCTCACTTTAGCTGAGTGAGACCATATCATGCATCAGAGCTTTGTTTCTAAACTTAAACTCTTAAAACATGGCCAGGCTCCTGCAAAATTATTTTTTCTCTGCCTTTTGTGTCTCATGAATAAGGAAATTTCGTATTTGATTCTTCAGTTCAACTATCAGAAAAATGACATTTCATATTAGTTTTCTCCTGATAAAAGGACCTTGCTTTCATTGTATTTTCTTTTAGAATTATCTTTGACACCAGTCTTCTTTGCACTTTGCTTTACAGTCGAGATGAGCAAGGAGTGAGAAGCAAATTTCCCTTGCAGTTTCTGGGGCAGCTGCATAGCAGCCAAGCCCTGGCCAGCCTCTCCCTGGAATTCGGGACCTGGCAGCCTCACCAAGCTCAGCTGTGCACAAACCTGTCAGCAGGACATTCGGCTTGACTCTCCGAGAATCACGGAATCAGGAGTTCCTAAAACAATCTCACACCTGTAACCCTGCAATAGGATCTAACATTCTCAGGGTTCCCTTTTCAGGGTGGCTGAAATATCATATTAGTTGTATGGTACCATGATTTTTTTGGTGTGTGACCTATTTGCTCCCAGGTCAAGTGCTATAATTCCAAGAGGGTTATCATTCCTTTGCTGTGTGACTTACTGCCTCCCAAATCAGGGACTGTCTTTCCCTATCATGGTTGAGATCTGACTAGTTATTGGCCTGAAGGCAGAGATGTGGCTGGACTTAAGTCTTTTACAAGGCATCTGCTTCAGGTGAGGCCATTACATGGTCTCTAGACAAGGAAGGCTAATCCTCTTCAGCAAGAAGAAAGGAGCTGCTATGCCCGAAAGACTTAGGAAGATGTCGATTTTCAAGATGTAGATGTTCCTGTGAACAATGTTTTATTACAATTAGCCAGCCAACATCTGTTGCATGCAATTAAAGAATCAGGAGATTCACCATACGTATGAAGATTTTAGTAGCAAACAACAAAAAAATGACTCTATCAAATTGGGCAACGAGAAGTTGTTAATGTATGTGTCAAATAGCTAAGAGTCAATGGGAAAGCTAGAGATGCAGGCTTGGCAAGAGGCAGGTTTTCACCATAAGCAACCAAGCAGCACAACCCAGCCAAATATGCCACATTAAGTGTCCAGTTAAAACATCTCCCTGTGAACTATCACCAAACACTCACCAATGCCTCTGCTAAGTCTTTGACGACTCCATCACTGCTGAGAATAATTTCTAATTGTCCTGAGCTCTTAGCATCACACCCCACAAAGACCTGAAGGAGGCATCTGACTGACAGAACTTAGCCACATAACAATGCACTAATCAGCAAAGAAAAGGAATACCCCATGCCCCTAAAGAGCACAGAGAAGCAAGAAAGACCTGTGCTTAAAAGATAATTATAACACAAAATACTAAGATGTGTTATAGAAGAACATTAGAAAGCCAGGTTCGGTGGCTCATGCCTGTAATCCCAGCACTTTTGGAGGCCAAGGCAGGCGGAACACTTGAGGTCAGGAGTTCAGGACCAGCCTAGCTAACATGGTGAAACCTTGTCTCTACTAAAAAAAAAAAAATACAAAACTTAAACTGGGCACGGATCTGTAATCCCAACACTCTGGGAGGCCAAGGCTGGTGAATCACCTGAGGTCAGGAGTTCGAGACCAGCCCAGCCAACATGGTGAAACCGCATCTCTA
>NW_016107320.1:5214050-5225721 GCF_001604975.1 Cebus imitator
AAAAAAAAAAAAACCATAAATGACAAGGAAGTGTAAATACACAACAGATAAAAGAACACTCAGATGGGGGTTGAAACCTATATTCTGCCTCTTTTCCTCCCTTACCTCCAGGGAGCCACTGAAATAACCTCAAAGAACACCCCTAGGGCTCCCCAGAGTAGCTTGAGAGCCACCAATTAGTCAATTCTTTTTTTAAAAAGCTGTCAACTCTCTTTACAACATTAACTCACTCTTTTCTTAGGATCCCAATGATCTGCAGTACTATGTTCAACAATAATCTTAAGTGTTTTAAGAATATCCAATTTGATATGCAGATCACTGTCGTGGCCCAGTCTATGGCAGCATTAGGTTTTTTTACTTTGCTCTCCAAGTAAAACATATGTAAGGCAAGATTATCAACTCCTGCAGCAAATAATATACTAAAACCCAACAGAGAAAAAGGTACCAAACTAGCTGGCACAGTGGCTCACACCTGTAATCCCAACACTTTGGGAAGCTGAGGCAGACGGATCACCTGAGGTGCCCAACATGGTGAAACCCTGTCTCTACTAAAAATATAAAAATTAGCTGGGTATGGTGGCAGGCGCCTGTAATCCCAGCTACTCGGGAGGCTGAGGCAGGATAATTGCTTGAACTGGGGAGGCAGAGGTTGCAGTGAGCCAAGATTCCACCTCTCCAGCCTGGAAGACAAAAGAAAAAGGCAAAAAACTACATTCTCCTTTACTCCATATCCTTCGAAGGAAAAATGGGGTAAGTATTTAGTGGAACAGACATAAAGCTAAGCTGTGTTTCCTCTGTAAGTTAAAATTTCTACTGTTTCACTGATGAAAAGAATAGTCCTATTCACAATACCCTTGCAACTACCCCCTAAATCACATTTTAAAGTCCCATTAAGGGTTTGTCTGTTTTAAATTGGTTCCTATTGGTTGGTGCAAAAGTAACTGCGGTTTTTAATGGCAAAACTCATTAAACACATAAGATATAAAACTGGGCTTTCAGGTTACAAAGCTTAACTAAATCTCTGATGGGTTGGGAGGCTTGGAGATTTCATTTTTTTAAGAAACAATTTTTTGGCAGAGGCTTTCACAACATTTCTAAATTACTTTTTGAAAACTCTCTTTACAACATTAACTCAAAGAAAGACTAAGGTATGACTACTATGTAAAATTATTATTTAGGGATACAGAACTTTCTGCATGAACTGTTCCCCCTGGGAAAAAGGGTTTAAAAAACAAAAGTAACATTTATTTGTGCCAAGGCAAGTAGAAAGAATGAGACTAAACCCCTTGTTTGTTTTTATTTATTCTTTTTAAGATTGAAACAGACTATTACAATATTTGAGATTCCACAGAGAAATGCATGCTTTTGTTATTAAAAGACTTTTGTTGAAAAATTTGACCTTTACCTCTTATAAACTGAAGAAATATAGAGGTTTCAAGCATTTTTGCCAGCACACAGTCTAGATGCTTATTTTCTACCTTTTCCTACAGAAGGTAACATTCACTTACCAGAAGGCCATCACCACCACTGAATGATTCAAAGCTTCAGAGCTCAAAAGTGATCAGAACCCACAAATTAGTATAATTAGTCCAAAGCTTGATTTAAATGTTTGAAGAACAGCAAACACCAAATAATATAATACCAAATAGAATATTATAGTCTCTATGAGGCAATAACTCATCAGCTACAACCACCTAAGACTGAAATTTTCTGTACTTAGTTTCTATTAGTACAATGCCTTCATTCTTAATGCTTCTTAGGGCATCACAGGTTTTAGAAATTAATGTACTTTTAGCATTCCACAGTAATGATCACTTTCAAAAACTGCAATATACATCTGCATGTTACACTGACATACAACACATAAGTATTTTGTCACATATGAACTTTCAGCCTCAAATAATAGAATACAAAAAGCTATACAGGACAAAACACCACAGAACTTTTGAATATTCCCTTTTCCCAATTGTTAACAGGTAGCACTTTTTCTAAAGAGCAAGTGATGAAAAATCTGAAATTTCAGCATCCAATGTTTGACTCCAACTTTATCGTCTCCTGGTACCACCATATCCTAGAATGAGAGGAGTAAAATTTACATTAGTTTTATAAAATGCATTAGAATTGCTTATAAAATTACAAAAGTCATACATGTTTATTGTTAGCAAATTAATGAGAGAGACAGGACGGAATGAAAGAGTGAGCTGCCAGGTGGAACAGGGGTGAGCAGGACAGTGCATCGCCTCCCACAGCAGCCTTCCCAATCAGCGAGCCTACTACACTCACACATGCTTGCTGGGAATGACAGGACTCCAAAAAAGAAGATGCATTCTATAGTGGGGCCACCATGGCACAGGCAATACTCAAAGTCTAAGCCAAAAAGACAGAGGCCAATGGCGCTTCAGCCATGCCCTGCTACCTCTCACAACTCCAGTGGTAAGAGACACAATGTGGGGAGGGCTATGGACTTTAGATGGTTAGGCATTACATAAACACCGTGCGTGTGTGCGTACACACACACGCGCACGCACATGCGAGCGCTACAGGATGACAAGTCTTCCTATCTGGAAAGTCTCTCAGTTTTTTTCAGGTTAGATTATTTGGTTTTTATGATTTTCTTCCATGTAATTCCCATACATTTCTAGTTGATAGCCATGATTTTTTGGAAGTCTTCTTTCCATTGAGAATGAGTTTTCTTCTGTCATAATGTCTTACCTAGTCGAATATATATATGACAGAATTTTGCTCGTTGCCCAGGTGGAGTGCAATGGCACGATCTTGGCTCACTGCAACCTCCGCCTCCCAGGTTCAAGTGATTCTCCTGCCTCAGCCTCCCAAGTAGCTGGAATTACAAGCATGTGCCACCACACCCAGCTAATTTTTGTACTTTTGGTAGAGACAGGGTTTCACCATGTTGGTCAGGCTGGTCTCAAACTCCTGACCTCAGGTGATCCACCTGCCTCAGCTTCCCAAAGTGCTGGAATTACAGGCATGAGGCACTGCACTCAGCCTTAGCCACATTTTTACATATTCTCCTAACTCCTTTTTTTATCCCCAAAAGTACCCAATGTCTCATACTCTTAACACCATAGTTTTGCTTGTTTTTGAACATGTATTTTATAAAATATAACTGCTATCATCACAGTGTATATATTATTTTGTGTCTGGCTTCTTTATATTTGGTATTTTCTGCACACAACTGCTTATTTTCTTAGTTGTGCAGTAACCCACTGCATATGGCAAACATAACTCAATTTATTCATCCATTTTACTGCTGATGGATTTGTGGGCTGTTTCCAGTTGCAGGCAATTATGAATAGGGATGCTATGAACATTCTTGTGCTTATCTGCCTGCATACAGGTGTATGTATTTCTGTGGCTATATATCTGAGAGCAAACTGCTGTGTCCTAGGTATGCATAGGTTCAATTTTAGCAGGTAGTACCAGTTTTGTTACTTGAATGTATCAATTTATATCCAAACCCGCGTTATGAGAATTCTACTCACATTCTAAAACATATTCAAATATATTTTTCTATTAATTTCAAGAATTCGTCATTGTTCTATAACTTACTTATCCTGAAAGACAAATCTACTCCACAGCAATCTCTCATGGCCTCTTTAACCAGCGGCTCCCATACTCTGCCAGTTAGGCTTGATATTTAATCCAGCTATTATTTTGTTTTTTATAACCTTGCTTTTTACAAAATATCCTCTGAGCCATTCTGAGGGAATGTATTCTCTTCCCGGGCCCACAAGGGGGCGTAGTTTCAAGGGCAAGAATCTTCCCAGCACCATGCCCACCCCCTCCATTCGGGGATTAAGGGTGTTTGTTTAAATTTTCGCACAAGTGGGAAGAATCAAAGATCAATGACTCCAGCGGAAGTTTGAAGGAACTCCTTTCATAGGTCAAAGGGCTTGGAGAGGGAGGGAATTCTTCCCTGGTTAGAAGTCCCTGTCCCCCACATCCAGGAGGATTCCATATTTGGGTCCCCTTCCACAATCTTTGTGGAAGCTTTCTCTCTCTCATCTTCTCTCTCCTTTTTCTCTTTCTTTGCCTAAATAAATCACTTTCTGCAAAAACTCTTTGGGGTCCGATATTTACTTGCAAGCGCACCATGCCCGGCGTGGTCCCCCTTTCCCATTCTTGGGTGAGTGAGAGACCAAGAGCCTAGAGCCCACCAAGGTGTGATCTAAACCTCCCCTGCACCCCATGTCCCAAAATCCGGCAAACAATTCCAGTAAACATTATAATCGTATTTTTGAAAATTATTTAATGTATACCTCAATATCTTTTTTGAATGTTACTGAATTTTAAGTTTAAGCTTCTACTTAAAATTCTAGTTTAGAACTTAAAGGATCCCTAGAGATCACAGAATTAACTATATGTGGAAGCTACCATCCAAAAAGGTTCAAGTTAAAACCTTGGTTAGTGGTAGAACTAAGCCTAAATCAAATCCCTGTTTGATTTTTAAAGAATGTTTAGAAGTGGTATGTCAGTTAATTGTGCTATTAAAAATTTTGGTGAGTACACCAAATAAAAATAATGGTTGCTATATAGATAATCATCTTCTAAAGTTCCCAAACTATTTCTCTACTTTACTGCTATGTAAAAGGAACTTGTATATTTGCACTCTTACCTGATGCAGTTCTGGTTTTCGTGTCTGAGTTTGAACATGCCGAATAGCTGCCCAAGCCTCCACGAAGGGGTGAGTAAGCCCGACTATTCCATGTGCCAGAGTAGGAGGGAGGATAGGACGGGTAGTACCATGAGTCTGAGAAGGGTGCTGCCGCTCTTTAAATGCATAAAAGTAGGTTAGGCATTTTTCTTGTAGCTATAATTTTTTTTAAGTACCTTCCTGTTCCTAAACTGTCAGAAAAAAATGTCAAGTATTTTTTCCTGAATGTCTGGTATAGCAGAGTTAACATGAAATTTAAAACTGTTTTATATTTCTGCCATTATTATGGTCATGGCTATAGAGGAAAAGTGACAGGGAGTCAATGCTCTTTCTGAATTTGCACTGAAATAAAATCTAAACTTAAACTACCATTAATACTTCATATTCCAAAATCTGGCCCCAAGTCCTTTCCAACCTTAGTTTTATCATTCTTCTACCAAACAAGACTAACTGTTCACCAAATGTTATATTCTTTCCTGTCTTCTCATTTTCTCAGGTAAACTAAATAGTCTTCTTCTCATTTCATAATATCTATGAGGGTGACATAGGAAGAAACACAATGAAAAAAAATAACATATACAATACTGATCAAATCACATACAGTGGTACCTTCCCCCTTCCCAGAGAATCTTACTTAATAGGTTAATGTCACCATTTTCCTTAGCAAAACTAAACACAGTTAAATTGTAAGCAAAACAAAGAAGCCTCTTTAAAAAGTTGAATTCAAGAGCAAGTGAGATCAATGCAAAAAGCTTACCTATTGCTGCCAAACAAATATCCTAGTAATCCACCAGTTCCCAAGCCAGTCCAGAACCCTGGTCCTGAATTTTCATATCCTTGTTGTCCTGCAAAAGCACTGCCAAAACCAGAAGTTGCACCACGGCCAGTATTCTGTGGTCCTTAAAATAAAAATGAGTTATTATGTATCTTCACTTAAACATGATATAGTCTACAAAAGCATAGATAACATAACATTTCAATTATTTCATCTGTACTGAACCATTTATTATAATACTCAGGCATCAAGTTATTACAAGTTGTATTCAAAAAGGTATTTGTAAAATACTGTTTTATAATGAAGGAGAGCATTTCCCACAGACATGGGAGGAGAGGGATATTTTGGGACTGGGGAGGGTCCTGCTATTAAATTACATCTGCCCTGCTCAACATCAGCTACTAGAAAATGACCCCACTTTTCAGAATTACTTTCTCTCTGCATTATGAACTCTTAAGTGGAGTCTCTCTAAGAGCTTCAGATGAAAGCTGTGCCTCAGTTTCTAACCAAGGAATCCAAGGGGAGGCAGCCAGATATTTATTTGTGTCAGCTGGGAAGTCAGATCGAAAAGGGACCTAAAGAGTATCTTCTACTCAGAGAAAATTTTCTTTGATGTATATCATATATATAGGAAAGTGTGCTAATCTTACATGTATGGCATGATAAATTTGTACATATGTACCTATCCATGTAACCACCACCCACACCAATAAACCATTTCTGGCACCCCAGAAGGCTGCCTCATGACAACTCCTAATAGATTCACATCTGTCAGAGATCAGCACTACTTTGACTTCACTTACCACACTTTAGTTCTGTCCATTCATAACTTTTTCTAAACAGGATCACACAGTATATATTCTGTGTCTGGCACATCATTATATCTATGGGAGTCAATCCTACCATTGCATGTATCAGTTGTTTTCTTTTTTTTTTTTTTTGAGGCAGTTTCGCTCTGTCACCAGGCTGGAGTGCAGTGGCACCATCCCGCTCACTGCAATCTCTGCCTCACGGGTTCAAGCGATTCTCCTGCCTCAGCCTCTCAAGTAGCTGAGATTACAGGCACGTACCACCACACCTGGCTAATTTTTGTATTTTTTACTAAAAATCTCTACTAAGATGGGGTTTCACCATGTTGGCCAGGATGGTCTCGATCTCCTGACCTCATGATCCGCCCACCTTGGCCTCCCAAAGTGCTGGGATTACAGGCATGAGCCACCACGCCCAGCCTCAGTTTTTTTCTTAACTCATGTGTCTTCCACTGTGTGAAAAACTCACACAGTCCCATTCTAATATTTATGGATCTTCTACCTCAATTTTTTGGCTGTTGTAAATCAAACTGCTATGAACATTCCTGTGCATGTTTCTTGGTGCACCATGCATTCACTTCTCCTAGGTATTTATGTAGGAACAGAACTGCTGGTCACAGGGTAGGCATATGTTTGGGTTAGTAGATACTGACAGTTTTCCAAAGTGTTTTACCATTTTAACTCCTACCAGCAAACTATGAAAGTTCCAGTCACTCTACATCCTTACCCATACCTGGTCCTCTCTCTTTTTAATATTAGCCATTATTGATCATCTGGTGGCTAAAAATAATCTCCCTGTGGTTTTAATTTGCATTTCTCTGAAGACTAATGATGCTGAGCACCTTATTTTTATTGACCATATAAATCATGGGTTGGGGACCCCAGTACTGGTCCGTGGCATGTTAGGAACTGGGCCACACAGCAGGAGGTGAGCAGCAGGCAAGCAACTGAAGCTTCATCTGTATTTAAAGCCACTCCCCATCACTTGCATTACTACCAGAGCTCCACCTCCTGTCAGATCAGCAGCAGCATTAGATTCTCATAGGAACGCAAAGCCTACTGTAAACTGCACATGCGAGGGATCTAGGTTGCACGCTCCTTATGAGAATCTAAGGCCTGATGATCTGTCACTGTCTCCCATCGCCCCTAGATGGGACTGTACAGTTGCAGGAAAACAAGATCAGGGCTCCCACTGATTGTACATTACAGTGAGCTGTTAATTAATTATATATTACAATGTAATAATAACAGAAATAAAGTACACAATAAATGTAATATGTTTAAATAATCCCAAAACTTTCTCTCCCTGCCCCCTTAACCCCTGCAGCCCGTGGAAAAATTTGTCTTCCACAAAACCAGTCCCTGGTGCCAAAAAGGTTGGGGACTGCTGATGTAGATGTCTTTTCTTATTATAAAATGGCCATTCAAGTCCTCTTTGGAGGGCTTGTCTACCTGGGAGTTCACTTTATATTGCAGATAGATATATATAGATATATATGCAGGAAATACGTTTTGCAAATTTTTCCCAGTCTGAGGCTTGCCTTTTCACTCTCCTAATAGTGCCTTTTGATGATTAGATGTTCTTAATTTAAATAAAGTCTAATTTACCCATGTTTTCTTTTACGGCTGGTACTTTTTTTTTTTTTTTTTTGCTTGTATAAAGTGATTTATTTATAGAGAGAGAGAAACAGGAGAAGGAGAGAGAGAGAAACAGCTAACTCTCACAGCGAGTGAGAGAATCCAGAAAGTTGGAATCCAGGAGAGGAAAGCAGCTTCCACACTCAGTGGAAGGGAATAGAGAGAGATGGAGTTTGGGAGAGGAAGACAGGCTTCCACGAAGGGAGTGTTCATGGAAGGCGGCTTCAGAGGAGAAATCCAGGATACAGAAAAACAGCTCCCACGGGCACAAGAGTGTTCATGGAAGGGGATCCAAACATGGAGTCCCTTATGGCTGGTACTTTTTATGTTCTGTTTAAGAAATCTTTACCTATCCTAAGGTCATAACAAATATTCTTCTATGTTTTATTCTGGAAGAAACTTAATTGTTCTACCTTTTACATTGAGATCTATAATACTTAATTAATCTTTATGTACAGTGTGAGACAGGGGTCAGGGCAAATGTTTATTACCAAAAGCATTCTTTTTTTTTTTTTTTTTTTTTGAGACAGGGTCTTGGGTGCAATCTTGGCTCACTGCAACCTCTACTTCTTGGGTTCAAGTGATTCTCATGCCTTAGCCTCCAGAGCAGCTGGAATTACAGGTGCCTACCACGACACCCACCTAATTTTTGTATTTTTACTAGAGACTGGATTTCACTATTTTGGTCAGACTGGTCTCAAACTTCTGACCTCAAGTGATCTGCCCACCTTGGCCTCCTAAAGTGCTGGGATTACAGGCGTGAGCCACTGCGCCCAGCCAATCAGGCATTCTTAACATTGCAATCACAACATATCTTGGAAGAAAAGCAGAACAGAAGAGGGAAAAGAAGTTGAAAGTAAAAAACAAAACGAGAAGACAAATCTCCTTTGGTTTCCCAATGCAGCCACTTTCTACTTCAGAACCCAGCACAGGACACGTTAACCTCAAACCCACCCTTCTTATAGCCACTGCAAGGGAAACATACCTGTGAACTCAGACTTAAAGCCTGGGGGAGGAGCTCCTGACGGGTTGGTGAATCTCTGGTAACGGGGGGAAAATGTTGGATAATCAGAATATGGTGGAGGAGAATACTGCCCATCACTCAGGAACAGCTTATAGACTACAAAGGCGATCCCGAGGAGCACCACAATGGTAATCAATCCACTCATGTTACAGGAATCTGCCGAGTACCACTTATGATAATAATCAGAGAAAGAGGCAAAGCCATGCTGCTTTCCAGACTCCTTCAGTTTCTTCAGGCCAAGTTCTGTATAATCTAAATTATACTCCAAGCCACAGGAACCTCTTAGTACATACTGGTCTTCAGAGGACTCATAGCCTTCACAGCTCACCACAGTTTTTCCAAATTTGTATGCAATATCTAAGTCAGTCTTACATTCCCACTATGAAGAAAAATAGAAACAGACTATTAGAAACAAACATTTTTTTCATTTAATATATGTTACTTGGGCTATACATATCTGTCATAAAACTGCAAAATGAAGGAATGGAATGATCCACAAAATTCAGGACAGTAAGTATTCGTGTTTGGGGGAACGGAAAATGAGGGGCTTCAAAGATAATGGTGGTATCTGTGTTCTACTTCTTATGCTGGATAGTACGTACACGAGTGTTCATTTTATTACTATTCTTTATTCTTTGCATATGTTATATATCCATCTGAACATATTAAATATTCTATAATTTATAAAATTTAAGCAAACTGTCAAAATGTCAATTTTTTGCCACTGTTGTTGAAGATGCTTTCTTTAAAAATACAGATTTCTTAAAAGATGTTAAGGCTCCAAACAGTATCATATATGAATGTCTGGTAACTACACAAAGCAACAGAGATATTATATAACCTTCTGAGAAAAAAACCTTTCTACACAAATTTTATATAAAACCATGGACTAACTTTCCAGGGTCCAATTATATGTAATTCTCTAGTATTTTTAGAGATAGTTAGAAAAATGCAAAAAGAATCCAGGCTAGCCCCAAAAAGGTCCACCTTAAAAAAATATATGCCCAAGTTTGGTCTACATTCTATATTTTGCACTGAAAAAGCAATATGCTTCTTTAACTCTTAAGATACAAGCTAAACGCTGGGTGTGGTGGCTCACACTTATAATCCCAGCAATTTGGGAGGCCACAGCCAGTGGATCATCTGAGGTCAGGAGTTCAAGACTAGCCTGGCCAAATGGTGAAACCGTCTCTACTAAAAACACAAAAATTAGCTGGGTGTGGTGGCATATGCCTGTAATCCTCGCTACTTCAAAGAGAGAGGCTGAGGCAGCAGAATTACTTGAACCCAGGAGGTGGAGGCTGCAGTGAGCTGAGATTGTGCCACTGCACTCCAGCCTGGGCGACAGAGCGAGACTCAGTAAAGATACAAGCTAAAGTAGATTTAATTGGTTCTGTTGCCCTTTTGCAAATTTTTGTACAAATTATTTTCCTCTTTCAAAGTTCAGATACACTATTTTACTTTATTTATAACAGCTGTATTGAAATGTAATTCATAAAGTTCACCCACTTCAATGGTTTCAGTATATTCACAGTTGTGCTACCATCATCACAATCAATTTTAGAATATCTTCATCACCCTGAAGAAATCTTGTACCCATCAGCAGTCACTCTCCATTCTCCCCCCGGACTCCTCCCAGCCAACTTTTTTTTAAGAGTTGGTTAATCTTTACTACTGTGGAGGATTCAAGGAATTCTTTTTTTTTTTTTTGGTAAGACAGAGTCTCACTCTGTTACCCAGGCTCACTGTAACCTCTGCGCCCTAGGTTCAAGCGATTCTCCTGCCTCAACCTCCTGAGTAGCTGAGATTACAGGGACATGCCACCACGCCCAGCTAATTTTTTGTATTTTTAGTAGAGACAGGGTTTCACCATATAGAGGCTGGTCTTAAACTCCTGACCTCATGATCTGCCCATCTTGGCTTCCCAAAGTGCTGGGATTACAGGCATGAGCCACAGCGCCGATCCCCTGACAACTTTCTGTCTATATGGATTTCCCTAACTGGATAGTTCACAGGACTGTAGTAATACAATATGTGGTCTTTTATGACTGACTTCTTTCACTTAGCATAATATTTTCCAGATTCATCCATGTTGCAGCATGTATTGGTATTTTACTCTTTTTCATGGCTAAATAATATTTCTTTGCATGGATATACCACATTTTATTTATCATTCATTAGTAATGGACATTTGAATTGTTTCTACCTTTTGGCTATTATGAATAATGCTGCTATAAACATCTGTATAAAAGTTTTTGTGTGGACATGTGTTTTCAATTCTCTTGGGTGTATCCCCTAGAGTGGAATGACTGAGGCATACGTGGTAAGTCTATGTTTAAACTTTTGAGGAATTCCCAGTTTTCCAAAGCAGCTGGACCATTTCACATTCCCAGCAGCAGTGTATAAGGGTTCCATTTTCTGTACATCCTCACCAGCCTCGTTATCTTTTTTATTATAGTCATCCTACTGAGTGTGAAGTGGTAGCTTATTGTGGTTTTGATTTGTATTTCTCTAATGGCTAATAATGAGGAACATTTTTCATGTGCTTATTCTTTATTCATCTTCTTTGTTCAGATGCTCTGCCATTTTTAAGTTGGTTGTTTTCTTATTGAGTTGTAAGAGTTCTTTTATATTCTAGCTATAAGTCCCTCATCAGTTATGATTTGCTAAGCTTCCTCCCATTCTGTAAGTTGTCTTTTCACTTTCTTGATGATGTCCTTTGATGGCCAAAAGTTATTCATGTGGGTAAG
>NW_016107320.1:5232146-5235106 GCF_001604975.1 Cebus imitator
GGCTCCGGGGCGCCGACAAAGCAGCCGCGCGGGGCAAAGCAGCGGCGCTGGCCGGCACAGCCGCGCTGGCCGAAACAGCCGCGCTTGGCGACCGTGGAGCACCTCTGCCCGGGAATTTCCTAGTCTGTGGGCAATAAAAATACGGCGTCCACTCACCCTCTGCGCTTTCACTGGGAGCTGCAATCCTGAGCTGTTCCTAAACGGCCATCTTGGATCCAATCCCCGCTAAACCTATTTTGATATTTCAGTGTTAACTACCATTTCCTTAACCATGCATACTACTAGGTAGCTTCTAAGTACTTGATTTAAATCTCAACTCTTGGAATAGAAGTCTCTCTCCTACTAACCAGCCTCTCTCCTGCTACTAAACATAAGCCAATGTATGATATCCTCAACCCTTCTTTGCTCATGCTATTCCCTTTCTAAAAATTTTATTATTCCTTAATTCAGGTAGGCTTGCAAAAATAAAAAAAAATAAAGAGTTTATTATTCCTTCCTAACACAGCACAAATACCTCCTCCTTTAAGTCCCAATGGCTCCAACCAGATGCGACTTTATAATGTTGTCTTGAGATCTACATGTAATCTGAGTGCTTGTCTTACCTCTTCTACTAGTAAGACAGTTTCTTCTTTCTACCTTACTCATTTTTGTATATTGCAATTAATATATGTTTAATGAATGACATCACCATTACTGCATTTTTTTCCATCAAGACTGTAAAAGTAGCAAGTAAAGTGGGAGTGAGACTTCTTCAATAACCCAGAGGATTCTATGATTCGACTTAGCTGTGCTGGGGGAAAATCTTTTCAAGTATCATCTAGTACACATCAACTTCCTCTCTGAATTGCAAAGATCATGCATAAAGGTTGCATCAAACAAGAATATCATTCTGATGGAGAGGGGAAATTGTCAACACAAGTTTCTTGCCTTGTGAGCAATCATCTTAAATCCCTTTTGAAAGCAGTCAGAATACAAAGTAGAAATATGTAACTAGTGATTTAAACTGAATTCATTTAATAAAATCTATTCTGCATCTAAAGCATATTCAGTTTTAGAACTTCAAGGAGATGCTCTGCTCCATGTACAAAACACCAGCATCCCAAAGGCAATAAATAAAACCTGCTGAAATGCTTCCTTTCAGAAGTAACCACCCTCACTTCTACGACAATTTTAAAATCAACTGTTAGAAGCACAATAGAGATATATGAACCCCTACCATTTATGATCTATAATTCCTAATTATCTTAACTTTGTCTTAAGGGTAGGTTGGTATTCTTTGAGGAATGACAGGGAATTAACAACCATAAGAGATCTCCTATGCCTCACCCTCAAGTATCTAAAAAGTTGTGGAAATTTACAAATGTCTTAGAAGGAGGTCACAGTACAAAAACTACAATGAGTATTTTCAGGCTTTAAAATAGGTTCATTTCTCTTGGAGGCCCTTTCTTCCACAGGAAGAGTGACTGATTTAATTACATATTTTAGGCTGATCTCCAGTTTCCGTATGTGCTCCCTCGAAATACCGAGTAAATGTCCCAATAAACAATTTACTGAATAAAAACCCCATTTAGACTTCCATCACTGTAGTGGATATTACCTGTACATCATACCCATCCCAGCCTTTGTTCTGACACTGTATGACTTTTGGGGTGTAAGAATCACAACCAGCTGTGCCTCCAACACATTTCAACTGTGGGATGGGATCCAGCCTGCGGGAGGTGGTATAGCGGTCATAGTGAAGGGTAAGAGCTTTTACATCCCGCAGCAACATTCTGTCTGAAACAGCAAGAAAACAAAGGAACACAAAGTAAATACCGTGTCAGAGAAAGGTTCATCCTAACAAAACTCTCGTCATAGGAAATGTCTTTCTCCCCTTCTGAGGATGGCTAAGAAAGAGAGGATGAATCCCTCTCTCGAAGCTATCCCAACAACATTCAGGCCTTCTGCAGAAAATTCAGAAGGTCACACTTTTAAGATCTCTCTGCATTCCAGGCCAGATGCTTCTATAGCACAAGTGGTACATCATTTTTGCTAAATCAAAAGAACAAAAAGTTCATTAACTTGAAACACTGTACTATATAGTAATAATAGTGATTAATTAAAATAGCAAAAAATATAAGCATGTTCCTGAAGTACATTTAATGATTTAAATGTCCATCAACAGGTGAAGAGATTAATAAATTCTAACCTATTGCAGTGAAATATTCCACAGCAGTTAAAATTAGTGAACTAGAATTCATGTATCAAACTAGATGGTAAAAATATTTTAAACAAAATACAAGTTGCAGAATGTTTCACATGATAACTTCACATAAAGCTTTTAAAAAACGGCAGAACAGTACTACATACAGTTAACATCTATATACATATATAATAACAACATGAAAACATGTATGGGAAGGATTAAACACCAAATTCAAATCAGTATCTCTAAGCTCTATTCCTAATGTTTTATTACTGGGAGTGGGGAATTTGTAGCAAATATGGTAAACTGTGAAGATTTAATAAAACTGGGTGATGACTACATGTATGTTCATTGTATACTTCTGTATGTTTAAATACTTTAAATATTTCACAATTTCAAAAAGTAAAACTATTTCACAAACTAAAAAATTTTAAACATACTGACAAAGAGATTTTAAAAGGAGGAGTCAAAATAATAAAATTATGTCTGGTATTCATGTGCAAAAACGAATTTCTAAACTGGGCACGATGGCTCATACCTGTAATCCCAGCACTTTGGAAGGCTGAGGTGGGTGGATCACCAGAGGTCAAGAGTTCGAGAGCAGCCTGGCGAACATGGCGAAACCCCATCTCTACTAAAAATACAAAATTAGCCAGGCATGGTAGCACATGCCTGTAATCCCAGCTACTTAGGAGGCTGAGGCAGGAGAATTGCTTGAACCTGGAAGGCAGAGATTGCAGTGAGCCAAGATCGTGCCATTGCACTCCACCCTGAG
>NW_016107320.1:5235171-5237543 GCF_001604975.1 Cebus imitator
AAAAAAAAAAAAAAAAAAAATGAATTTATATGCATTATTGGAAAATAAGGACAAAGTCTTCCTATTTATCATGTTGTAGATTATGGATGGAAGATGCTGTGGATTAGCTCAGTCAACATCTACTTCACCCTCAAACAGGTGTGCCTTCCTGTGAAGCAAAAGGAATCCCAAAACCTCTTGTAGCTATAGTTGCCAAAAGCAATTTCAGTTCTGCCGATCAGAGGGACTCAAGTAAAACATGGAAAGCAGATCCTAGACTTACCTTCAGCTAACAAGCACAGGCATAGAGACCGTGGGTTCTCAAACTGATAGTGTCCTCTAATCAGTTTCATGGCTGTCAAGAGGCTTGACATGAGCAATCTAGGTTTCACTGTGGCAGATGTAATACGCACCGCTTTCTACCATTTTTTGGGCACCCAATTCCCTATATTCAACCTGTCAAATTAGCAGAATTTGCAGCCTCCTGAAATTCTACTAAAATTATAATAAATACATTATTTTGATGATGTGAATGACTGTGGTCAGGTAAAACCAAAGAGGAGACAACAACAGAATTTTGTAAAGAGAAAGCAAATGGACTTCACTTAGGTCTAGATGACCAGACCTAAGTGAAAGTCAAATGCCAGAGCAGCAAAGGGGTTGATATCAAAGAAACCGGAAATGGCAACTCTGGAATGGGAGATGCCTGGAATACACACTACAGGGTGAAAGCCACTTGAGAAGAAGCCACATCCCCAGATTCATGCTGCTCTAACTCCCTTTTCCCCACCAAGGAAACTGTCTGGAGATGTATTCTCCGGAGAGGATAAAACTGAAGGGATTTGCACTGGGGACCACCTGGCACAGTAGAGGACATGGATACAAAAACAACCCAACAGTGAGCCCAAATAACTGCGTGCACTGACTGCTGAAAGTTAGATCTCCTTCCCCACATGGTGCACAAAATGCTAACAGCCATCCCCTTGTCCTCTGAGTGGGAGACTGGATGACTATTCCCTTGGTAATTTAACCAAGAAGAAATACCTAAATACACTGACATCAGAAACTTCCTCCAAAAAGAAAGCAACCTAGGTCACCCTGACGTGAAGTTCAAAATCAAAAGTGCAATAGCACACTGATAGCTTCCAATGAGATTTTTGGTTCCCCACAGTGAACCATGAGCAGGGAGCCAAGGATTACTAAAAAATATGAGAAAAGTCCCTGCTATGGTTTGAGTATGTGCCCCCAAAGTTCATGCGTTGGAAACTCAATTCTCAATGCAACAGTATTGAAAGATAGAACCTTTTAAGAGGGCTCTGCCCTCATGAATAGATTATTGCTGTTATTGCAGGACTAGGTTAGTTATAGGAGTGGATTCTTGATAAAAAAGGATGAATTAGGTCCCTTTCCCTTCTCTCTCCCCTTTCTGCCTTCACCATGGAATGACACAGCAAGAAGGCCCTCACCAGATGCCAGCACCTTAATATTAGACTTCTCAGCCTCCAGAACTGTGAGAAATGAATTTAGTTTTTTAATAAATTTCCCAGTCTGTGGTATTGTGTTACAGTAACATAAAACAGATAAAACAGCCCCTAATGTGAAACATAGCAACCAGGACAGAACAGAACAAAAACAAGCAGGAGGAAAAAAGAGACTATGCAGGGAGAAGAAAACTTTTTTAAAACACTATAATATCCTCAGAGAAATAAGAGAAAAATACTGCATTAATACAACAATCATTTTTAAAAGGAATACTCAGAGAAAAAAACAAGAGCTTTTAGAAATTAAAAACAGAACAGTTAATATTAACAACAACAGAACTGTCAGCTATAGTGCCTCACACCTGTAATCCCAGCACTTTGGGAGGCCAAGGCAGGCAGACTGCTTGAGCCTGAGAGTTTAAGACCAGCCTAAGCAATACGGCAAAACCCTGTCTTTACAAAAAAATTTAAAAATTACCCACGTGTGGTGGCACACATCTGCAGTTCCAGCTGCTCAGGAGGCCAAGGTGGGAGGATCACCTGAGTCTGGGGAGGTCAAGGCTGCAGTGAGCCATGTACTCCAGCCTGGGTGACAGAGTGAGACCCTGTCTCAAAACACATACATACATACATAAAACAGAACTGTTAGAAGAAAATATTCTAGAAAGTAGAGCAAAAACAGGCCAGGCACAGGGGATCACACCTGCAATCCCAGCACTTTGGGAGGCCGAGGTGGGGGGATCACCTGAGGCCAGGAGTTCAAGACCAGCCTGGACAACATAGTGAAACCTCATCACTACTAAAAATATAAAAATTAGCCCAGCATGGTGGCACATGCCTATAATCCCATCTACTCAGGAGACTGAGGCAGGAGAATCACTTGAATGTGGGAGGTGGAGGTTGCAGTGAGCC
>NW_016107320.1:5237563-5246355 GCF_001604975.1 Cebus imitator
AAAAAAAAAAAAAAAAAAATTATAATCAAAATAGTAGGGAATTGGAACAGAGACAAAGAAATTGTGAAACAAAAGAAAGCTCAGAAATAAATCGAGATACATGACGGAATTCAGTAAGAGAAAGCAGTCTTTTTAATTTAATAGATAAAAGATGTCTTCTTTAATAAATAGCACTAGCCTAATTGACTACGCAGCCACAAGAAAATCCACCTAAAGCTATATAAAAACTTAATTCCACATAGGCAAAGGATCAAAAATTTCCAAGAACTATATTAAAATAAACTATGCTATATTAAACACAAACTACTGCCTCCTCATACATAAAAAATAAGACCATGAAAATGTTCAATGGTCTAAAAATCAGACTGTATTAATCAACTAAATAACAGAAATAAACTGAATTTATTGTAACAGAGTTGCAATAATGCAAAGAACACTGAACTAAGTTGGTGTCATTAACTGGCTATCACTTTGGCCAAGGCACTTAATTTACCTGTGTACAAGTTTCCTCATCTACAAAATTAAAACATTATCAACCTTGAAATTTGTTGTGAAGCTTAATTTATTAATATTATCTGGCCGAGTACTTGAAGCATAACAGGTGATCAGGTACAATATTACTGAAAGTTTTAAGATGGAATAGCATGACCAAAGCCCTATAGCATCTTTCTTCCCTAGAGATTCTTAAGGTCTGAAAACAAAATGCTAAAACCACATCCCCCTAGTTACATCAGTCAAGGGACACAGGAGCTCCCTGAACTCCAGACTTATAAATGAAAATCCATGGCAGGTCTCAAACGAGATAAACAAAACCAAACTCCCCCAAACCTGATCATCTCACGGTCTTCCACATCTCAGGAAATAGTAACTCCATGCTTCTAGTTGCTCAAGCCAAAAACCTTGGATTTCTCATCTTTCCTCTCACTCCTACATCTAATTCATCAGAATATCATGTTAGTTCCACCTTCAAAACAGGTGACAAGAGAATCCAGCTACTCTAAGCAACTCCACTGCTCCTCCCCTGGTCCAAGCAGTCACCACTCTCAGAACTTACTGTACAATATTAAAACAGATATCAATATATATTCATTCACTGGTTTCCCTGCTTCCCTCCTACCCTCTTCGGTTTGTTTTCCACAGAGCAGCCCAAATGAGTCTTTAAAGATATTAGCAATTTCAGGTCATTTACTCCTCCTCCCCCCCACTTTAGGTTTCTTCCTAGTCAAACGTCACCCTAACAGTGGCTTCTTTCCTGATAAGTGTATATTTTTTAAGTCTCCACTTTTGCCTGCGCACCATGTCCTCCTTATCCTGTTTTATCATTCAAGGTGCATACCACTTTTCACATATAACATGTTATTTACATGTTCATCTGTTTATTGTCTATTTCTCCCCAATAGAGGTAAAGTCCTTGGGGGCAAGACACTGTTTTGTTCCCAACACTCTGAAGAGTGACTTAATATAAGATTACATTCAATAAGGAATTTTGAAAATTCTTTGGTTATCTCTTTACAATGGTCCTAATTTTTTTTTCCAGACAAATTACTGCTCAATGTTAGCTAAAGTAAGGGCAACCAAGTCAAACAAAAGATAAATTAGGTTGTTGATTAATGCTTTAGTAAAGGACTTAATAAAGGGTATCTCAATAAAGTACCTTCATAAAACAGTTCCTCAAAGTAAACTTAAAGTGAAGTAGAATTTACATAAAACAATTGAGTTTACTCTGCAAAACATTTTGGTGCTTTGTGTTCCAGAACAATAGTTTTACAGCATAAACCAGGAAATGGTTCATCTTTAATTTAAATTTGGTTCTTCTTTTTATAGTTCCTCTGAATCAACTGTAAACTTGCTTTTTAAATTTATTTAGAACTGATTCAAAGCTCAACAAATTAATGTTTCATTGTAGGTTTTCAACTGTAATTCTGATCAAGTCTCCCACTTATATACAACTTCTAGAAATACAAAAGAAAAACGTAAGACATGTAAATACAACCTGGTTTTTTATTTTTTGGTAATAAAACATCCACATTAAATGGCTACTCAACGTGATGTGCTTGCGTATAGCACCTTCTCTCTCATTTCAGCATGTAAGGATAAAATAGGCTATTACAGAAATAAACCTGTTGCTTAAATTCGCAGTGTAGGCATTTCCAATCACCAAATCACAAAAGCGGTATGCTTTCCATGCCATCTTTACACCGAAATCCAAAAATGTCGTTTTAATTTTTTTAACAGAATTCCAATTTAACAGCATGCATCATTTATTAAAAGGAAAAAGTCAAAATCTGTATCTAAGTATATAGACACACACATATTAATTGCACGGAATATCATTGATCCCACGAAAATTCTTTAGACAATTTTAATACCATACTAGCATATAAAAACCTCTTCCGTAGAACCCACTTACCATGCACCATCGCCAAAAAAAAAAAAAGAGAGAGAGAGAAAGAATTATTTTTTTTAATTCTTGTGTATGGTAAAAGCCAATGGGAAGAGCTGGTGCCGCGTGACGTACTTCACTGCAATCGTCAGCATAAGAGGCAGAGGTTCTCATAAAAACATGGGTGGCTCATGCCTGTAATCCCAGCACTTTGGGAGACTGAGGTGGGCGGATCACGAGGTCAGGAGTTCGAGACCAGCCTTGGCCAACATAGTGAAACCCCGTCTCTACTAAAGATACAAAAAATTAGCTGGGCTTGTTGGCAGGCACCTGTAATCCCAGCTACTCGTGAGGCTGAGGCAGGAAAATCGCTTGAACCCGAGAGGAGGAGGTTGCAGTGAGCCAAGATCACGCCACCGCACTCTAGCCCAGGCGACAGTGCGAGACTTCGTCTTGGAAAAAAAAATGCAACCTGCGCTTCTGCTAACAGACCTGTGAGGTCTGCAGCCCTGTCCGCTAAAGGTGACTCAGAGACTGCGAGTGGCAGGCAACGGCCGGCCATAGCAACAGGCGGCCATGACAACAGCCGTTCACTGTGACATCACACAACCATGACAACAAAGCAGATGCGCAGATGAGTATCCAGCTCTCCAGTCAGACTCAGAGATGAGAAAGAAGAAGGTGGGCAAATCCCAGGAATCCAGGGTAGGGAGAAAGGAAACGTTAAGGATCCCCAGCCGTCCCGCCCCGCCCACTCCAGCCATCCCAACTTTCCTACCAGGACGCCCGAGAAGAGCACCGGAACCACTGACGACAAGAACAGCAAAGTCAGACATGGGAAATCCAGGAACCCAGGCTCCGAGGAGACGGCGCAAGGAAACGCAGGGGCGCCCGCACCCGCTGACGGCAGCGGAAAAGGGCGAGCGAGGCGCCTGAGGGCCCCGACAGCACTCACCAGGGTCGTTCCAGCCCAGAGCAGGGCCTGCGGTCAGCAGAAACAAATGCAAGCCGAGGAGCAAGCAGTGCCCAGCCGTTCCCGGCCCGCAGGCTGCCGCCATGGCGCTCAGAGAAGATGGCGCTGGGCTGCCAGGCGCCTGCGGGCCGAAGCCGGGTGCGGTAGCGCGCGACGCTACGCCGCGACACAGCCAGAGCTGGCAGCGAAGGGACGATGGGACTGCAGAGCCGCAGCCGCAACCAGTCGGTGCGCCAATCCTACGTCACTGCCGCTGCGGCCCGTGGGGCGCCGTGAGTGGCCGCCGTCGGCCCCGCCCCTGGAGCGCAGCCCGTCTTGGGGCGGGGCGAGGAAGTGTGGGCGGGGCCTAGAGCCAGATGCGGCGCGGCCGGGGGCGGGTTTGAGGCGGGGCGCGGCGGTGTGGGCTGGGCCGAGGGCGGCGCGTAGTGGTGTTGTGTCTGGTCTGAGATTCCGGAAGCTTCTGTGCGTAGGCGCTTTGGTTTGAGAGGCTGAAAACGTTGCGTAGCGAAATTTAAGAAATGTAGTCAAACTATGTTTTACTAAAGGCTCAATAACTGTGCTTTATTCATCTCTATGTGTTCAGCACTTAGCATAGCGCCGGGCACATGGTCAGTGTTCTATTACTGGTTGCTAAATACAGGCAAGATTCAGGCCAAAGGTAACAGGGCAATAGATTGGTTTCAGGGCTCAGAACCTTTACGAGGCTCCATGCGCATGGAGGCCGGAAGACTGTAAAATGTCAGGAGGAGAAAATATTGTCTGAATAAAGCCAGAGAAAACAGTTATCTGAGCTTTGAGGTCTAGCAGGCTTGGGTTTATTTCATTCATTCATTCATTCACTCAATGAATATATGTTGAATACATAATACGCACCAGGCACTGTTTCAGGCATGGAGGATACAGACAAGATCCCTATACTCATTGAAGTAGAATAGGATAAACAACATACAATTTAAACAACAAAAAGAATAGATAATGGTAAGTATATTGATGAAAAACAGACTAGATGCATGGGACACAACTTCTGGGAGGGCCTTGCTGAGGAAATGATTTCTGAATAATGAGAAAGAACCAACCATACAAAGATCATACAATGCTATCCGGGAAACAGTGGATGCAAAAGCCCTAGCTTTGTGTTTTGAGGAAGAGTCATTCAGTCAGAGCCTATAGATTGAGAGTTAAGACCCACAAGACTGCCCCCACTTCAGACACAATCACAAGTCCCAAGTTGTGACCTGTGCTTCTGACCAACTTTCTATAAATTAGGGTTTCCAGGCGAAGCTCTGTGGCTTATGGCTGTAATCCCAGCATTTCTGCAGGCCAAGGCAGGTGAATCGTCTAAGGTCAGAAGTTCAAGACCAGCCTGGCCAGCAGGGCAAAACCCCATCTCTACTAAAAATAGGGAAATTAGCTGGGCATGGTGGCACGCACCTGTAATCCCAGCTACTTGGGAGGCAAGATTCAGGTGAAAGGTGGCAGAGAAATATATTGTCTGGTTTCAGGGCTCAGAACCTTTACATGGTTCCTTACTCATGGAGGCTGGGAGACTGTGTAAAATGTTAGGAGGAGAAACTATTGTCTGAATGAAGAGCCTGCCAGAGAAAACAGTTCTCTGAGCAGTTCTCAATTCTTCTGAGGCAGGAGAATCACTTGAACCTGGGAGGTGGAAGTTGCAGTGAGCCAAGATTGCACCACTGCACCCAGCCTGGGGCATAGAGAGAGACTCCCTCTCAATGAATAAATTAGGGTTTCCATGACCCCCCCCCATCTTGAGTTCCATCATTTGATAGAATGGCTTACAGAACTCAGAAAAACACTTTATGTTTACCAGGTTATTACGTTGAACACATACTAGTACCTAACATTACCTACCAGGCACCGTTATCCCCACCAGTACTGGGGATACAGCAGTGAATCAAACAAAATTTGGGGGATAAGAGAGGCAACGCCATAACTGAAACAAAGTAAGTTAGGTGAAGAGTGGAATAAGAGGTGGCAAAGCAGTGGGGCCTCAGAGTAGGACCAAGCAATGGTGGGAATAAGAACTGAAATAGAGATAATAAAGAATCCTATTCTCAACATGTTAAGTTTGAGGTGACTATTAGGCATCCAGGTAGACATGTCAATAAACAGATATACTATAAAAGTCTGAAGTTCAAAACTAAGGTAAATTTGGTAGTTATAAAGATAGCATTTAATGTCATGATGCTATGGTGTGAATGTGTCCCCCAAAGCCCATGTGTTGGAAACTTAATCCCCAATGCAATAGAGTCGAGAGAGGAGACTTTTAAGAGGTTATTAGGTTATGAGGGCAGAGCTGTTAATGCTGTTATCATAGAATTGGGTTAGTTACTGGGGAGTGGGTTCCTGACAAAAGGGTGAGTTCAGCTCCCTTTCTCTTTTGCCTACCACCATGGAATGGTACAGCACAAAGGACCCCACAAGATGCAGGCCCCTGGACCTAGGATTTCCCAGCCTCCAGTACTGTTGGAAATAAATCTCTATTCTTTATAAATTTCCCAGTCTCAGGTATTCTGTTATAACAACACAAAATGAACTAAGACATGTGGGAAGAGATACAGTAACATAAGGAGAGAATTGAGATACCACAAAAGAGGCGGGCCAGGGTATGAGAACACCAACATTTGAACCTGGAGCAGAAAAAGATTCTAGAAAGAATCTGAGAAGTAACCTGGTGAAGAAGGAGGAAGAACCAGAAAAATAAGGATATGGAAGCTGACAGAAAGAAAGAATGGTCAACAGTGTCCACTGTTGCTGAAAGCTCGAAGCAAAATTTGGTCTTTGAATGTTGCAATGTGGAAATCACTAATTACCTTAACAAGAGGATTTTAATTTGAGAATCTCACCATGCACCATGTACAGTTCTGGACAGTCATGAACAAAACATGAAAGTTTGTACTAATTTACATTCTAGTGGAAGAGGTAGCCAACAAATGTCATTTCAAATAAATAATAAGTGCCTTGGGCCAGGCATGGTGGCTCACACTTGTAGACAAGAAGTGTGAGGTCAATATGGGCAACATAGTAAGACCCTATCTCTACAACAATTTTTTTTTAATTAGTCAGATGTGGTGGCATGTGCCTGTAGTCCCAGCCACTCAGTCTCAGCTACCCAGGAGGCTGAGATGGGAGGATCGCTTGAGCCCTGGAGGTTGAGGCTGCAGCGAGCCATGATTGCATCACTGCACACCTGGGTAACAGAGCAAGACTCTATCTCAAATAATAATAATGAGTATCTTGAAGAAGAAAACAGAGTAATACCACAGGTAGTGCTATAATAAGTAGGATGGCCCAGAAAGAGTTGAGTGCTAAATGATGAGGCTGTAAAAGGAAAAAAACCGTTTTGTCCTTTCTACTGTCACACAGCCCAGAGCAGTTCTTCAGCCAGAAGGGAGGCTGGGGGAGTATTTCCCCCCACACACCAAGCAACTGTATAGGACATCAACTCAGTGTCTTATAACTCAATTTAAATTAAGGGCCCAGTCTCCCACAAGACTGCCCCCACTTCAGACTTCAGTCCAGTAAAACACTTGATATTTACCAGTTTATTGTAAAGGATTTAAAAAGGTGAACAGCCAGATGAAGAGATGGATAAGGCAAAGATAGGGATCAAGGCCATGGGGCTTCCATGCCCTCGAGGGGGACCCCACCCTCCCAGCACCTCCCTGTATTCAGCAACCTCAAAGCTCATCAAATCTTGTTGTCTAAGAGTTTCTATAGAGCTTCATCTCCAGCTGCCCCACTCCCACCTCTCCTGTCAGTTGGTGGGTGGGCTGAAAGTTCCAACCCTCTAATACTCTAATCACGTGGTCTTTCTGGTGACCATCTGGTATCTGTAAACAATATAGTGTAACAGCTATTTACGTAGCATTTACATTGTATTTGGTATTATAAATAATTTAGAGATGATATTAAGTATACAGGAGGGACTGGGTGTGGTGGCTAACACCTGTAATCCCAGCACTTTTGGAGGTCCGAGGTGGACGTACCGCTTGAGCCCAGGAGTTTGAGACCAGCTTGGGCAACATAAGAAGACCTTGTCTCTACAAAAAAAAAAAAAAAAAAATGTAATGCCTGACTGTGGTCCCAGCTACTTAGGAGACTGAGGCAGGGGGATAGCCTAAGCCCGGGAGGCGAAGATTGCAGTGAGCCGAAATTGCGACACTGCACTCCAGTCTGGATGAGAGTGAGACCTGACTCAAAAATAATTTTTTTCTCTGAGCTTTCTCTGACTCAACCTGTAAGAGTTAGTAATTCCCAGTTTACAAAATTGTGAAGAGGATTAAATGAGATTAATGCTAAAGCACCAGGCACATAGCACCTGCTCAGTAAATAAGAGTTTTCTTCCTCTCCTCCACATTCTCATCTTCACCATTTAATTTTGGAGAGTGTGAAACCATCTGTGTAAGAAGTATTGAAACTGAAAGTTAACACTAATTAGCTATTATGTAACAATAGAGAACATTTAAAGGATATGACATTAACTAGCATTTAGGGTTCACTTGGAAAACTGGTGAAGAAAACTGACATTCTTCGCTTTAGCTTGCATAGGAATCGTTTGAGGTGCTTGTTAAATTTTTAGCTTCCGGGCTTTACACACAAGAGTTCTAAATTCAGAAGGTTGAGAGTAGCAGTCAAGAATTTGGAAAGCATCCCAAAGTATACTGCTGTGGGTGGTCCTTGAAATACAACACTTAAAACCTCTGTTTTTAAGGTCTCAAGTGACTAGTCCATAGATCAGTAAAGCAAAAATAGTCCTTAGAGTGATGAGTGTTTCTGTGCTGGAAACACTGTGAATCTCATGGTAAAGATAAAGAGCACAATCTCTTGGGATTCTGTGACCATAGAAGAAAAGAATATAGATTCCTGTAACCCAATGAGTAATCGCAGTTGCTCATGAATGTCATCAAAGACATCTGTAATGCCAACACATTTATATTCAAAAGAGAAAATCAGGCTGGGCGTAGTGGCTCACAGCTGTAATCTCAGCCCTTTGGGAGGCTGAAGTTGGAGTATCTCTTGAGCCCAAGAACTGAAGACCAGCCTAGACAACGTGGCAAAACCCCACCTCTACAAAATTTAAAAAATTAGCAGGGCATGGTGGTGCATATCTTCGGTTCCATCCAGCTACTAAAGAGGCTGAGGCAGGAAGATAGCTTGAGCCCTGGAGGTGGAGGCTGCCATGACAGGAGGTTGCCATGACTGATCACACCACTGCACTGCAGCCTGGGCAACAGGACAAAACCATGTCTCGCAAAGAAAAAAAAAAGAAATGGAAATGTATCTTTGTAACTATGTTATGTAGGATAAGATAACAAAAGTGAAACTCTGTCTCAAAAAAAAATTATGTCGGATAAGATAGCTACAAAGATACAAATAATAATATAAATAAATGGAAAAAAAAAAAAAAAAAAA
>NW_016107320.1:5247135-5264283 GCF_001604975.1 Cebus imitator
TCTCAGCTATTCGGAAAGCTAAGGCAGGATAACTGCTTGAGTCCAAGAGGTAGAGGTTGCCATGAGTCGAGATCGTGCCATTGCACTCCAGCCTGCAGCCTGGGTGACAGAGTGAGTCTCCGTGTAAAAAGAAAAAAGAAAAACTAAAAATAATGTAACCATTGGTCTTTTATCTACCTGTGACCTGGACGCCCCCTCCTCACTCTGAGTTGTCCTACCTTTGCAGACCCAACCAACGTACACCTTACATATAGTTATTGATGTCTCATGTTTTCCTAAAATATATAACACCAAGCTGTGCCCCGACCACTTTGGACACGTCATCAGGACTTCCTAAAGCGTGTCAAGGGTGCCCCTTTAAACCTGCAAAGTAAACTTTCTAAATTGAGTGAGACCTTTCTCAGATATTGTGGGTCCACAGAACAAAACAAGAAAAGGTGCTGTGGTGACATGTGGGATGGAATTATTCACTTCTCCAGGAATTCTACCTATCCATTCAAGATAGTTGGGGAGAAGGACACATATGACCGCTTCAGTAGTTTAGGGAAAGGAGCTGGTGGTTCACAGATTCTGTGTAAACAGCGTGCGTTTCCATGGCATATGTTCAAGTGTGCCTTGTGATTTTGTTACCACATCCTTAAGTGGAAACTTTTTTTATTATACAGGACAGAGATGGTAGATCTTTCTGCACTAACTTGAACAGAAAAAAATTATACTATCCTACAAAACACCCATAGACTCATTTGGAGCATTAAGACTCAAGAAATAACCTGTTTATTGTTGTTGTTGTTTAAATTGTAATTCAACCCTAGAAATAGTAGAGAGAAGCGGAGTGAGTAATGCCTCAAGCTTCCCAGTCACTCTCATTTTAAAGCATGTTGGAAATATCTCTTCTAAACATTCACTCAACACTTTATCTTAGTCTGGTGACTGAAAAAGAATTAAAAATTCAAATCGTATGTAGCTCACCCCCATCTACTTCCTTTTAAAAACTTCAAAAGATTTTTATTGGTCAGAGGAAAACCAAAACTCCTTGTGTATGGCCCTACTATATAAGCACGCTGCCCCACGCCAAACTTGACCAACCCCATTGGCCTTCTCTCTTCTCTCCAAGGGACCAAGCTCCTTGCTCCATTTGCTGCCAAAGCTCCTGACTCCCCACCACACACACACAAACATGTACACACACAAACACATGCACACACACACACATGCATACACAAACACATGCATGCGTACATACACACATGCACAAACGCACGCGCACACACACACACACCATGCCACCTATAATGGCTTTTCCCTTCTCTAGTAACACATTTATTCATCCCTCTGTTGTCTCTCCTTGGGAAAAATTTTCCCTGGCAGATGGTAATCAAAAGTTTTCACAGGACTTTCTACGTATCTTTAATAGTGTAGGAAAGGATAAAAACTTCTCCTACCCTCTTAGGTTGAGAAGCTGAGGACTGTGATTAAACTAAGAAAGTACAGATTACCAGGAAAAAAAAGGTTTATTTTGCATGCACAAGGAGGCTTCACAAGAAAGAAGTGAAACTCAAGAAGTAATTAGGCTGGGGAGCATGTATTATTTTAAAAAAGGGTGATGTACTGTGGAAAAGTAGACAAAGTAAAGGGGTTTGGATGTCTAGGGGCAGTAGGTTGTCAGAAAGTAAATATATGCGGGGAAACGAAAGGTAAGTGTTACGTTAGTAATGTTTAGGCAGACTCTAATCAATGCTGTTTACTGGGGCATAAGAGTTGCCTCCTCTCCCTAGTCTGGGAAATGGAAATATTTATAAGTAAAAAAATTTGTTTACACATTTTTGGGGACCAGGCACAGTGGCTCATGGCTATAATTTCAGCACTCTGGGAGGCCCAGATGGGTAGATCACTTGAGGTCAGGAGTTCGAGACCAGCCTGGCCAACATGGTGAAACACTGTCTCTACTAAAAATACAAAAATTAGCTAGGCATTGTGGCTTATACCTGTAATCCCAGCTACTTGGGAGGCTGAGGCAGGAAAATCGCTTGAACCAGGAGGTGGAGGTTGCAGTGAGCTGAGATCACACTAGCCTGGGTGACAGGGCGAGACTCTGTTCACACTCACACACACACACACACACACACACACACACTTTTTTTTTTAGAAGTGGAAATTTATGTTACCTTTACAAAGGGAACTTAAGCACAGCTTTAGGGTAGAAAAGGGGAGAGCAGAGAGCTCCTCCTATGCCTGCTGCTGCTCATTTGCTTTCAGCTCAAAACAACCCTTAGGCCTATTTATTTATGTATTTTTATGTATTTATTTAGAGTTAGAGTCTTGCTTTGTTGCCCAGGCAGTGGCACAATCAGAGCTCACTACAGCCTCGACCTCCTAGGCTCAAGCTATCTTCCTGCTTCAGGCTTCCAAGTAGCTAGTATTACAGGCGCACACCACCAAGCCTGGCTAATTTTTTTTCGTTTTTGTAGAGACAGGGTCTCACTGTGTTGCCAGGGCTGGTCTTGAACTCCTGGGCCCAAGGGATCCTCCTGCCTTAGCCTCCCCATGTCCTGGGATCACATGCATGAGCCACCACACCCAGCTTCAAAGTGGCATATTTTAGAGCAGCATATTCTGATCCCCTTTACTAGCAATCATCATTCTTGCAATTTTACATTTTTTGTGTGTCTGTCTCCCTCACCAGTCTGCAAACAGTACCTGGTTTTGCGTATCTCAGTGTCTAACCCTGTTCCCAACACATAGTAAACAGATAGTAAATGTTACATACATAACTAACTGTAGCATGTGCAAATAAATGTATTGGACCTGGGCTTTCACTTTTTTTTTTTTTTTTTCCCTAGCCTTGTTACTATCAAAATGACAGTCATCCAAAGGATTGGATTTCTATTAAATCCACTCTTTACTGAGCCCTGCTGCTCCCATCTCTGGAGGTGGGTCCTCATCAGAACCCTAGTCCTGTGTAGGAACCCAAACCCTTATTACCGGCTGGTAGCAGAGGAATGGAGGAAGAGAGGAAAAGGCGCGGTAAAATAATGTGTGCCCAGCGCAGTGGCTCACACCTGCAGTCCCACTGCTTTGGGAGGCCGAGGAGGGCAGATCCTTGAGCTCAAGAGATCAGCTTGGGCAACATGGTGACAGTCTCACCCCCTGCCCGTCTCTACAAAACAAAACAAAACAATTAGCCAGGGATGGTGGCTCATGTCTGTGCTCCCAGCTACTCGGGAGGCTGATGTGAGAGAATCACTCGAGCCTCTGAGATCAAGGCTACAGTAGCCGTGATCACACTCCAGCCCCGGTGACAGAGACCCTGTCTCAAAAAACAAACAAAACAAAGAATGTGAAATTAAGCCAAAAGCCATCACACGTGTTTCCAAAGGACAGCCGCCACCCGCACTCCCTTCCCAAAGCACGCGGGAGGTTGCGGGATCAGGGACGCGGGCTTCAGCAGGGAGCCCCCCGACCGGCCCTGACGGGAATTCAGGACCTGACGCCGGCTCATTCCCCCAGTCGGGGCGGGGGCAGCAAGCCTCGGCCGGCGGCGATCTGCAAACCTGCGGAGAAGGGAGGCAGGGGTCGCTTCCACAGCCCAGCGCCGCTAGTCCCCCGCGCCCCCGCGCGAGCGCGAGCCGCCGGCGGAAGTGTTGCGTCGCGCACTTCCGGGTGTTGTCTGGCCGCCGTATCGCGTCTTGGGTCTCCCGGCCGCCGCCGCCGCCTCGGGTCGTGGAGCCAGGAGCTACGTCAGCGCCATGGCAGGCATCAAAGGTGGGCCTGGGGCGCCGGGCGCGGGAGGACTGGGGCCCGCCAGGGAAGATGGGCAGGGGGTGTCCCATGCGGCCCCCGCATTTCCCCTCCAGGCCCGGGCGGGCGCGCGCGTGGGGTCCCTGTGCCGGGAAAGCGACCCCCGCCCCGGCCCTGCCCTCGACCCAGGGGTGGGCGCGGCGCCCTCCGGCAAGGGACTGCTGCGACCGTGGCTTCGCCCGGCAGCCCCCACTTTCTGCCGGTTTCGGCACCCTCTCTCCCACCCATCGCCCCGCGGACAAAATATGTAGTGGTTCGCGGTCAGTGAGGAGTCCCGTCGCGACTTGGGCGACCACACACGTTTTGCAGGAGTTTGCATCCGAGAGAGAGGCGGGTAGAGCGTGGGATTGAGGATGCCGAGGCTGCTGGAGAAGCCAGCTATGGAAAACAAGTCATTTCCCACCGAAAGGCACAAGTGCGATCTGCGGGCGCTGCACGGGTCTTCCCGAAACCTTGAGCCCCGCGTCCACCCCGGCCGTCCGCGCCCGAAGCTTTACAGACTCCGGAAACGGGTGCATTTTCATCTGCGGTGTCTGGACCCTAAAGTGGATACTGTAGGCGACCCCAAAGTGCTCCTGGCTCTCTTCCTCTTCGCAGTTGCATGCTGAGGCTTTTTCAAATTTAAAGTTTTTCTTTTTCTTTTCTTATTATTTTTTAGAAGATAGAATAGTGTTACAACTTAATGAAAAACTACTGGGTTTTTTAATGTATTTTCTTTTTTAAAAAAAGGAATGTTATATTCCAACTGTTTGGTAGTATTGTTGTCATTGTGATTAGAAGCAAAGTTTTCAAACTGCTGCTTAACTAATTACATTGATTTCTTGACCTACCGCTTTGTAGAAGGGCAGTCAGGCAGGAAACAGGAACTATTTTGGGAGCAGTGGTTTTCTGTGTATTTTTTCTTCTCTAAGGAAAACTTAATCGAGTTTTTTTCTCAGGGTCACAGTCTTACTGTTTCTTGTTTATTTTCAGAGTCTGAAAACATTTCATTTCCCACATAAAACCTTGTCATTTGAGCAACTGGGTTACTTTGTAATCTCCTTTTGAACTATAATAGACTCTTTTAAAAATCCATATGTGAAAAGCAGTTATTGTGAAATGCTGTGGTTTTTAGGCTGTTGCCCGTTTCCGTGTTCTTCCCCATTTCTTTAGTGTCATTAATGCGGGAGTCTCTTAAGAAAATAGCTTTGTAGTTTACTTTTCCAGATCTAGGGAAATACTGCATTAAACAGATGAAGGAGCCTCAGGTGAGTTGCACTTTTGATTTCAGCAGGCTTTTCTGGTTGTTATGAGTCAGTATGTTTCTTTCTCTTGGCCAAATATCATCTTTATATTAGAAAGGCGTGTTGCTATAATTAGAGACCATTAGGCATTTCTTGAGCCATTTAGATACCAATGTATCTAAAAGTCATACATCACTTCCCCAGGTTAGGGAAGTGGTCCCTCCTTCTGCTCTAATTTCTTTGTAATCACAGAATCAGCATCTTGTCTCTAGAGAGTTTTTCTAGATAATTGGACTGTTCCATCCCTAGCCTAGAGGCTTTGGGAGTAGAAACCAGACTTATCTAAGCTTTGTCTTCCAAATGTTGCATCACCCAATTACTGTATGAATGCTTGCCTTGTTGATGTGTCATTTAAGAAACAGTTTATATACAAGTGATGAAATTTGTATATAAATCTGCCTAGTTGCCAATTTCACAAGACTGAATAAACTACAAGTTTTGAGAACATTTTTAAGCAATTTATTTAACTCTAATTGGCTACCTTATTCGGTATGACTGGGAGATAAGATGTCACGTCAAACTGTGTTTTGAACATTTTTTAAAAATTTAGTATTTAATGGAATGAAAGTATATCTCATTCAGTGGAATGAAAGATATCTCAAAGTATCTTGATTCCCCCAACCAATTCCAAGGACCTTACTTTTTCATTATACAACAGCGTTGAAAAGGAATTAGACTCTAAGGTATAAATCAATATATTAATAATGTTATTCCAATACTTATATTCATATAAATATGATAAACAATCTTGGTTTATGTTTTTAAAATTGTTTTTTGATACCTGAGCCTTATCTCATTTTAGTCCCTGGATTTTTTTTTTTTTTTTTTTGAAATAATTTTGCATTAACTTTATAAGAGTATAGTCAAAGAATTTAGATTTTCTTTTTTGGTGAGAACATGAATGACTGTTCTCTGTCACAGAACAGCCACCTTCAGAGGCCATCATGATCCTAAGGTGGCTTTCCTCCTGCTGAGATGACCACAAAGATTGTTCTGCCTGGTTAAATTTTTTGTTTGTATCCTCCCTCCTGTCAAAGGGCAATTCTTCCTTGTATCAACCCTTTCTCCTAGTTCCATTTGTTTCAGTGGGAGAAGCAAGATAATCAAACTTAGAAATTTTGTGTCACAAGATATACAAGTAATGGTGATCACTTTTGGGAAGGGGAGAGTTCCTTTTTCACTTAATTTTTGTTCTGGGTATATGAATTACCTATTGAAAAATATATATAAATGAGCATAGTTAATTTTTTAAAATAAAAATATGTTGGCCGGGCGCAGTGGCTCACATGTGTAATCCAGCACTTTGGGAGGCTGAGTCAAGCGAATCACCAGGTTAGGTGTTTGAGACCCGCCTGGCCAATATGGTGAAACCCTGACTCTACTAAAAATACAAAACTTAACCCGGCATGGTGGCGCGCATCTGTAGTCCTAGTTACTCGGGAGGCTGAGGCAGGATAATCACTTGAACCCGGGAACAGAGGTTGCAGTGAGCCAAGAAGTGCCACTGCATTCCAGCCTGGGCAACAGAGTGAAACTCTCTCTCCAAAAAAAAAAAAAAAAAAACAAATATTATAAAATAAAAATGTGTTTTACTCTGAATTCCCATCTAACAATTGTGTCACAAAAATGAATTAATATAAATAAATAAGAGTCTGTTTATAGAGAATGTTGGCTTTATTGTATGGGTTTTGTAACATCTATTTTGTCTCTTTAGTGGCCTTTGTTTTCTCTAGGATTCTAAGTTGCGTATAAGTGGCTTCTGAATGAATGAGGTGTTACCAGGTGATATTTATAGTAATGGACTTCGCTGTCTTCACAGTACTTTTAATGTTCAGAAAATTATCTGCATTTAATATCTAGTCCATCATTTTAGAGAAGAAAGAACTGAGACTCATGAATTACTGGAACAATTAGTTAGTAGCTATTAGGGCCTAGGACCCTCCTGACTCAGTTCCATGCTATTTCCTCTCTGCTACATTCATTCTCCAAATATCTATTGACTGTTAAGAGCCAGGGCATGATCATCACAACAGAAAAACTAGTTCCCTCCTCTCATGAGATGGACAGTTGAGAAGGAAAGACAAAATACAAACCAGTAGGAAATCATAGCTGATAATCAAGCAAAGGAGTGTCACTCAGTGAACAGAGGCCCTCTTAACATGCACAGGTCTCTGCCTAGAATGCTCAACCCAGATATCCACACGATTTCCTCCCTCGCCTCATACAGATCTCTGCTCGGGGGGTACAGAGATGCCTTTCCTGGCTGCTGTGTCTAGACTAGCACTCCCATCCCTTGCTCTACCTAGTTGTTAAAAATCATTTTCTTCTCCCACTAGAATTCCATGAGAGCAAGAGCTTTGTCGTCATTGCTCTGTCTCCAGTATCAAGAACAGTTTCTAACACACATTACATGCTCCATAGATATTTGTTAGAGGAAGGAATAAATAAATATAACGGGAAATTGGTGTAGTCGGGAGGTTTGGAAAAACTTCACTGGTTGAACTGAGATCTAAAGGAAAAGCAGGAGTTTAAGTTGGAGGAAAATGGAAAGGAGTGGGAAGGGGCCATGCCTCATTCACTGTCGTATCCCCAGTGCTTGTCACATATTTAGTGCTCAGTGCATGTGTCTTAAATGAATGAAAACATGTCCAAGGCAGAAGGAACAAAGTGTGCACAGGCCATGTGGGTGAGCAAGCCTGCTGATTTCCAGGAAATGAAAGAGGGCCAGTGTAACTGAAGTGCAGGGTTCAGGGGCACTGTTGTAGCTTGGTATGACACGTCACAGGAGAGGTGGGCAGGGCCCGGTCATGAGAACCAATTTGGAACTGAAGAAAACAAATGGTAAATTAAGTATTTTCCTCACAGTTTGTATTGCGTTTCCCTGTAAACTTGAAGTGCCTCATTTGCTGTAAAGTAAAAATGCAATTCTTTTCCTGTAGCTGGAAATAGAATGGTAATCAAGACTAAGTGAATGTGTTCAGGGTTGACATGACCTGCATCAGCAATCTAACTGAAAACCAAATCTGCCAAGCCACTATGTCATTGGGTGTCCTTGATTACAGCCATTTTAGTTCTGCAAAGTATATCAGTAGTACTTGGCAAAGTTTAACTTGTTTCCTGTTCATTTTGGTTTCTCTAGGTTCGCCTTTGTCCTGGTAACTTTCAGACCTTCTACAAATCTTTTGAATTTTAACTTTTGAATTTTAAGAAAATGATCTAAGAACATCAAAGTTCTTTATTTTCTTAGCCACTGTAACTGTAGAAATACAGGTTACATAGAACTGAAAATAAATTTATCATGTATTTCTTTGCTTTAGTCTAGGTCATTGATTATGCCTATTCATGAAAGTTGTTTCTATTCACTAACATGTTGAGAGCACCTTAAAATGTACTGCTGTGTGTGTGTGTGTGTGTGTGTGTGTGTAGCTTTAGAAACTATATTTCACCTGTAGAATGCATCTATTACTTAATGCCTTAAAATAGTGATACCTCAGAAGGATTATAACCCATTATCCTACAGATTTTCTAATGTATAGATTAGGGAAGGAAATGCAGCTATACTTTTGCAAACTATTCAAACAAAATTAATTGATTAAAATCATTAACTACAGATATCCTTGAGCATTTTTCTGTTCAGTTTTATGCACATTGAGAGTGTATGTACAAGAAACAGGAGGTGATCAGAAGAGGTTTTCCTATAGGATGAAGCTTCCAAAATCCAGTAAACTTGAAAATGTGGGCTTTGTCCACATACTGTTTTCAAAACTGCAGTGATCTGTGAAGTAAATATAATACTAATACTAGTGCCCAGAAGAGCATTGATCCTGTGGACTGTGGCTCTTTAGAAATGGAACCAACAATTGGGGAATGTGGTGGGGTACTAGCAGTAGGTTAGAGCTTTAAAAATCAACATCACTTGATTTTGCCTTGAAGATGCCACAGAAGACTTATTCTAAGACTAGATAACTTACACTTTTGATGTCAACTCACTACTAATATGTTTGAGGGATTTTTGCTTCTGAGGCTACAGATAATGTTCAGACTGCTAATATTAATTAAAGTAATATTTATTTAATTAAATTATTCCTATTGGACTTTTTATTTGCTTTGCAGCTTTGATTAGTTTGTCCTTTGGAGGAGCAATCGGGCTGATGTTTTTGATGCTTGGATGTGCCCTTCCAATATACAAGTAAGTAAAATGTTTGTCTTTCTGAATGTTTACAAGTAAAGTTTTTCTACTTTTAAAGCTTAAAGAATGGTTTTTTACTACTGTAAAAGTAATGCAGAAAAATGTTCATTTACCAAACACATACCTTTGTAAAAATTACCACTTAAAATTTGTTTGTAAAGATTTTAGGGCACCAATATGCTAATAAGATTTTTGGCTGTTACCTGCTCTGTCACTTGCTGCTGAGTCTGCAGTGGCAAGATAGCTACACAGCAGCTCAGTCCTCCTGCTCAGGTTTTAACACCTATTGATAATACTAATTGCATGAAAATTTTAAATGTCTTTTTGCAAAAAAAAGTACCGTAAGCAAAGTCAAAACACAATTGACTAAAAAAAGGAGATACAAACGGTTACTTTCCGGCTGGGCGCAGTGGCTCATGCCTGTAATCCCAGCACTTGGGGAGGCTGAGGCAGGAGGATTGCCTGAGGTCAGGAGTTTGAGACCAGCTTGGCTAACATGGTGAAACCCTGTCTCTACTAAAAATACAAAAATTAGTCGGGTGTGGTGGCAGCACCTGTAGTCCAGCTACTCGAGAGGCTGAGGCAGGAGAATGACTTGAACCCAGGAGGCAGAGGTTGCTGTGAGCCAGGATGTGCCACTGAACTTCAGCCTGGGTGACAGAACAAGACTCCATCTCAAAAAAAAAATTACTTAAGACAGAAAGAACTTCTCAAAGTTAACATTTAGATAAATTAGAAAAAGATGTACAATGCAATAGAAAAATAAAAAAATACCAAAAGAGAACTACAGATGGCTAATAAGCATATAAAAATATCCTCAGCCTCACTCAGAACTAAACAAAATCCATTGGCAAAGACAAGAGACGGGGCAAACGGGCACTGTTAAGTGCTATGAGGGGCGTACATGTAGAGAGTTTTCTTGGAGATGAGTTTGCTTTAGCTCTCAAAATGTATATTCTTTGAGGTAGCTCTTTCACTTCTTAGACTTTCTCATACAAACCCACTTGCAGATATTTACAAAGAAACATTTAGGGAGAGTATGGATGTTCAGGCAGCCTTGTTTATTTTTTGTTTTTGTTTTGTTCTTTTGGGCCTTACTTGTAAGAGCCAAAAAAAAAAAATTTTTGGAAACATCCTAAATGTCCTTCAAAAGAAAAATGGTTAAATTATAGTAAATCTATCAATGGAAATACTAGGCAGTCTTAAAAAGAATGAGGAAGAGCTGTAAGTGCTGGCATGTAAATATGTTCAAGATACATTATCATAAAACTATAGGGACCCATTCATATTTTAAAGTTTATGTGGAAATGTGGAAGAATCCATGAGAAGCTCAGTAGGAGAGTGGGCAAGGGGAGATTTGGGGAGCTTTTAGTCTTTACTTTTTGTGCTTTTGTACTGCTTGAATTATTTTTCTTAAGCATATGTTCCATTTTTAATTTCTTCTTCTTAAAGTATTTAGGAAATGGCCAGGCACGGTGGCTCACGCCTGTAATCCTAGCACTTTGGGAGGCTGAAGCGGGTGTATCACTTGAGGTCAGGAGTTCGAGACCAGCCTGGCCAGCATGGTGAAACCCCGTCTCCACTAAAAATACAAAAATTAGCTGGGCATGGTGGCATATGCCTCTAATCCCAGCTAGTCGTGGGGACTAAGGTGGGAGAATCACTTGAACCCAAGAGGCGGAAGTTGCAGTGACCCAAGATCGAGCCACTGGACTCCAGCCTGGGCAGTAGAACCAGACACTCTGTCTCAAAAAAAAGTAATAATAAAAGACAAACAAATTTAGAAAACATATAAATAGTTACTTATCATTAGCCTCTGTATAATCAGATCTCCACCATGATACGTATTTTATTCTTTGGTAGTTTTAAGGGCAGCTATTTCTTTTTAACTTTTTTTTTTTTTTTTTTTTTTTTTTTTTTTTTTTTTTTTTTTTTTTTTTTNTTTTTGAGACAGTTTCGCTCTGTCGCCAGGCACCAGGCTGGGGTGGCCAGGCTGGAGTGCAGTGGCGCAATCTCGGCTCGCTGCAACCTCCGCCTCCCAGGGTCAAGCAATTCTCCTGCCTCAGCCTCCCGAGTAGCTGGGACTATAGGCGCACACCACCACGCCCAGCTAATTTTTGTATTTTCAGTAGAGACGGAGTTTCACCATGTTGGCCAGGATGGTCTCGATCTCTTGACCTCATGATCCGCCCACCTCGGCCTCCCAAAGTGGTGGGATTACAGGCGTGAGCCACCACACCTGGCCTTTAACTTTTTTATTTTGAAACAATTTTAGATTCTTAAGAAGTTGCAAAAAATCATACACAAAGGTCCCCTGTGCCCTCCACGCAGCTTGCCACAGTCATAAGATCTTACAGTAGTTATTAAAACCAGGAGATGACTGGTACAATCCAGTAAACTAGATGGTAGAGTAAAAGCCATCTATTTTTATTGTGATAAATTCTATATTCTGACTGAAAGTGTTCCAAATTACTTTTAGCTACTTTTCTGTATTTTGATTTCTGTAATTTGGGAGTTCTTGTGATGTAAGGAAAGTTTAGGGTTGTTTCAGCTTTATGTTAAAGTTGAGTATCAGCCATTAGAAGTCAAGGGATTAAATCTTGATTTTTTTAAAAAGCATATTTTGTATGTAGGAAAATGACATGGCAAAAATTACATTAACTTATTTTTCTTTTTCTAGCAAATACTGGCCCCTCTTTGTTCTATTTTTTTATATCCTCTCACCTATTCCATACTGCATAGCAAGAAGATTAGTGGATGATACAGATGCTATGAGTAACGCTTGTAAGGAACTTGCCATCTTTCTTACAACAGGCATTGTTGTGTCAGCATTTGGACTCCCTATTGTATTTGCCAGAGCACATCTGGTAAGTGAATATATTCTTCTATTCATGATTTTATATTGAACATGGGTTAAATTTTTCTCAAGCAAAATTTTTGTTAATGACATGAAAAGAGATGAAAGACCTAAGGACCTAGAAGATAGAGATTAAAATCACACTTTATTGTTTGTTCTTGTTAACTAATAAAAACAATATTGGAGATGGTAGTTTCGATCCGCAACAGCCATTAGCTTGCTAATACTTAACTGTCAGAGTTGAGCATATCAGCCCCCCCAGTTCTGAACAACCCAGGCCTATCCTGTAAAACTTCAAATGTGGAAGACCTGAGAAGATGTACGTGCTCTGCAGGTGGAAAAGCACTGAAGAGGGGAGGGGGCTGGCTACAGGTACTCAGTTCTTCTCCCAAACTCACTGGTTCAGACTTGCACCTTCACCCCTGGGGAGGTAGAGAAGGCAGAGAAGACAGCCACATGGAGAAGGCAATTGTTCTCCCAACCCTTCAAAAGAATGTACACGGATTTGTTTCCATCTGTGATACTCTAAAATTTAATCTACTCTGGATAGATTTTTAGATTAAGGAAGAGTAAGCACATCCCTTTATAAACAGAAAATTGTAGAATTTAATGCTCCTTCATCATCGCCCAGAAGTCAAGCTTGTTTTTGAATAGTCATTTCATGACTTTCTTTTTAAAGGAACCAAAGGTAAATAAAAACAGTAGTATAGAAGTACCATTAAGTATGTGTTCAGCACTGTGACAATTATTGTTACAAGCCATATTTATTTTAGAGCATGATCAGCGTACAACTAGAGCCTTGTTTTTTTTTCTCTTTCTTTTTGTTATTCATGCCTGTTAACTGAGTGTTTGTTTCTTATTTCCATAGATTGAGTGGGGAGCTTGTGCACTTGTTCTCACAGGAAACACAGTCATCTTTGCAACTATACTAGGCTTTTTCTTGGTCTTTGGAAGCAATGATGATTTCAGTTGGCAGCAGTGGTGAAAAGGAATTACTGAACTATTGTCAAATGGACTTCCTGTCATTTGTTGGCCATTCATGCACACAGGAGATGAGGCAGTTAATGCTGAATGATATAGCAAGCCTCTTGGGGGTATTTTAGGTGCTCCCTTCTCACTTTTATTGTAAGCATACTGTTTTCACAGAGACTTGCTGAAGGATTAAAAGGATTTTCTCTTTTGGAAAAGCTTGACTGATTTCACACTTATCTATAGTATGCTTTTTGTAGTGTCCTGCTGACTTTAAATATTTATGTAGTTTTCCTGTTCAGTTTATTGTTTTGGAATCAATATGCAACGTTAAACACTTTTTTAATGTAATCATTTGCATTGATTAGGAGTTCAGAATTCCACCGGCTGTATCATTGGGCAAGTACATCTTTTCTCTTAAAATGATTTAGCCTCCATTATTACAAAAAATTATAAAAATAAGTTTTCAGTCAGTCAGGATGACGTCACTCCCAATGTTATACAAACATGCAGACAGTTGGCATACGTTATAAACTATATACTCAGTGCAAATACAGCTGCATTTATACCTCAGAGGGGCCAAGTGTTAATGCCTACGCCCCCCGCAAGTGTTGCTGGTTTTATTAGTAGACAGCTGTTTTGTGAATTGAAAATTATTTTATGGAATTGCTACAGAGTGCTTTTCTTTTCAATTGTTAGAAGAATTTATGTTAAACTTTAAGGTAAGGGTGTAAAAACAGATTTTTGAGATGGGTTTTTATTTATGTTTATTATCATTAGAGTGAGTTGCAATGTCGGAAGAAATGACGTTGAAATTCCAGTTTTTGAATCCTGTTTCTATTTATAAGTGAAATTTGTGATTTCCTATCACCCTTTCATGTTTTACCCTGGTAAAATGGACATACATGGAACCACTACTGAAGAGGGACAGTTGTATGTTTGCATCATATGTACCAGAAAACCTTCCTCTGCTTCCTCCTTTTAACTTATTTTGTATGTTGTATATATTACATAAAATAACTTTTCAAATATAGTTTAATAACACAAGTGTTTACTTACCCGGAAAATAATTGCTATGCCATACGTTCAGACTGCCCCCCTCCCCTGCAAGGCCTTGCCATAATTAACAAGTAACTTGTCTTACAGATAATTCATGCATTAACAGTTTAAGATTTAGACCATGGTAATGGTAGTTCTTATTCTCTAAGGTTATATCATATGTAATTTAAAAGTATTTAAGACAAGTCTCCTGTATACCTCTGAACTGTTTTGATTTTGATTTCATCATGATAGATCTGCTGTTTCCTTATAAAAGGCATTTATTGTGTGAGTTAATGCAAAGTAGCCAAGTCCAGCTATATAGCAGCTTCAGAAACATACCTGACCAAGAAATTCCCAGTAACCAGGCATGATCAGTTGGTAGTGGTCATTTTCATCTAAAAATTATCAGGACTTTTTTCGGGAGCGGGTTATAAAAACATTCAAGTTGGTCTGACAGTATTTGTTAAGGATATTTGTATGTTTATTTAGTATATTTACAGAGAAATTATTTCAACTACAGCCAAAACTCAGTAATCATGACAGCTATCTTTTGTTGTTTATGAAGTTTATTTCTCAAGAAAATGGGAACAAATTTGGGGTTTGTTAGCTTTTTTACTAAAGATGCCTAAAGCCACAGATTTTATTGTCTAACTCAAGCCATGACTTTTAGCTATGAGATGACAGGAAGCAGGGCATGTGGCTGGAGCCTTTACACTTGAGGTGGAAAGTGGCTTGTGGTATGATAATGTTCAGACTTAAAGAGGAAAGTGCAGGTGCACATGAGTCAGACAGCTGGTGAGACAGTTGGGAACTCTTTGTGCCTGTGATCTGGACTTTTTTTGCAGGAAGTGCATTCTCTGGTCCTTCTCCATTTTCTGTTCTAGATGTCAGTGCAGTGCACTGCTGCTGTTTTATCCACTTGGCCATAGACTCTTTTTCTAACAGCTGCATTTTCTTTCTATATACTAATTGCATTGGCAGCATTGTGTCTTTGACCTTGTACACTAGCTTGACATAGTGCTGTCTCTGATTTCTAGGCTAGTTACTTGAGGTATGAATTTTCCATAGAATATGCACTGATACAGCATTACCCATTCTTCTATGGAAAGAAAACTTTTGATGATGAAACAATAAAGATTTTAAATATCTATTTTAGTTTGTGGGTGTTTTTGAAATGAAAATATACTGCACACTTTAGTTCTGAAGAGCATTAACCATTTTAATAATGTGATGTAAAGCAAGTACGCCATTGGTGTAATGTGATACTTGCAGAAGTTTCAGTTCCAAAATAAAATGGAAACCATAGTAACAGATAACTACAATGCAGCCCTGTGATTTTGAGCTATAGTAAAAGGATTGGTAATCTGGGAAGTAGAATTGTTACATAATCTTTTACAAAAACAGTTATAGAAGGTTTTGTTGACATTTAAGACTACTACTGTTCTAAAGGCAAGGTCTTACTTGTTCTTAAATTTTCAGAACTTATGTATTTACTACTATTCATTATTATAGCGCTTTACTTTTTGCAGACTTTTTTTTTTTTTTTTCGGAGTGTTGCTCTGTCACCCAGGCTGGAGTGCAGTGGCATGAACTCAGCTCACTGCTGCAACCTCTACCTCCATGGTTCAAGTAATTCTCCCACCCCAGCCTCCCAAGTACAGGGATTACAGGCACTCACCATCATGTCCGGCTAGTTTTTGTGTTTTTAGTAGAGATGAGGTTTCACCATCTTGGCCAGGATGGTCTCCATCTCTTGACCTCATGTGACCCACCTGCCTCGGCCTCCCAAAGTGCTGGGATTACAGGTGTGAGGCAGACATTTTAAACAATTAAAAAATGTTTCTGTGTGGTACACTGTGAAAAGAGAAAAGTACTGTTCTCTTTTTTCAAACATTAATCATGTCCCAAATTATCCTAATTATAATCTCATCATATAATTTAGGTTGTGGACACTAAATGTCTGCTCTGGTATGATTTTGGGGGCATTGTCAAAATAAACCAGGTTGGTTTCTTTTGTTTTTCTTTTAGACTTTCTCTGTCACCCAGGCTGGAGTCAGTGGTGTGATCTCAGCTCACTGCAACTTCTGTCTCCTAGGTTCAAGCGATTCTCATTCCTCAGCCTCCTGAGTAACTGGAATTACAGGCATGCGCCACCACGCCTGGCTAATTTTTTTACTTCTTGTAGAGATGGGGTTTTGCCATGTTGGCCACAGTGGTCTCAAACTCCTGGCCTCAAGTGATCCCACAACCCGCCTCAGCCTCCTGAGTAGCTGGGATTACAGGCGTGAGTCACTGCACTTGGCCAAAATAATCCAGATTTCCAAACTCTAGGATATTTATATTGAATGTGACTAGATTCCTAAGTTTCAGATAACTTCTAATCAGTGCACCAAAGTTAACAAGCAGCACGTTATTGTGAAGTGGTATGTGTGTTTTAGATTCCAGGATGCTTTATGATGTATACGATTGGTGGGAAGTTGAAATTCATATTTCTTCCCTATAAGCCTGTATTGCCCTTTGTTCCAGTGAAGATTAGGAACTTTGATTTTATTACAGGTCCACTCATTTTATAGCATTCCCAAAGAAGAACACATCCTGGAGGTAAATCTTTTAGATCACTGAAGCTTTACTTATTAAGAACTAATGTTTGTTTTACTTTCATTTGATGAAAGTATTAGATAGATTATACACTTGTGCTTAGCATATATTAAAACACTTTAATTTTTCCCTGGTAATTTAGGACTGTCATCATAAACTATTCCCCCCCACCACCATAAATGGCTGCATACCTGTATTTTTCTGTAATTGTGTTTTTGATATCTTTTCATACAACTGAGTATTTGTTTCTAGCACCCCTTAACTTATTTTGTTTCCAAGTTGCTGATTTACAGTATATTAGGAAGAGTGGAAAGTGGACAAGGAAAAAAATCAGGCAACCAAGCTCATTAAGTCAATTATGTAACATTTCTGTACATAGTACAACATCAGTGGACTTAATTAGGGTGTGCTTC
>NW_016107320.1:5264315-5279415 GCF_001604975.1 Cebus imitator
GAGTCTGGTTCTGTCGCCCAGGCTGCAGTGCAATGGCACAATCTTGGCTCACTGCAACCTCTGCCTCCCAGGTTCAAGCCATTCTCCTGCCTCAGCCTCCTGTGTAGCTGGGATTACAGGCATACACCACCACCCCAGCTCATTTTTTCTTTTTTTTTTTCCTTCTTAAGATGGGGTTTCACCATGTTGGTCAGGCTGGTCTTGAACTCCCGACCTCAGGTGATCCACCTGCCTTAGCCTCCAAAGTGCTTGGATTACAGGCGTGAGCCACCACGCCTGGCCATTTTTGTATTTTAGTAGAGATGGGGTTTCACTGTTGGTCAGGCTGGTCTCAAACTCCTGACCTCATGATCAGCCCGCCTCCACCTCCCAAAGCACTGGGATTACAGGTGTGAGCCACTGTGCCCAGCTGTGACAGGTATTCTTCCTCTTGAAAGGCTTTTTTTTTCCTCTTTTTTTTTTTTTTTTTTTTTTTGAGATGGACTCTTACTCTGTCTCCAGGCTGGAGTACAGTGGTGGGATCTTGGCTCACTGCAACCTCCAGCTCCCTGGTTCAAGCGATTCTCCTGCCTCAGCCTCCCGAGTAGCTGGGATTACAGGCATGCACCACCGCACCCAGCTAATTTTTGTATTTTTAGTAGAGACGGGGTTTCACCGTGTTGGCCAGGATGGTATCCATCTCCTGACCTCGTGATCCGCCTGCCTCAGCCTCCCAAAGTGCTGGGATTACAGGTGTGAATCACTGTGTGGCCAAAAGGCTTTTTTAAGAAAAAAAAATCTAATTTTTAACTGTATACTAGATAATCTGAGGTTGCAAAAGGAGCACCAGATAAGGGAGGTATTACCGTGCTGTGCAGCTGAATAAGCCTCATAATTAAGTTTGCTACACTTAGGCGTTATTCTGAGCTCAAGATACCCATGGACCTTTATCTGACTTCTGGGGTCTTACATCTCACTTCACCCTTTGTGTTTAGTTACTAAAAGTTTAGGGATGAAGACAGATTTACAGTTTCTTTTTACAAGAAACTTTAGACTATGTTTTGTGTCCAGACTCTTGAAGATTATTTGAATTCATCTGTGGGTTTATGCCCATACACACGGTTAGTAATTCAGATAGTAACTGTTAAGCTTATAAATTCCAGCAGAGGGTGATGGGAACAGAGAGAATCCAAACCTGTTTCCATGAGTGAGAGATTTTGACCATAAAACATTTATTTTTCAACTGTAATTGTGGGGAGTTTTGTATTTAGAGGAGTACTTTGTGTGTGTGTGTGTGTGTGTGTGTGTGTGTGTGTGTGTGTGTGTGTGTGTGTAGGTATAGTGAGAGCAGAATCAGGAATTTTTTTTACTTAAAAAACCAGTAGAGGCCAGGCATGGTGGCTCATACGTGTAATCCCAGCATTTTGAGAGGCTGAGGTGCGCAGATCACTTGAGGTCAGGAGTTCAAGATCATCCTGGCCAACATAGTGAAACTCTGTCTCTACTGAAAATACAAAAATTATCAGGTACGGTGGCGGCATCTGTAGTCCTAACTGGTCAGGAGACTGAGGCAGGAGACTCACTTGAACTCAGGAGGCAGAGGGTGCAGTGAGCCAAGATTATGCCACAGCACTCCAGCTTGGGTGACAGAGTGAGACTCCGTCTCAAAAAAAAGAAAAAAACAAGTAGAACTTCTAATACTATGAAAGAGAAGCGTTGTGGCAGTTTACAACCATAGAAACCAGCAAATAGAATAAAATACTAAAGAATAAACTCAAGTATTTCCATATCTGTTTGTAAGAGCATTAGTATTTATTATCTTGATACACTTTTTTTTTAAGAGCAGAGAAATAGGCCAGACATGGTGGCTCACGCCTGTAATCCAAGCACTTTGGGAGGGAGGGTGAGGCTAGCGTGAGGTCAGGAGTTTGAGACCAGCCTAGCTAGTATGGTGAAACCCCGTCACTACTAAAAAATACAAAAAAAAAAAAAATTAGCCAGATATGCTGGTGGGCACCTGTAGTCCCAGCTACTCTGGAAGCAAAGGCAGAAGAATCACGAACCAGGGAGGTAGAGGTTGCAGTGAGCCAAGATTGTGCCACTGTACTCCAGCCTGTGCAACAGAGCAAGACTGTGTCTCAGAAACAAAGCAAGCAAAAAAAAGAACAGGAAAATACATTGGGAAAATCAAAACAAGAAAGAGAAGCCTTGGTGGATCTGAAACTAAGAAATTTCTGAGAAAATGAAAACAAACGAGATCATATTGAAGAGGGAAACTGCAGCCTAACACGCTGCTAGCAGGCATGGGACAATACTACCATAAAAGGAGAGAGCCCTGCCAAGAAGCCCGCCTCGCTGCAAGAGGTGGCATCCAGGAGCAGGAGGGGGCTTATTGCGGCAACTTACAAGGGGAGGCCTTGGGGTGCTGTAGGGGAGCAGCCAAGCCAACAGATGCCTATGCATCTCCATGTACACAGGCATCTCCATCACACCCTCCATTCTGGGCTGGAGAGAACATGTTTCCCGTAGTAGCGAGGATAAGAATACCAAGTCTGGAAGAGCAGCCACCAGGCACTGCTCAGCAGCACACCGTTTTCATCCCTAATGCTGGGAAAACAGTGTGCCTCTTCCTTTAGTGAGGCCACACAAGCAGGCACGGCTAGCCGTTCAGCCAGGGGGTCTCAATGCAAAGCGGATCACCTGTCAGTGCCGGAAGAAAACAAATTCGGAGAACTCACCACTGAGGAAACAATGGAACACACTGAAGCACCGCTTTTACGGTTTTAAGTATTGGAGCCACTGACCAGCCTAAGAAGACCCTAGCAACTGTTGTACAAAGTCAAGCTGATGAAGGTTAAAGTTAGACAGCATTTTACATTTTTTGCACCCAAATCCAATTAGGCTGCCCAGGATGGAACCCTAAGGAAAACACATCATTTTGGTTTTCCTCAGAGGCTCTCTGTTTTATCACAAGATGGATTTGATTCAAAGACACATAGTATAATCTCCTTCCTGTAACACTTGTCCTGAGACAATGAACCCAGAACCTGCCATCTGCTTGGATAGGAAGGAAGGGAAAAGTTATGCTCAGAATGACACATCTTATATGAAATTTTTTGTTTTGTTTTGTTTTGTTTTTTTGAGATGGAGTCTGTCTTGCTCTGTCACCCAGGCAGGAATGCAGTGGTGTGATCTTGGCTCACTGCAACCTATGCCTCCCTGGCTCAAGCGATTCTCCTGCCTCAGCCTCCCAAGTAGCTGGGATTCCAGAAGCCCACCACCATGCCCAGCTCATTTTTGTATTTTTAGTAGAGATGGGTTGTCACCATGTTGGCCAGGCTAGTCTCAAACCCCTGACCTCTAGTTATCTGCCCACCTCAGCTTTCCAAAGTGCTCGGATTACAGACATGAGCCACTGCACTCAGCTTACATGACATTTTGGATACCCACCTAGAACCCTACAGGGACCATTGTGGACATTTATTCAAGTTGGAAAACGCTCTGATGGAGTCCAGATGGGCTCAATTATGCTGCAGCAGCGAACGACTCCCAACTCTCAGGGCCAACAAGAAAGGTTTATTTCTCACTCGCTACCTGTTCATCATGGATTGGCTGTGACTCTACTGGAAGATTGTCTCAGGAACCTGGGCTGTCAGTAGCATTGTCCGTCTTTTGGCAGGCTTGGGAACAAGCATGGAGGCCTCCATACCATAGTAGCTATTAAGCTGTTAGATCTTCTGCCTAGAGGTCATACACAACTCCTCTACTCCCCATTCATTGCTGGAGCAAGTCACAAAGCCACGCCTTATCTCAAGCCATCAGGGAACATAAATGCCAACAAGATAGTCGACCACCCTTCTTTTTTGCTTTTTTGAGATGGAGTTTTGCTCTTGTCATCCGGGCTGAAATGCAATGGCATGATCTCGGCTCACTGCAACCTCTGCCTCCCAAGTTCAAGCGATTCTCCTGCCTCAAAGTCCCAAAATGCTGGGATTACAAGCGTGAGCCACCCTGCCCAGCAAATCAAAAAAACCTTAAGGCCCAGTGTGGTGGCTCAAGTCTGTAATCTCAGTGCTTTGGGAGGTCAAGGGAGGATCACTTGAGGCCAGGAGTTTCAGATCAGCCTGGACAAAATAGTGAAGACCCTGTTTCTACAAAAAATTTTTAAAATCCTAAAGTTATCAAAGATTGATTGAATCAACTATGACTGTATTAGGTAGTTACTAAAAATTACATTGTGGAAAAATGCTTATAAACATAAAATTTTTATAATATTAAGTTTAAAAAGTGGGCTACAAAATAGAAATTAATATGAGCCTACTGTTTGGAAATATATATATATATATTTATATATATATTTAAATATATATTTATTGTTTGTTTAGTTGGCTGGTTTTTTGGGTTTTTTTTTTTTTTTTTTTTGAGACCAAGTCTCCTTCCGTCCTCCAGGCTGCAGAGCAGTAAGGGAATCTTGGCCCACTGCAAACTCTGCCTCCTGGGATCAAGCGATTCTCCTGCCTCAGACTCTGGAGTAACTGGGATTACAGGCGTGTGCCACCATACCTGGCTAGTTTTTGTATTTTTAGTAGAGATTGAGTTTGCCAGGCTGGTCTCCAATTCCTGACCTCAAGTGATCTGCCTGCTTTGGCCTCTCAAAGTGCTGGGATTATAGGTGTGAGCCACCGCATCCCTCCAGGAAAACATAAATATATTAATATATGTACACATAGATACATATGTATATGTGGAAAAAGCTGTAAGGTTCTTGTACTAATTTTCCAGGGCTGCAATAACAAAGTACCACAGACTGGGTAGTTGAAACAGCAGACATCTATTTTCTCACTGTTGGAGGCTAAAAGTCCAACATTAAGGTGTCAGCAGATTCAGCTTTTTCTGAGACCTCCCTCTTTGGCTTGCAGATGGCCCATTTTCCCTGTGTCCTCACACAAAAGTGTTGGGATTACAGGTGTGAGCTGCCACTGCACTCTATCTAGTTTTTTTAATGTAAATTTTATAATTCGCTTGTCAATTTCTATTTTTGTGTCTGTGTCCTAATTGATTTTAGAGGGATGCCAGTCATATTGGACTAGGGCCCATTCTAATGACCTCATTTAACCTTAATTACATCTTTAAAGCCCTATTTCCAAATATAGTCACATTCTGAGGTACTGAGGGTTAGGATATGAATTTTAGAGGAGCACTACTCAGCTCATAACAGCTATATATGAAAATATTAATTATATGTTTTTAAAATATGGAGAATTTTTTTTTTTTTTTTTTTTTTTTTTTTTTTTTTTTTTTTTTTTTTTTTTTTTTTTTTTTTTTTTTTTTTTTTTTTTTTTTTTTTGAGACGGAGTTTCGCTCTTGTTACCCAGGCTGGAGTGCAATGGCGCGATCTCGGCTCACCGCAACCTCCGCCTCCTGGGTTCAGGCAATTCTCCTGCCTCAGCCTCCTGAGTAGCTGGGATTACAGGCACGCGCCACCATGCCCAGCTAATGTTTTGTAGTTTTAGTAGAGACAGGGTTTCAGCATGTTGACCAGGATGGTCTCGATCTCTTGACCTCGTGATCCAGCCGCCTCGGCCTCCCAAAGTGCTGGGATTACAGGCTTGAGCCACCGCGCCCGGCAAAATATGGAGAATTTTTTAATGATTTTTTAATAAAATTGCTTATAGGTCAGGCCTGGTGGCTCATGTCTATAATCCCAGCACTATAGCAGGCCGAGGTAGGCAGATCACTTCAGGTCAGGAGCTCAGGACCAGCCTGGCCAACATGGCAAAATGCCATCTCTACTAAAAATACAAAAACTAGCAGGGCATGGTAGCACATGTCTGTAATTCCAGCTACTAGGGAGGCTAAGGCAGGAGAATGGCTTGAACCTGGGAGGCAGAGGTTGCAGTGAGCCAAGATCGTGCCACTGCACTCCAGACTGGGCAAAATAATAAATAAATGTTTTTAATGTTGCACATTAAACTACCTCAAATAAAATAATAAAATTATAATTGATTGTCATTATTAATAATAATTTTTGCCCCAAGCAAGTTTCCGAAAAGGGTCCAAATAGCTCATCCCTTTGAAGCAGATTCTGAGTTGGAAAATCTGTTAACAGTTGCTTCCTCTGTGACAAGCATAAAAGAACAGTGTGGATCCAGCTCTTCCCCAGCCATTCTGGGAAAAATAGAAGATTAAGAACTATGGTAAGACTGCAACAGATGTTACGTGATACTCTTTTAGGTGTAAAATATAAAGGAGGCAAAATATAAATGATCGCTTAATAAGTTGTATATATTTGTATATGCATATACATGTATATTTTTTTAACTCTGGTAACAAAATACTTAACATGAAATCTGCCATCTTTGTTTTGTTTTGTTTTGTTTCTGAGACGGGTTCTTTCTCTGTCCCCCCGACTGGAGCGCAGTGGTGCAATCTCAGTTCACTACAACCTTCACCTCTCCAGCTTGAGCAATCCTCTTGTCTCAGCCTCTCATGTAGCTGGGACTACAGTCACACACCACCATGCCCGGCTAATTTTTGTATATTTTTTTAGAGATGAGGTTTCGCTTTGTTACCCAGGCTGGTCTCGAATTGCTGGGCTCAAGTGATCCACCAGCCTTGGATTTCCAAAGCGCTGGGACTACCGGCGTGAGCCACCCCGCCCAGCTGTTTTGCTTTTCTTTTGAAGCGGGACTGGCTGAAATACCATCTTAAATTATCAAGTGTGCACTTTGGTATTGCTGTGTACCTGCATAATTCTATACAGCATATCTCTAGAACTTTTTCATCTTGCTTGACAAACTCTACTCCCATTTCCCCCTCCTCCTGCCCCGTGGCAGCCACCATTCTACACTGTTTCTGTGAGTCTGACTCTAGGTACCGCCTATACATGGAATCATGTAGCATTTGTCCTTCTGGGACCGGTCGATCAGCTGTGTTTTGTTTACTGACTCCCATCCCCTTTTACCACAGGAGCCTTGAAACTACATTTTCTCAATTCCCTTACCTCCAGGTTTCTGTGTTTCCTCTACATATTGTGTTTTGTGTGTTTTGCTGTTTATTTTTTTGATTTACTTTTTATTTTTTTGAGACGGAGTCTCACTCTGTCGCCCATCCTAGAGTGCAGTGGCGCCTTGTTGGTTCACTGCAACCTTGGCCTCCTGGGTTCAAGCAATTCTCCTGCCTTAGCCTCCCGAGTAGCTGGGATTACAGGCACATGCCACCACACCTGGCTAATCTTTTGTATTTTCAATAGAGATGGGGTTTTGCCACGCTGGCCAGGCTGGTCTTGAACTCCTGAGCTCAAGTGATCCGCCAGCCTCAGCCTCCCAAGGTGCTGGGATTGCAGGTATGCACCATTGCGTCCGGCCTATATATTCTTAATAAGATAAACTCATAAGATTACTTAGAAACCTGAAGGAAAGCAAAAGACTTCCTTCCTCTGCCAGCAGTGGTGTGTGGGCTTTGGTGTGTTTTTTCTGGGGCTGCAAAGACTCCATTGCACTGCTTTTTACCAGATGCAGGGATATGTGATTCTGGCATAGTTTCTTGGCCTCTGGATGGCAGTAGAAATGTCCTGATAAGGGTGTCAGGTCTAACAGGAAAGCTGGTGGAGGTCCCCTTACCTTCTGCTCCCCCAAGCATTCTGGTGATTTCTTTTTTGCTTTATTTTTTTTTTATTTTTTATTTTTATTTATTTTTTTATTTTTTGAGACAGAGTTTCGCTCTTATTACCCAGGCTGGAGTGCAATGGCGCGATCTCGGCTCACCGCAACCTCCGCCTCCTGGGTTCAGGCAATTCTCCTGCCTCAGCCTCCTGAGTAGCTGGGATTACAGGCACGCGCCACCATGCCCAGCTAATTTTTTGTATTTTTAGTAGAGACGGGGTTTCACCATGTTGACCAGGATGGTCTCGATCTCTTGACCTCGTGATCCACCCTCCTCGGCCTCCCAAAGTGCTGGGATTACAGGCGTGAGCCACCGTGCCCGGCCTTGCTTTATTTTTATGTTAAAAAAAAATTAGGGCTGGGCGTACTGGCTCACGCCTATAATCCAAGTACTTTGGAGGCCAAGGTGGGTGGATCACCTGAGGTCGGGAGTTCAAGACCAGCCTGACCAACATGGTGAAACCCGTCTTTGAAAAAAAAAAGGAAAAAAAAATTAGGCTGGCACAGTGGCTCATCCCTGTAATCCCAGCACTTTGGGAGGCCAAGGCAGGCAAATCACTTGAGGTCAGGAGTTCAAGACCAGCCTGGCCAAAATTGTGAAACCCCATCTCTACTAAAAATACAAAACATTAGCAGTACCTGGTGGCATGCACCTGTAATCCCAGCTACTCAGAAGGCTGAGGCAGGAGAATCTCTTGAACCTGGGAGACAGAGGTTGCAGTAAACCGAGATTACGCCATTGCACTCCACCCTGGGCAACAGAGCAAGACTCCCTCTCAAAAATAAAAATTAACTTCCAGTGTCAAGGTAATTCAATGTGAAAAGAATCATCTTTTCTTTTTTTTTTTTTTTTTGAGACGGAGTTTCACTCTTGTAACCCAGGCTGGAGTGCAATGGCGCGATCTCGGCTCACCGCAACCTCCGCCTCCTGGGTTCACGCAATTCTCCTGCCTCAACCTCCTGAGCAGCTGGGATTACAGGCACGCGCCACCATGCCCAGCTAATGTTTTGTATTTTTAGTAGAGACGGGGTTTCACCATGTTGACCAGGATGGTCTCGATCTCTTGACCTCGTGATCCACCCGCCTCCGCCTCCCAGAGTGCTGGGATTACAGGCTTGAGGCACCGCGCCCGGCAAGAATCATCTTTTCAATACGGTTATTCTGGGATAACTGGATACCACATGCAAAAGAATGAAATTGGACCCCCTATTTCACTCTGTATTCAAAAATTCACTCAAAATTTGTATGGTGAACGAAAATTCCTGTATCTGACTTTTCTCTTCCTTTTCTACCCAGTAGTCTCTTGTACACTTGTTTTCATATAAATTTTTTAACCTATACAAAAATAGAACTCCCCATCAACCAGTTTCAACAATTCTCAACACGTGGCTGTTCTGTTTCATCCATGTATTCCCCATTCTTTCTAACTCAGATTATTCTGAAGCAAATCCAAGACGTATAATTTAATCTGTGGGTATCTTTAAAATGTGACCCTTCCATATTCTAAAAAAACCCACAATATGATTATTACACCTGAAAGAGTTAATGATCAAGCTTTACTATCCAGTTAGTGTTTAAATTTCCCTAAAAATCCTTTCAAAGGTGGTTCATTTAAATCAAGATCTAAACAAAGTCCACACATTTACATAACTATATAAACAGAAAAAAAATTATACAAATAAAATATACTTAGGGTCAGGTGCATATTTAAGAAATGGAGAGGAAATTACTTTTGCTCTTTTCTTCCATCCTGAACAGGATGTTCCCTTGAATTCAGATCATTACCATGAGTGTCACCCACTAGGAGTTAACATAATGTTCTTTCCACAGGGAAATGCCATCTAAGTTCCAAACAAACAATTTAGAAGCAAAGTTGTGGAAATTTTGAAGCAAAGTTCTAAAATTTTTAAACAATTTAGAAGCAAAGTTTACAATTCCTCTAATAAATTGAGAATGCCACAAAACATCACCTCACATGTCCTTGGGCTAATGAATCCACCAAAGGCACTCAACATAACATACCCAGATTGGCCACGAAACTAAACCGAAGTATCACTTGAATCTTAGTATCACTTGAATCTTATGAACTGCACAGATTCCCTGCAAGGAAAACATAGATACATGCTTAATTATCTTAACTGTTGTAGCTTAAAAAGTGTTTCTGAAGAAAAACATGCTGCAAGAACCAAGCAAGACAAAAAGACTTCCTTAGAAATCACCTGACATTGAGGCCTGGTGCGGCGGCTCACACCTGTAATCCCAACACTTTGGGAGGCCGAGGTAGGCAGATCATGAGGTCAGGAGATCGAGACCATCCTGGGCAATACGGTGAAACACCATCTCTACTAAAATACAAAATAATTAGGTGGGCGTGGTGGCACGCGCCTGTAGTCCCAGCTGCTCAGGAGGCTGAGGCAGGAGAATCACTTGAACTTGGGTGGCAGAGGATGTATGAGCCGAGATCATGCCACTGCACTATAGCCCTACAGACTGGGTGACAGAACAAGACTCCATGTCAAAAAAATAATAATAAAAGAAAGAAATTATCTGACATCTCTAGCTGTTGTTATGATTGTCCCTGGAAATGGGGCCAAAGCAGATTAATAAGTATTTGACAGTTATGAACTGCCAAATATAGGCTAAGAAATTAAGCCTACTATTCAGGAAAGAAAGAGAGAAGTTAACAGTGTTTTCTTAGTAGGAGAGAACTATTGTCAACTCTCAGTTTTTTAATGAGCCACAAAAATATCACTTTGTTCTTTTATACAATAGAAAACAAATGGAGGGAACATAATAGGAAATGCTGGCAGTTTATAAAGAACCTTAAGCCCTCAGCAGATTTTCTTCCATTGCTTTCTATAAAATTCTTGCTGGATGAATAGAGCCAGGTTGGGAGATGGATACCTTACTTTTTCTCCTTAATGTGTTGACAAATTAATAGAGCACTTACACAAGCATAGTGCCTTCAGTTTTAAAATTAAATACTCTAAAAGGATATTTTATCCACATCCTGTTTTGGCCTACTAGGGAACTTGGGCCCCAGAGGGAATTGCCTGGGTCCCACAGTTGGCCCGTGTTAGAACTGGGGCCCGGCCAGAACTTCTGCCTTCAGGAGAGGGGTTCAGGCTGCTTCCCCATGAGATGGCTTTGCTAACATTAGAATCAGCAGTTATCAGGAAGAAAATGCTAAAGTTGTCATGGCCATTTTACTCTATCATTTCTTTTTTTTGAGACAGAGTCTTGCTTTGTAGCCCAGGCTGGAGTGCAATGGCATGATCTTGGCTTGCTGCAAACTCCACCTCCTGGGCTCAAGCAATTCTCCTGCCTCAGCCTCCTGAGCAGCTGGAACTACCGGCACCCGTCACCACGCCCAGCTAATTTTTGTATTTTTAGTAGAGATGGGGTTTCACCATGTTGGCTAGGCTGGTCTCGAACTCCTGACCTCATGATCTGCCTACCTCGGCCTTGCAAAGTACTAGGACTACAGGTATGAGCTACCGCGCCCAGCCTTTATCATTTCTTTTGAAATGCTTTGGAAATAGATGCATTTGGACATTTGGTAAAAGCTCACATAAAATACAATCACTATCCATTCACCTCTTAGCACTGAACTCTTAAACTATGGAGAATCGAGTTTCCTGAACCATCTCCTATGTTATAAATCTGAAAAATCTGTTGTAAGTGATTTGAATGTACTATCTAATAGTTGGCATTCTAATCAGGATAATTACTAATGATTGCAATTAGATCATTGCAACGCCCATAATCTATGGTCTTTATGATGTGCCTGTGAATGTAGGGGTCAAATCAGTTCTTTCACATCCACTGAACCTGCTCCACCATCAAAATCAGCATGCTCCTTATCAATTGATCCTTCTCCCTCCATCACCCACCTATGCCAGGCAGCTGCCAGGACCTCTCAGGTGACCTGAGAGAGGGCTCATTGCCTACAGAAGGGAGATCACATAGGTTGAGTAGCATTTCTGGGCAGAGGTAGAACACGACCTCTTGGCAGTTTTCTGGTTTAAGACATCTAGTGCCTGCCGTTATGAATTCCTCAAACTCTCTGTCTGGGCCTCTGACTTAGTCCATTTTGTGCTGCTATAACAGAATACCTGAAACTGGGTAATTTACAAATAACAGTTTATTTCTTACAGTTCTGAAGGCTAGAAAGTCCAAGCTCCAGGAGCCCACATCTGGCAAATGCCTTCTTGTTACACCATCCCATGGCAGAAGGTGGAAAGATAAGAGAGCATGTATGAGAGAGAATAACAGATGGAATTTGCAGTGGGGCGCAGTGCCTCACGCCTGTTATCCCAGCATTTGGGAGGCCAAGGTGGGTGGATCACCTGAGGTCAGGAGTTTGAGACCATCCTGCCCAACATGGCGAAACCCCGTCTCTACTAAAAATACAAAAATTAGCTGGGTTGTGGTGGCATGTGCCTGTAGTCCCAGCTACCAGGAGGCTGAGGCAGGAGAATTACTTGAACCTGAGAGGCAGAAGTTGCAGTGAACTGAGATTGAGCTACTATACTCCGGCTTGGGGGACAGAGTGTGACTCCACGTCAAAAACAAACAAAAAACTAAAAATAATTTAAAAAAAAAAAAGATATAACATGGAGCCTCAAACCCTTTTATAATCAACATTAATCCTTGGATGAGGGTGGAATTCTCATGACCTAAATATAGCCATGCTCCCCATAATGACGTTTCAGTCAATGACAGATCACATATATGACAGTGGTCCTATAAGATAATAATGCAGCTGAAAAATCCCTATTGCCTAGTGATGTAGCTGCTGTGTTAGAACTGTCTGTGTTTTCAGTACAGCAACATGCTATGCAGGTTTGCAGCCTAGGAACAATAGGCTATACCAGAGGCCCCCAACCTTTTTGGCGCCAGGGACCGGTTTTGTGAAAGACAATTTTACATGGACTAGGGGGTGGGTGGGGGATGGTTCAGAATGATTCAAGTGCATTACTTGTATTGTGCACTTTATTTCTGTTATTATTACTTATAATATATAATGAAATGATTATATAGCTCACCATAAGGTAGAATCAGTGGGAACCCTGGGCTTGTTTTCCTGCAAGTAGACAGTCCCATCTGGGGGTAATGGGAGAGAGTGACAGATCATCAGGCATTAGAGTCTCATCAGAAGCATGCACAGTTCACAATAGAGTTCGCACTCCTATGAAAATCTAATGCCACTGATCTGACAGGAGGCAGAGCTCAGGCAGTAATGCGAGCAATGGGGAGTGGCTATAAATACAGATGAGGCTTCAGTCGCTTGCCTGCCACTCACCTCCTGCCATGAGGCCCAGTTCCTAAGAGGCCATGGATCAGTACTTGGGGGTCAGAGACCACTAGGTTACACCATATAGCTTAGGCTACTAGACTAGCCTAGGTCTAGTAGGCTAGACCATCCAGCTTTGTGCAAGTCCACTCTATGACATTCATACAATGACAAAATAGCCTAACAATTCATCAATCAGAATGTGTCCCCATATTAAGTGACACATGACTGTACCTTCCATTAGGCGCCACCTCCCAACACTGCTGCCCTGGGGATTGCATTTCTAACACAGAAACTTTAGGTGACACATTCAAACCATACCAGCCTCCTTTTCCAAGTTCTCGTGGAATTGATGAATCCAGTATAGATGAATCGACATACTGAATGATTATCAGTGAAGTCTTCCTGTGGTTTGCTTTATGAAACTACATGGATTAAAAAATGCTGAGGTTGGATTGTCTCCTTTGGAGAAGTTTGACTACTGGAGTGGATCGCTAAACCTGGGACATCCATTAAAGCCACTGCCTGCCTGTTGATCATGACAACTGTCTACAGATTAGAGAGACTAGCTCAGCTTAATAGCTGCTGTGATTCAGAAGGATGGTGCTGCACTATGAGGGTAGCTTATCCAGAATAGTATATTGACAGGGAAGCCCAGCATTATGGGAGGCTGAGGTGGGAGGATCACTCAAGGCCAAGAGTTCAAGACCAGCCTGGCCAACATAGCAAATCCCCATCTGTACTAAAAATACAAAAAAAAAAAAAATTAGCTAGGCATTGGTGGGGCATGCCTATAATTCAAGCTACTTGGGAATCTGAGGCATGAGAATTGCTTGAACCCAGGAGGCAGAAGTTGCAGTGAGCCGAGATGGCGCCACTGCACTCCAGACTGGGTGACAAAGTGAGACTCCATCTCAAAAAAAAAAAAAAAAAAAGAAAAAAAAGAAAAAAACAAATAATATGCTGACAGATGACCTGAGTTCTCATGAAACTTCCTAAATGATGCCATTTCAATCCATAAATAATGGACTCTTTAGTTCTTTGCTGCTCTTAGAAAGACTAATGCTGTAGCTTTCTGCTAAACATTTTCTTATTAAGCTTTGCCAGCATCCTGAGCTTGTTGGTTTTTATGGCTTAGTGTACCTTCCTCTTAGGTATTTCTTAATCACCAGACTCTCAGACACTACTTTCAAACAAACGAGTAAGGCCCCCTGGGGGTCTGAAAGAGCTGCCAAACCCTTCAGAGTGATTCGGCTGATGAAAGTGGGAGCCAGAGGTCGGGAGGTGTGATCTCATTGAGCGCTGTTTCCCTGGGTTCCTGGGCTCTAGTACTTGTTCCACAGAAGCGAGTTCAATTGTCCAGGGCTACTGCCAGCAAGACAGAGACTGCCGGCCCTGTCCTTGTGTTTGTAAGGATAGGCACAATTTGTTAAAATACTATTCTATTCTTGGGAGGCAAATGTGGGAGGATCGCTTGAGCCCCGGAGTTCAAGGGGGCAATGAGCTATGACTGTGCCACTGCATGCCAGCGTAGGTGACAGAGTGAGACCCTGCCTCAAAAAAAAAAAAACATACATCATACACACACACACACACACACACACACACACACACACACACACACGTGCGCGTGCACGTGCGTAGATCTATTCTGCTTGGGCCAATAAATGGGCCAAAACAAGATAGAAAGCAGGGGTAACCCCAGGGTTACTTCTAGATCAAGCAAGAGAAAAAAAACATCAAATCCAGATCTAGAGGCGAGGTCAGAGCACATTAATGAGAGGTTATTCAAAAAGGATAGTGATTGAATTTTTTTAAAAGAGGGGTGGGGTGTTAATAAGTAGGTGCTACCATCCATGGGCAGAGGGAATTCAGGAACAATGGGCAGAGTCTTGGAAGTAACAGAATGGGTAAATGCAGGATAGGGCAACTGTTACCAAATGGGAGAGAGCAGCGGGGGCGGAGTTGGGAAGTGAACGAGTTAAGACCTAACAAAAGAAACAGGACTGGAGGGAGACAATCTGTTCTCTGACCATCTTGGATCCAGGCTGTCCTCTGTGCAAACAGATGGCTCCAGTCTACATCTCTGGCTCCAACTTCTCTCCTTAGATCAATTCCACAAATCCATTTCTTTTCTTTTCCTTTTTTTTTTTTTTTTTT
>NW_016107320.1:5279520-5282123 GCF_001604975.1 Cebus imitator
GGAGTTTCGTTCTTCTTGCCCAGGCTGGAGTGCAATGGCGTCATTTTGGCTCACTGCAATCTCTGCCTCCCAGGTTCAAGCAATTCTCCTGCCTCAGCCTCCCAAGTAGCTAGGATTATAAGCGGACGCCACCATGCCCAACTAGCTTTTTGTATTTTTAGTAGAGACGGGGTTTCTCCATGTTGGTGAGACTGGTCTTGAACTCCCAACCTCAGGTGACCACCCCCACCCCACCCCCACTGCCTCTGCCTTCCAATGTGCTGGGATTACAGGCGTGAGCCACTGCACCCAGCCACGAATCACTTTCTATTGTCTAGAGAAATGTTCCTTCTACTACTGTCCAGAGAAATGAATCATTCTCTACAGGATGAAAACAGAAAAAGAAGGAAGCAGATGTCCTTGTCTAACCAATCAGAGTAGAAATTACCCCCGGCCATCAGTGGGGGGACATAGATTTGGGGGGCAGATTGCATTTTTAATGGCTTTATTAACCAAGTTCTTTTTTAAAAATTTAATATTTCCTTCATGAGCATTTCTCTAATCTTGAAGAGTACTCACTTAAAAAAATTACTGGGCTGGGCACCGTGGCTCATGCCTGTAATCCCAGCACCTTGGAAGGCCACGGAGGTTGGATGGCTTGAGCTCACGAGTTTAAGACCAGCCTGGGCAACATGGTAAAAAGCTATCTGTACAAAAAATTAGCCGGGCATAGTTGTGCGCTCCTGTGGTCCCAGCTACTTGGGAGGCTGAGGTAGGAGGATTGCTTGAGCCCAGGAAGCAGAGGCTGCAGTGAGCTGAGATCATGCCACTGCCCTCCAGCCTGGGTGACAAAGCCAGACTCTGTCTCAAAAAAAAAAAAAATTATTGAAGTGTAACATATATATGGAAAGTTGCACACATCTAAAGTGTACATCTTGAAGGATTTTCATCAACCGAACACACTCATGTAGACAGCTTCCCAGAAGTAACCCAATAAAAAGAACTTTTTTTGTGGCAGAATCTCTGACTATTCCCAACTCTGGGAAACCCCATTTAACTACTTTGTCTCCTCTGAGCTACTGAGTATGGTGAGAGAAAGTACAGGACCCTTCTGATTAAGGCCACTACAAGTTTTGGTGTGTGTGTGTGTGTGTATATGTGTGTGTGTGTGTGTGTGTGTTTTAATAGAGATGGCGTCTCCCTGTGTTGCCCAGGCTGGTCTCAAACTCCTGGGCTCAAGAGCTCCGCCTGCTTCAGTCTCCCAAAGTGCTGAGGTTACAGGCATGAGCCACTGCACCCCACCAAGGCCACTACAAATCCTTGCCATCTCTGTTTATCAAGACTCTCACTGCTTGTCATGTTACGTTCTGAGTGCTAAGACTGGGCTTGTTGTTTGCCTTCGTGTTAATCAGTGATATTCATCTATAACTTTCTAAGTGATCTATAGCTTCCAACTTAGTATTATCTTTGTGAAGTTTAAACGATTCAAAGTGTATTAGTCTGTTCTTGTACTGCTATAAAGTACTACCTGAGGCCAGGCGCGGTGGCTTACTCCTGTAATCCCAGCACTTTGGGAGGCCAAGGCGGATGGATCCCTTGTGGTCAGGAGTTCAAGACCAGCCTGGCCAACATGGTGAAACCCCAACTCTACTAAAACTACAAAAATTAGCTGGGCATGGTGGCATGTGCCTGTAGTCCCAGCTACTTGGGAGGCTGAGGCAGGAGAATTGCTTGAACCTGGGAGGTGGAGGTTGCAGTGAGCTGAGATCGTGCCACTGCCATCTAGCCTGGGTGACAGAGCGAGACCCTGTCTCCAGAAAAAAAAAAAAAGAAGAAGAAGAAGAAGAAGAAGAACCACCTGAGACTGGGTAATTAATAAAAAAAAGAGAAGTTTAATTGGCTCATGGTTCCACAGGCCATACAGGAAGCATGGCTGTACAGGAGGCCTCAGGAAACTTACAATCCTGGCGGAAGGTGAAGAGGAAAGAGGCACATTTTACATGGCTGGAGCAGGAGGAAGAGAAGGACAAGGGAGGTGCTACACACTTTTATAAACAACCAGATCTTGTGAGAATTCACTCACTATTACGAGAACAGCAAGGGAGAAATCCACCCTCATGATTTAATCACCTCCTACCAGGCCCCTCTTCCAACACTGGGGATTACAATTCAATATGAGATTTGGGTGGGGACACAAACCCAAACCATTGCAAAAAGCTTATTTGCAATTTTACAGTTTGAAAAGGATAAGAAGGATGGGTTTGGAATACTCAACAAGCTGTAATACCTGTACAATGCTTTGTATGGTGGGATAGATGTCACCCTGGGTAAGCAGATGGTTTTACGTAGCACACAGTTTCTTTTATTTGAACGAGCCTGTATTTCTTTAGTGAGTACTAGAGTAAAATAGAATTAGTGCACCAAACCCAATTTTCATCACTGCCATTGCTTAGAAGAGGGGTAAGTTTTATAAGTAAGTTGAATTAAAGTCGATTAAAGAAAAATGGTAATTACATAGGAGTACAGGTGACCTGCAGATGTGGCAGTAATTTCTAAGTGCTAAATGACATTGCTACTGCATAATTTAGAAATCCTGATATCTTTCTTTCTTTAGTTCTTTCTTT
>NW_016107320.1:5282223-5285748 GCF_001604975.1 Cebus imitator
GGGTTTAAGCAATTCTCCTGCCTAAGCCTCCTGAATAGCTGGGATTACAGGCATGTGCCACCACTCCTGGCTAATTTTGTATTTTTAATAGAGACTGGGTTTCTCCATGTTGGTGAGCTGGTCTCAAACTCTGACCTCAGGTGATCCACCTGCCTCGGCCTCCCAAAGTGCTGGGATTAGAGGCATGAGCCATTGCACCCAGCAATCCTGACACCTTTCTCTTGGTGTATTTTAAATCCTAACAGGAAGAAACAGAGGAAGTTATGTAGGATATGCCAAGGAAACAAGAATCAAACTCACCCTCAAACTTATATTGAAATAATGTTTACTTCCTGTTATTGATCTCTTTGTATTTGCCAACTATGTAAATAGTTATCATGTCTTAGGTGGGTTTTCAGTTTTTTAACATAAATCTGGGAATAATATCAGCCATTCTATTTTTAGGGCAAATTTTTTTCAAATTTTCAAAAAAATTTTAACAGATGGGGTCTCCCTCTGTCATCCAGGCTGGGGTGCAGTGTCACAATCACAGCTCACTGCAGCCTCGAACTCCTGGGCTCAAGAGATCCTTCTTTCTCAGCCTCCAGAGGAGCTAGGTCTTTAGGTGCATACACCATGCCCAACCAATTACATACATATATTTTTTGAGACAAGGTCTTGCTATGTTGCCCAACCTGGTCTCAAACTCCTGGCCTCAAGTAATCCTCCCACCTCAGCCCCGTAAAGTGCTGGGATTACAGGCATGAGCCACTGCACCTGACCCAAATTTACAAATTTAGACAAAATTTTGAAACTTATGAATGAGTATGAATCTCTAGTTCATGTAACAAACCAATATGATAATGAGTTAGGTTTTGTTTTGGTTTGGTTTTGTGTTGCTAAAGTTCCCATTCCAGGATCAGGTGGGCCAACTGAACACTCAATTTTGGGGTGTCTATATATAGAGTATTTGCCATCTGGTTCATAGCACCTTGTGCTTTTATGTTTCACTTTACTTAATGTTTGCTTCCACATCTAGGCTGTAAACCTAAAGGGAAGAAACCACATCTTTTTCCTTTTTGTATCCTCAGTATCAGCAGAAGAGCTTGCTAAAGTAGACACACACATCCCTACTGCAAGTCATTTGGTATATTCATCCAAAACTTTAGAAAATTTTTTATTATGGAAAAGCTCAAATGTATGCATCACTGATGCCTCATCTGGTGCTGAGTGTGTGATGGACTATATTGTTTGCTGAGAGCCACAGCAAGGAAAACTGAGCTGGCCCCCAAAGCAGAAAACTGCTCAGGGTGTTCTAAAGTAGTAAACAGTATGTCTATATTACACACCAGTTAAACTAGTTCTTCAAGCATGGGATATGTGACCCTGCCCCCATGGCTCCCTCGTGGAGAATGCTTTCTAGTTTGTCTTTGATCAGTGGTAAGTAGGCACCAGCTACCTGCCTAGTTTATTTTTGTTCTATGAGAAAACACAGAACACCTGTTTGTTAATAATCTCCTGTTCAGAGAGAATAAATACGTGGGTCAAAGTCTGCTTGAGGCTCTCAACGTGGAAGGCTGTTAGCTCCGATAGTCTCACTTTGCACTCTCTTTGTGTTTGTTTCTTAATTCCTTCAGCACCACCTGTGGGTGTGTGCATGTGGTGGGGGGGCGGTCTCTGTGACTGAGCTGGTCTCAGTAATCTGGCACTTTCTAAACTGTTTCATGGGTGTATAAGATGAAAGCCAGGGAAAGATGTCAGTTACATCTGTGCTTTCTCTTCACCAATAGCAAAAGCAGGATACAGTACACCATGGGAAAGACACTGTTGTAAGAATTACAGAGCAACCAGAGAGAAGAAAGCCTCCTGACCTCCACAGCCAGCATGATGTAGGCAATGATCAACTGGGTGTGGGCCCAGGTGAGGGTTCTATAGAACAGCCTCATCGGCCAGGATCTGATAAACCCATTGGCAAAGGAGTGAATCAGGTAGTCAGCTTCCACCATCACAGCCCAACAAAGGAAACCAAACACCTGTCCCGGATGGAGTCCATGCCACCAGGCAGAGAAGGCAAATGTCTGAAACAATGGCCAAGCCCTGCTGTTCTGGAATACAAGTCGTCGGAGCCATAGAGCTGTGCTTTGGTTCCACTTTCTTGCAAACACGGATATCCTGTGGGTTCTTTCCAGGGTCCAGATGTCTGCATCAGGGACATATTCCTCCTCTCCAGAGCTCTGACCAAGCTCAGACCCAAAGCCTGCTGCATGGAGGAGGGAGTCGTCCAGGATCCAGTGGGAGTAGTAGGTGAGCTTGAAGAGCCCAGCTGTGGTCCACATGACATAGATGCACTCGAATCGCTGGCAATCAGTCAGTCCCACTCCGGCACCCACCACCCTGCTCACAGCCACATTTAGGCACTCTAGTCCAAGAATCTGCAGACCCCTCCAGCTCAGAGTCCAGAAACAGTGCCTGGGATACAAACCACGGGACCCCTGAACACGAGCCTGAAATCGCCGGAAGGAGCACAAAGAGCCTCCCAGAAGAGCAGGGAAAAAGAGCAAGTAGCTGAAGTAGGGCAGTGCCATACACACATGCTCAGACAAAGAGCTCCTGCTCCTGATGATTCCAGATGCTGTCTCCACTTTTCCCTCACAAATGTCCAGAGAGAGGGACGTGACCCTCTGGGTCAAGAGCATGAGAGAAGAAAGAGTGATGCAGAATCTGCAAGAGAATTTTTTTTAAAACATAAAAACACTCTGTATTTATTCTCTCTTATTCCAGTCTGTTATACATGATCTCACAGGAAATAGACAGCTCTGCTCAGCTAAGATTAATCTCATGGCTTGCAGGATCCCACAAAGAGTAAATCTTAAAAGAAAATAAATAAATCATATTTATTTATTTATTTATTTATAGAGATGGGTCTTGCTATGTTGCCCAGGCTGATCTCAAACTCTTGGGCTTAAGCCATCTTAAGTAGCTCAATTCGAGTGCATCTATGTCATGTGGACCACAGCCCGTCTCAACCTTCCAGAGTGCTGGGATTATAGGCATGAGCCACCACACCAGCAATATTTACAGATCTTAAGTATACAGTGGAGCTTAAGTCTAGAAAAATATACACCAAACTTTTAAGAATAGTTACCTCTAGGGAATGAGATTAGCCTAAGAAGATCTTTCACTTTTTGCTTTGAATTTTTTGTAATAATCATGTTTTATATAAATATGTGTATATCTGTGTGAATATGTGTATATGTATGCATATATATTTTTTGTTTGTTTTAAAGAAAAGATTAGATGCACATATTTATATTCATGTTCAACTTGAGCTTCCCAGGGATCTCAGAGATCCATCCCATCTTCTATCCTGAAATCTTCCATCCTGAATAGAATTTGCGTGGGAAGTTTTACTTTGACAGCTGAAGACTCTTGAATTAATTCAGAAGCACACACTACCCCAATTTGAAAGTTGTGAGAATAAAAATGGAATTATGGCTGGGTGCAGTGGCTCACACCTGTAATCCCACCAGTTTGGGAGGCCGACAT
>NW_016107320.1:5285823-5305124 GCF_001604975.1 Cebus imitator
AAAGAAAGAAAGAAAGAAGAAAGAAAAGAAAGAAAGAAAGATGAAAGAAAGAAAGAAAGAGAAAGAAAGAAAGAGAGAAAGAAAAGAAAAGAAAAATCAAAAGAAAGAAAGAAAGAAGAAAGAAAAGAAAGAAAGAAAGATGAAAGAAAGAAAGAAAGAGAAAGAAAGAAAGAGAGAAAGAAAAGAAAAGAAAAATCAAGTCACTTGTGTTAAAAAGGAAAACAAAACAAAACAATTCTGACAAACAGCCAAGGAAAGGTCTAAAGAGAGGGTTCTCAATGCTTGTATGTCTGATAACAGAAACTACCACAAAAGACTGCAAAAACCCTTGCAACCCTACACAAAAAAATACTTTTGTGTGATGTGATCACCTGCCCGGCCACTGCCTGCCCAACCACAGACTGGAATCACCCTCGTCATTGATCCTGTACTCAAGGATAATGATTTCAAAACAATTGTGTAACGCTTCTCATTTTTCCCTTAAAAATCTTTGCCTTCTTTTACCAACCTGAATACACACATAGTTTACTATGGCACACATATTCCCACTGTAATGCCCTATTCCTAAATAAGCATCATTTTTTCTTTTTGTATCACTTTTTTTGGAGATGGATTCTCGCTCTGTGGCCTAGGCTGGAGTGCAGTGGCACAATCTCAGCTCACTGCAACCTCTGCTACCTCCTGGGTTCAAGTGATTCTCTCAGCCTCCCGAGTAGCTGGGATTACAGGTGCAGGCCACCAGGCCTGGCTAATTTTTGTGTTTTTAGTAGAGACAGGGGTTTGCCATGTTGGCCAGGCTGGTCTCAAACTCCAGACCTCAGATGATCTGCCAGCCTTGGCATCCCAAATTGCTGGGATTACAAGTGTAAGCCACTGGACCCAGCCATAAGCATCATTTTCTTTTCTTTATGTTTTTCCTGATACACTGTCTCACTTTATCACCCAGGCTGGAGTGCAGTGGCACCATCTTGGCTCACTGCAACCTCTGCCTCCCAGACTCAAATGATCTTCCCAGCTGGGACTACAGACATGTGCTACCATGCCTAATTAGTTTTCGTGGTTTTTTTTGTAGAGATGGGGTTTCGCTATGTTGGCGAACTCCTGGCCTCAAGTGATGCGCCCACCAGAGCCTTCCAAAGTGCTAGGATTACAGGCGTGAGCCACTGCATCTGGCCCCATCATTTTCTTTTAGGGAGCCTCTTTCTGTTTGTTATTTAGGGTGACATCAGGTTGGATAAAGTAAATGGGGAAATTAAACATTAGTCAGAGATGCAAATAAAAGAATGACAAGGAACAATGTGGGAAATAATGATTATAATATTTCCAAGAAAGGCCGATAAAGATCAGGATCAGAGACCTGGGAGAAATTCGCCATAGAGGAGACAAAAACTGTAGTGAAGGGAAGATAGGAAGCTGAAGATTTTCAATATGAACCAGACCCTGACTGTAAGACTCTGCCTAATGTGGGATTTGTACTGAGGAATGGATCACAGTATGTGCTCAGCCATTAGCAATTGAAGTATAGTCTTAACCAATCACCTGAACTCTTACTGCTTTATCATCAAAGATCCTGCTGGCAAGATTATTGAGGAGAACAATGAATGAAAATTAGGCTGGGTGCAGTGGCTCACACCTGGAATCCCTGCACTTTGGGAGGCTGAGGTGAGGTGGGCGGATCACTTGAGCCCAGGAGTTTGAGACCAGCCTGGGCAACGTGGCAAAACCCCATTTCTACAAACAATATGAAAATTAGCCCTATGCGGTAGCGCATGCCTGTGGTCGCAGCTACTGAGGAGGCTGAAGTGGGAGGATCACTTGAGCCCGGAAGGTCGAGGCTACAATGGACCATGAGCATGCCATTATGCTCCAGCCTGTGCAACAGAGCAAGACCCTGTCTAACAAACAAACAAACAAGCAAAGCCTGTAATCCCAGCACTTTGGGAGGCTGAGGCGGGTGGATCACAAGGTCAGGAGATCGAGACCATCTGGCTAACACAGTGAAACCCCATCTGTATTAAAAATACAAAAGATTAGCCAGGTGTGGTGGCACGTGCCTGTAGTCCCAGCTACTCAGGAGGCTGAGGCAGAAGAATCACTGGAACCCAGGAGGCAGAGGTTGCAGTGAGCAGAGGTCACTTCAGCCTGGGTGACAGAGCAAGGCTCCATCTCAAAAAAAAAAAGGAAAGAAAATTACAATGACACACTCTACAGTCAGGAATTCGAACACTGTCCTGTGGAGAGAAAACAGTTTCCCAACTGCTGCTGTTTCTGTGTCTGAAGATTTAAGAAAAACTGACCAGCTTACTTGACTGATTCTCACTGAAAGCAAGGTAGCGTCCAAATGCCACCAACCCCTGGCTCCCTCACTCTCTCTTATGGACTGAATGTGTGTCCCCCAAGTTCAAGCGCTAACGGCCTCACCCCAGTACCTGAGAATATGTGGAGTGAGGGTCTTTAAAGATGTGATTAAGGCTAAATGAGGTCATTAGGATGGGCGTTAATCCAATATGCACGCAGTCCTTATCAGAACAATTAGGACACAGACACACACACAGAGAGGTGAACATCATAAGGACCCAGGGGGACACTGCCACCTGCAAGCCACGAGAATGGCCTCAGAAGAACCCAGCCCTGCTGACACCATCATCTGGGACTACCAGCCTCCAGAACAGTGAGGAAATGAATTTCTGTTGTTTGAGCCACCCAGTGTGTGGCACTGTGTGATGGCAGCAGCCCTGCCCAACCAGCACAGCCTCCCATTCCAGGTCTGCTCCAGCCTCCCTCACATCCAGCCAGATCCTGTTCAACTTGCCCTCCCAGCCCCATCAGGCCCCGGCTCCCTACCGACATCCTGATTCACTCCATCTCATTTGGTACTTCCTATGCCCCACCCACCTGCCATCTTGCCTTTTCCTTATAGCAGCCAACCTAAAGACTTTCGTGAAAATAGTCTCTTTTTTGCTGAGACAGTGTCTCCCTCTGTTGCCCAGTCTGGAGTGTAGTGGTGCAATCTCAGCTCACTGCAACCTCCGCCTCTCAGGTTCAAGCGATTCTCCTGTCTCAGCTTCTTGAGCAGCTGGGATTCCAGGCATCCGCCATTATGCCTAACTAATTTTTGTATTTTTAGCAGAGACAGGGTTTTGCCATGTTGGCCAGGCTAGTCTTGAACTCCTGGCCTCAAGTAATCTGCCTGCCTCAGCCCCACAAAGTGTTGGGATTACAGGAGCGAGCCACCATGCCCAGCTGAAAATAGTCTTAATAGGAAAATTTAAAAAGTATTCTGGGTATAGTCAGGATGGCAAAACAAGTGAACCAACCGCAGGCTAGAATCAGATAGGTGACCACCTGGAGCATCACAGCCTCTGTGCTCCGAGGGACCCTGAAGCCAATTGTGATCATCAGAGAGAGCCAGGATCATGAGATCTCAAGATCGCAAAGGAGTGTTTCCCCCTCATCTCAGGGATCTTGCTGATTCACGATAACACTTCTCTAGATTGTAATTAGCTCTTGATTTCTATTTTCTAGATGGGGTACCTACCCTTCTTCAGCAAGACAGGAACAGCTGAGTCTGAAGGAAGAAAAATACTGACACAGCACCTGCTTCTCCCAGCAACCGCCATGGGAAGATTGATACCTGCAGGAGGAGTGTTCACTCAGCCCGTGCTAAGGCTGGCAGACGGTGCTGAGTCACTTCCGGGCAGGCCTCCTCTGCGGGCTCTGGGATTCCAGCTTCGCCCCCCCTCTCAGGCACAATGACAACTACAGCACAGTGCCAGACACTGCACTACATAGGCAGCACGTGGCAGCGATGATTACTCACAGAATCCCATTTATATTCATTCTAATCAAACTGTCATTGCATGTATAACTGAGACAATGAAAGAGATCTGACCTAACAAACCCCATCTTGCTTCTAACCTCCAAGCTGTCCTTGTTCATTCCTGGGACTCATTTTGGGAGGAATTTAGTTTATAGTTTACAGTTTAAAACAAAGACAATCACAGCCCTATCCCAAAACAAACAGACTTCTTGCCTGGAAACTAGACGGCCTTTGTAGGACTAACAAATTAGCAAACGATCAGAAATTATGGCTTAGGAGTCATGCAGCTGGAGATGACAAGATTCTGACCCTCTCCAAATTGTTCCTGGGGATAACATTACTATCGTAAGGCCTACGATCAGTGCTTGAGATATTTTGCAGACCCTGCCCTTGATGGATCAGCTGGCACTACTCAGATCGATAAACTGGCTCATCTTATCTTGCGGCACCCACCCAGGAATTCACTCAGGGCAAGAAGACAGTTCTGATTCCCTATCATTTCATCTCCAACCCAACCAATCAGCATTCTCTACTCACTGGCCTCCCCCTACCCACCAAATTATCCTTAAAAACTCTGATCCCCAAATGCTCGGGGAAACTGCTTATGATTACCCCAAATGCTTAGAGTAATAAACTCCTGTCTCCCCGCATAGCTAGCTGTCTGTGAATTACTCTTTCTCTATTGCGTTCACCTGTCTGTCTAGGTATTAGAGAAGGTGAACCCATTAAGCAATTACACTAACATTCACAACAATCTTAGGCCGGGCGCGGTGGCTCAAGCCTGTAATCCCAGCACTTTGGGAGGCCGAGGCGGGTGGATCACGAGGTCAAGAGATCGAGACCATCCTGGTCAACATGGTGAAACCCCGTCTCTACTAAAAATACAAAAATTAGCTGGACATGGTGGTGCACGCCTGTAGTCCTAGCAACCTGGGAGGCTGAGGGAGGAGAATCTCTTGAACCCAAGAGGAGGAGGTTGTGGTAAGCTGAGATCGCACCACTGCACTCCAGCCTGGGCAATAGAGCAAGACTCCATCTCAAAAGAAAAAAAAAATCTTGTCATTTTTTGCAAGTATTGTTAACCCCATATCTTTTCCCATAAAAAGAAATGAGTCTGAAAGAGGTGAAAGGACTTGCTCAAAGTCACACTGGTCAAATGTGGGAGAATTAGGATTCCAACCCAACACCCAGGTTCTCTCTGCTGCCACCATAGTGCAAGCAAACCCCAGGTAGACTGAGTATGACCAGTGAACAGGCTGCTTACCTCACGGAAGGAGGCTCATGCAGGTAATACTCAGTGTAGTGCAGACCCAGGTGACACAAGGTCTGCCAGCTCATCTGAAAGCAGAAGGTCCACTTGTGGACTTGCCATGGGGCTAGAGAACAGAGGAGAGCCACGGCGCAGACAGCAGGGGTGAAGACAAGCACGGCATAGGGACCCATGGCAGCCACAGCCAGGGCGCCTCCTCCAGCCAGGAGAAAGAGGTACCTGAAAGAGAAGGGACACCCTGGGGAGAACGACTTAGAACCGTGAAGCACAGGAATCACTGCAAATGTCACTCCAGGGAACCCGCTGGGGTAGGCCCCACACAACACCTAGAGTAGCCACACTGTTAGCACTCCGGGGCCTTGCTTTTGTTCTTTGGAAGAAAAGAATCATGGGAGAAAGAGCCAGAAATTTGTAAACTTAAACTTCTGCCTTAGAGACAAATCTTTTTTTTCTTTTTCCTTTTTTTTTTGAGACAGGGTCTCTCTCTGTCACCCAGGGTGAATATCGTGTTGTAATCATGGCTCACCGCAGCCTTGACCTCCTGGGCTCCCCTCCTGGGAGAAACCACAGCCATGCACCACCATGCCTGGTTGACTTTTTATTTTTTTAGAGATGGGGTCTTGGTGTGTTGCCCAGTCTCAGACTCCTGGCCTCAAACTATCCTCCTGCCTTGCCTCCCAAAGTGCTGGGATTACAGGTGTGAGCCACACCCTGCCCTGGAGACAAATCTCAATTCCTGCCTTAGTGGCCCTGGAACCTCTATCTTTGGTACCCACCATTCAAGTGATTCCTATCCAAGGTATTCCGTTGTCTGCCCCTGACAATCCTGGAAGTCTGGCTAGCAAGGACATCTTTGAAATCTCCTGGTATGTCATCTGACTGAAGAGTGCTGTGAACCTAGTGTCAAGGATCTAGAAGAGCACCCTAGACGTCCTCTCATCAAGATGAGCGTCTTCCTTTTCATGGGGGTTGTGCTACCCGGAAGCATTCCAGAGGCTGACAGAGAAAGGAGACTCTGACAGAGAAAGGAGACGCACACTTCCCTTTGAAAAGTGAAAACTCAGAAAGATCTTAATATCTACCCTTCAGTCTTACTACTGCACTTCAAGATGAGTTAGGATTTTGTTTTATACAAGTTTATACAGTTTAGGCCAGGCACAGTGGCCCACACCTACAATCTCAGCACTTTGGGAGGCCAAGGAGGGAAGATCACTTGAGCCCAGAGTTCGAGACCAGCCTGGGTAACATAGCAAGATTTCATCTCTACAAAAAACAATTTTAATAACGACTCATGGCCGGGCGCGGTGGCTCACGCCTGTAATCCCAGCACTTTGGGAGGCTGAGGCGGGTGGATCACGAGGTCAAGAGATCGAGACCATCCTGGTCAACATAGTGAAACCCCGTCTCTACTAAAAATACAAAAAATCAGCTGGGCATGGTGGCGCATGCCTGTAATCCCAGCTACTCAGGAGGCTGAGGCAGGAGAATTGCCTGAACCCAGGAGGCGGAGGTTGCGGTGAGCCGAGATCGCGNCGTGTGTGTGTGTGTGTGTAGGCGCGGTGGCTCACACCTGTAATCCCAGCACTTTGGGAGGCCAAGGGGGGTGGATCACAAGGTCAAGAGATCGAGACCATCCTGGTCAACATAGTGAAACCCCGTCTCTACTAAAAATACAAAAAATCAGCTGGGCATGGTGGCGCATGCCTGTAATCCCAGCTACTCAGGAGGCTGAGGCAGGAGAATTGCCTGAACCCAGGAGGCGGAGGTTATGGTGAGCCGAGATCGCGCCATTGCACTCCAGCCTGGGAAACAAGAGCAAAACTCCGTCTCAAAAAAATAAATAAATAAATAACCACTCATGGTGGCACACACCTGTAGTCCTAGCTACTCAGAAGTCTGAGGTGAGAGGATCACTTAAGCCCAGGAGTTAGAGGCTATACTTGAGCCACGATCATGCCATTGCACCCCAGCCTGGGTAACAGTTCGAGATCTTCTCTCTAAAAAAAGCCATAAAGTTGTTACGGTTTATTAATCCTGTCATGAAAAATCTGCACAATCACCACAGATGAAGTCATTGCAGAATCTTTTTTTTTTCTTTTTTTAGATGGAGTCTCGCTCTGTTGCTCAGGCTGGTATATAGTGGCACGATCTTGGCTCACAGAAACCTCTGCCTCGCAGGTTCAGGTGATTCTCCTGCCTCAGCCTCCTGAGTAGCTGGGATTACAGGCACCTGCCACCACGCCCAGCTAATTTTTGTATTTTTAGTAGGGATGGGATTTCACCATGTTGGTCAGGTTGGTCTTGAACTCCTGGCCTCAGGTGATCTACCTGCCTCGGCCTCCCAAAGTGCTGGGGTGACAGGCATGAGCCACCACACTTGGCCACTGCAGAATCTTGACTCCTTTTTGTCAGCACCAACACTGACTTTTGGGGCCCCCTGGCTTTCTTCATTCTGTCCTTGCATTCCTTTTGCAGTTTTCTTGAGGTCTTTTTCTTCTCATCTGGGCTATGTCTTACAAGTTCATGCTTGGGTTCACTTTTCTTTGCATAATCCAGGGAATCATAAATAATGCCAGTTATCTTGCTACAACAAAATAGGGTCAGAATCTAAAGAAGATATCCTTTTTTTTTCTTTTTTTGAGACGGAGTTCACTCTTGTTGCCCAGGCTGGAGTACAGTGGTGTGATCTTGGCTCACCACAACCTCCACCTCCCAGGTTCAAGCGATTCTCCTGCCTCAGCATCCTGAATAGCTGGGATTACAGGCATGTACTACCATACCTAGCTAATTTTGTATTTTTAATAGAGATGGCATTTCTCCATGTTGGTCAGGCTGGTCTCAAACTCCTGGCTTCAGGTGGTCCACCCACCTCAGCTTCCCGAAGTGCTGGGATTATAGGCATGAGCCACCGCGCCCGGCCTGATATCCATCTTATATATCATGTCTATGTGATCTTGTAAATTTTGGCTAGCTTTTCCCAAATTTCTTCTTAGTACTGCTGCCTTCCCAGAGTGAAGGATGACCATGACCATTTGTTTCCACTGAAGTCATCAGCAGATATGAACTCCTTTGTCTGGACAGCTGCTATGTCTTTCATGAAAGTGGCCAATTTTCAGGTGCCAGGGAGGAAAAGGGCAGTGTTTTGTCTTGTTTTTGAGACAGGGTCCCTGTTGCCCAGGCTGAAGTGCAGTGGCACGATCATGACTCACTGCAGCTTTGAATTCCCTGGCCCAAGAAATCCTCCCACCTCAGCCTCCCTAGTAGCTGGGACTTTAGGCACGCACCACCACACCTGGCTAATTTTTTTTTTTTTTTTTGTATTTTTTGTAGAGACAGGGTTTCACCATGTTGCCCAGGCTGGTCTTGACCTCCCAGACTCATGCGATCCTCTACCTCTCAAAGTGCTGGGATTACAGGTGTGAGCCAGTGTGCCCAGCCAGTGTGTTTTTTTTAATGTTGTAAAATACCCACATTAATGGAATGGTTTGTGAATCATGCCTCTCTCAGAAGCCAAGGAGATGCGGATATGCAGAGGCCTGGGCAGGTGCACATTAGGCACACTTGGTTCTTCCTTCTGCACTATATGGAGGCTTGTTTTTTAACTGGTGCCAAATTAATAAAGCTGAATGAAGGTGTCAGAAAAAGTGTGGAATAGCTGGGTGCAGTGGCTCACACTTGTAATCCCAGCACTTTGGGAGGCTGAGGTGGGCAGATCACTTGAGGTCAGGAGTTCGAGACCAGCTTGGCTGACATGGTGAAACCCTATCTCTACTAAAAATACAAAAAAATTAGTAGGCCATGGTTGCATCTCAAAAAAAAAAAAAAAAAAAAAAAAAGAAAGAAAGAAAAAGGGGCTGACTGGTCAGGGAAAGCGAGTCAAAGAAGCCTGTGATTTCTCTACCAACTCAGAACCAGGAAACACCATTGCAGGGCAAATGTGTGTTGCGGCTCCAGGCACAGTGCAAGGCACAGGTTAACAAGAACCTCTGTCTTTCTTGGGAGAGAGTGTTAGGTGCCTCAGTGTGAGAGGATCTATGACTCAAAAGCCTGGACTATTCCTGTGCTTCCCTTTGAGCCTATGCGTGGGGTGACTTCCCTGCTCAACACCCCAGTTAATACTGTGGTCCAAGCCTTCACTTCCCTGCTATGGGAAAACAAAAGGGAAACATTTATCCTTTACCCAGCAACCCTCCCACCCAGAGGCAAGTCCTCTAGGAGATTTATAAATATTAAATTGTCTGTACATCGGCAATGTAGAATGTGTGACTTAGCGATTGCATATTTCAGTCTAGGCATTGTGCCAATATCTTTTATGAGAAATATATTTAATACTTAACCCCATGAGATAGGCATTATGTTTTCTGTTTTACAGATAAGGACACTTGGGGGAAGTATATTCACATACACAAGGACACTCAGTTAGGTGAGGGAGTTAAGACTCAACAGGCTGAATCCAAAGTGAGCAGTCTTTTTAATTTTATTTTTATTTTTTTGACAGTCTCGCTCTGCTGCCCAGGCTGGAGTGCAGTGGCATGATCATGGCTTACTACAACCTCAACCTCTGGGGCTCAATGGATCCTCCTGCCTCAGGCTCCTAAGTAGCTGGGACTACAGGCATGTATCACCATACCCGGCTAATTTTTTGTACTTTTTGTAGAGACAGGAGTTTTGTCATGTTGCCCAGACAGGTCTCGAACTCCTGGGCTCAAGCTATCCACTTGCCTCAGCCTCCCAATTACTTGTATTACAGGTATGAGCCACTGCATCCGGCCAGAAACTGAGCTATCTTCACCCTAAGGTAACTCCATGAGGATTAATCCTTATTTTTGCACTCATTTTGCTTTATTGTTTTGTGATTCTTTCTCAAAAGGAAACTTCTTTACAGTTGTTCCCCAACTCCAATCTCCCATAAATGAAGATAAGGGCCATCAGACAGTTGTGAACATGTAATCATACTATAGTTTAATCAAATTTCACAATCCTAACTGATCATTAAATACAGCTATATTTTATTTAAGAATCCCAATATATAAAAATTCTAATTCCCAAAATAAGTGAATTATTAGGAAGTGGCCCTTTGGCAACAGATTTTCACTTTATAAAAGGACAAAAAATCATTCCACCAAATCTTTTTTAAAATAGGAGTGTCAGGAAAAAAGCGTTGAAAAGCTGTCAGGTACTGTGCTCACTCCCTGGGTGATGGGATCAATTGTACCCCAAACCTCAGCATCACACAATATACCCATGTAACAAATCTACATATGTACCCCCTGAATCTAAAATAAAAGTTGGAATCATTTTTAAAAATATATTTCAAATTAGCTGGGCATTGTGGCACATGCCTGTAGTCCCAGCTACTAGGGAGGCTGAGGCAGGAGAATCCCTTGAACCCAGGAGGAGAAGGTTGCAGTAAGCCGAGATCGTGCCACTGCACTCCAGCTTGGGTGACAGAGTGAGACTCTGTCTCCAAAAATATATGTAAGTAAAATAAAATAAAATAAAAAATGTATCTGAGACTTTTCAATTTAATGGAAAATCATGTAGTCACATTAATAGTACACTCACCATTTCTGTTCTATATTCAGTTAAGTTCTTGCCTTCTGACTATGTTAAAAAATAAAATCTTATATGAGCAATCTTAAAAAAATAGGTACTGTCTCTAATGTGTTGAGGTTATTTGATATCAAAAAATCACCATCAAGTCATCACATCTCTATAATTTTTGAACTTCACATTATAATATAGCTAATGTAACAAGATTCATTTCAACTTACTTCATTTCTCTAAGTATTCATATACAGGCACTTTAAAAATCACATTTATTTATAATACAACTTATACTGATGTAAGTTTATATAAAATTTAATTTGATTGAAAATGATAAAATTCCATGAAATTAGGACTATTCAAGAATGTTTGAGATCTGTGGTTGACAGAGATGTATCCACTGGGAGAATTCCTGTACCATTACAACAACCATCTCTCCTGAGAGTTTATTTTCATCCATTTGCCATTTAATGTGAACCCAGCAAACCTTATATCAATGCAGACAGGATGTGAATTTCCAATTTAGTTTTATTCTATTATACCTAGTAATTATCAAGCAATCGATAATCAGTGACAGTGATAGTAAGTTAAAAACAAGTGTAAGTAATATATCACAATCTTCACATCTGCAGTCTACTCTGCTTTTTGCCCTATTATAGTATTTCTGGGTTTTTGTGTTTTTTTTGGTGGGGAGGGATAGAGTCTCGCTTCGTCACCCAGCCTTACGCAATCTTGGCTCACTATACAACCTCTGCCTTCTGTGCTTAAGCAAGTCTTTCTTCTGCCTCAGCCTCCTGAGGAGCTGGAACTACAGGCCCGAGCCACCATGTCTGGCTAATTTTTTTGTTTGTTTGTTTTTTTAATAGAGACAAGGTTTTGCTGTGTTGGCCAGGCTGGTCTCAAACTCCTAGCCCCAAGTGATCCGTTCGCCTCAGCCTCCAAAAGTACTAGGATTACAGGTGAGAGCCACCGCACCTGGCCACTATAGTATTTCTGAATGAAGGAGTAAAAATAGCCATCTAGCCTACCTGGCACGAATGGAGAATGAATCCATGATGCAGAGATAATTGAACAGAAGTGCAAAAGGAAATGCAGCCCCCTGATAAAATGATACAGGATGGAGAAAGAACAGCCGAAGCCACTCCATTATGAACCAGAGCAAAAGATCCTGTCTTTTCCAATGTCCTTAATAGATGCCTTCCTCCAAGAGTAATCTTAGCCAGGCTCTCTCTGGTCTTTTTATCTGGTTTAGGGGGGCTAAGGTGAGCAAAAGGCAAACAAAAGCTCTGGAGATAAGCAGAATAAAAACTGGCTTTCTGATTGAGGAACTGCACTATGGAAACAAAAACCCATTTTGGTATGACATTATTAATGGCATGCACTAAGACCATTGCTTTTGGAAGCTGTGGCTGTGTTTCGTTTACCTAGCATACTATTTTATTTGCCTTTCCAGTCATTACGCTGTCATATTTTCTTCACTAAGTTACTGAAAAATCTCATTTCCCAACTGTGGACAGACCACTCCCTGGACTGAAAGGGGGAAACAGGAATGTGATCAGGAGGAAGGGAAGCAGGTTCTGTTCTTTTTCTTTTTTTGAGATAGGGTCTGGCTCTGTCACCCAGGCTGGAGTGCAGTGGTGCAACCTCGCCTCACTGCAACCTCCACCTCCCCAGCTCAAGCGGTCCTCCCACCTCAGCTTCCTGAGAAACTGGGGGTACAGGCAGGTGCCACCACACCGGGCTAATTTTTGTATTTCTTTGTAGAGATAAGGTTTTGCCATGTTGGCCAGGCTGATCTGAAACTCCTGGGCTCAAGTGATCCTCCTGACTCGGCCTCCCAAAATGCTGAGATTACAGGCATGAGGAACTGCACCCAGCTGGAGGCAGGTTTTAAGGCAAAAACCAAGATTCTCTTTCCTCACCACAACTCTCCTCATTTTTTTCTATCAGTACTCCTTATTTACTTCTCAATTCATTTGCCTGCCCCCTTTACAATGGAGCTCTACAAGGAAACGGCTTTGTTTTGTAGATTACTATATCCCTAGCACACAGAACACTGCTGAATACATACTATATACTCAGTAAATATTTGTTTAAGTTTAAAAGATTTTGAGGAGGTCAGACGTGGTGGCTCACACCTGTAATCCCAGCACTTTTGGGAGGCTGAGGTGGGTGGATCATCTGAGGTCAGGAGTTCAAGACCAGCCTGGCCAACATGGTGAAACCCTGTATCTGTTTAAAAATACAAAAATTTAGCTGGGCATGGTGGTGGACATCTGTAATCCCAGCTTCTTGGGAGGCTGAGGCAGGAGAATCGCTTGAGCCTGGGGGGACGGGGGCTGCGGTGAGCCAAGATCACGCCGTTGCACTCCAGCCTGGGCAACAAGAATGAAACTCTGTCTTAAAAAAAAAAAAAAAAGCCAGGCGCGGTGGCTCAAGCCTGTAATCCCAGCACTTTGGGAGGCCAAGGCGGGTGGATCACGAGGTCAAGAGATCGAGACCATCCTGGTCAACATGGTGAAACCCCGTCTCTACTAAAAATACAAAAAATTAGCTGGGCATGGTGGCGCGTGCCTGTAATCCCAGCTACTCAGGAGGCTGAGGCAGGAGAATTGCCTGAACCCAGGAGACGGAGGTTGCGGTGAGCCGAGATCACGCCATTGCACTCCAGCCTGGGTAACAAGAGCAAAACTCTGTCCCCCCCCCCAAAAAAAAAAAAAAAAGGTTTGTATGTGTGTATTTATTTATTGAGACAGGTTCCCCCTCTGTTGCCCAGGCTGGAGTACAGTGGTGCAATCTCGGCTCATCGCAGCCTTGACCTCCTGGGCTTAAGTGATCATCTCACCTCAGGCCCCCAAGTAACTTGGACTACAGGCACATGCCACCATGCCTCGCTAATTATTGTATTTTTTTGTAGAGACAAGGCTTTGCCATGTTGCCCAGGCTAGTCTTGAACTCCTAACTCAAGCAATCCACCTGACTCAAGCTTTCCAAAGTGCTGGGATTACAGGCGTGAGCCACTGTGCCTAGCCTTAGTATTAATTCGTTCCTACCTGTACTTTTTGCACTCTGTAATCAGTATATTTTATTTTCAGGGTTCAAACAGTTTGTTGATCCCTGAAAAGCCTATAGGTCCTAGACCCTATACCTAATACTAATAAGATGGTTCTTTTTAAGTATGCCATAGAAGTCTTTCAAAAAATTTAGATAGTGCTTGAACATGGATAGGTGTTTACATGGTTGGCAGCAACAGAATATTCTAAATTCATTCATATCCTCATTCAACAAGTTTTAGGGGAATATCAATGATGTGCCAGGCACTGTGGTTGGTGCTGAGTAAAGAGTGAGAACAAAACTGATATGGTCCTGTCTTGGTGGAACTTAAGTCTTTGGGGGAAATGGTAAAATAAGTAAGTATAGCTGGTGATGAGCACAATCCTTATCCCATAGAGAAAATAATTAGAATAGGAAGGGTAGCCTGTTTTTTATTAGATGGTACTACGGTCTGAATGTTTGTGTCCTCCAGAATTCATATGTTAAAATAAAACCTTCAAGGTTCTGTCCTCTCTGCCAAGCTTCACATCTGATATTTGATTGACTACTTGGCAATTAAGAGGTAGGACATTTGGGAGGTGATTAGGTGATAAGGGCTCCTACCAGACACAGAATCTCTAGTGCTTTGATCTTGGACTCCCCAGCCTCTGGAACTGTGAGCAGTAAGTGTCTTTGTTTATAAATTACAGTAGCCACCCTTATCCACGGTTTCATCTTTTGTGGTTTCAGTAACCTCTAGTCAATGTCAGTCCAAAAATATTAAATAGAAAATTCCAGGGCCGGGCGCGGTGGCTCAAGCCTGTAATCCCAGCACTTTGGGAGGCCAAGGCGGGTGGATCACGAGGTCAAGAGATCGAGACCATCCTGGTCAACATGGTGAAACCCCGTCTCTACTAAAACTACAAAAAATTAGCTGGGCATGGTGGCGCGTGTCTGTAATCCCAGCTACTCAGGAGGCTGAGGCAGGAGAATTGCCTGAGCCCAGGAGGCGGAGGTTGCGGTGAGCCGAGATCGCGCCATTGCACCCCAGCCTGGGTAACAAGAGCGAAACTCCGTCTCAAAAAAAAAAAAAAAGAAAATTCCAGAAATAATTTGAGAGTTTTAAATTGCACACCATTTTGAGTAGTGTGATGAACTCTTGTACCATCCTGCTCTCTCTGGGCCAGGATATGAATCATCCCTTTGTCCTCCGTCTCCACACTGTTGATACTACGTGCTCATTAAACCCTTCTCAGTTATCAGATATTCTGCTGCAGTATCACAGTGCTTGTGTTCAAGTCAGTCTTATTTTACTTCATAATGGCCCCAAAGCACAAAAGTAGTGATGCTGGTGATTTGGATCTGCCAAAGAGAAGCTTAAGAAGCTGTAAAATGCTTTCTTTAAGTGAAAAGGTGAAAAGTTCTTAAAAGGAAAGAAAAAAAACTATATGCTGAGATTGCTCAGATCTATGGTAAATCTTTTATCCATGAAACTCTGAAGGACAAAAAGAAAATGTGTGCATGATATCTAGAGGGTTTAGTACTAACTGTGGTTTCAGGCATCCACTGAGGGTCTTGGAATGTATCCCCTGAGGATAAGGAAAGAATACTGTACTCAGTCTAGGTATAACCGTCCCTCAGTATTCTTGCAGAACTGGTTCCTGGACACCCTGATACCTGGGTGTCCCTGGTATCTGCAGATGCTCAAGTCCCTGATATGAAATGGTGTATTTGCATATAACTAACGGATGCATATACTTCCATAACCTTTAAATCATCTTTATATTACTCATAATATCTAATGCAATTCCTACATATCACTCCATTCATGAGGCTTCAATGTAGTACTTGGCATGCAGCAAATTCAAGTGTTGCTTTTTGGAAAATTGTGTAATTTTTCCCCCAAATTCTTGATCCAACGTTGGCTGAATACCCGAATGTCAAACCCACAGATACAAAGGGCCAACTGTATTTCGTTATAGCAGCCAGAAAGAACTAAGATGGTCAAGGAGGATTTCCCTGAATATGATAGTTTTTTGTCTCAATGTGGTTAGGCTACATTCTCAAGTCATTAGTCAAACACTAATCTAGGTGCTGCTATAAAAGTATTTTGTGGATGTGATTAAAGTCTATAATCAGTTGAGTTTAAAGAGGGGAGATTATCCTAATCTGGGTGGGCCTGATTCAATCAGCTGAAGGCTTTAAGAGCAGAGTTGGGCTCCCCTGAAGAAATTCCTCCTGTGAACAACAGCCTCATCCTCTGCATGAGAGTTCCAGCTTAGTCTACAGATTACTGAGTTGCTTAGCTGGGCCCTCACAATCATGTAAGCCAATTCCTTACAACAAACCTCTTGATAGATATCTCCTACTAGTTCTGCTTCTCTGGTTGAAAACTGAGTATGTGACATCTGAGACATAAAGGGTCAGAAGGTGTTAAGTGTCGGGGCAAGTGGAAGCAGTTGGGGGTGGAGAGTCAGCTTTGCTTTTTGGAGAATGAGGGTGTGATTGAACACAGAGAAAGAGGAAGAGGAACACGAAATGAGAGATGAGAGAAGTAGGCAGTCACTGGATCTAGCAGAGATAGGTTATTGGAAAGCAGTTTGGATTTTAAGAGGTAGGGGAAATAAAATCACTGAATTTGGCTCTTAGTTTTTTATTATACATTATAGAAAACAAACAAACAGAGATGGGATCTTGCTGTGTTGACCAGGCTCATCTCCAATTCTTGGCCTCAAGCAATCCTCCCATCTCGGCCTTCCAAAGTGCTGGGATTACGGGTGTGAGCCACTGCGCCCGGCCTCAATTTTTCTTTTAAAGGATGATTTTGACTACAAGAGAACGACTTGGATCAGGGTTGGGGGTGGGAGATGAGGGGGTGTGATTTCAGAGGCCAAGAATGGAAGGAGCGAACAATAGGGAGAGACACATCGGCTGAGGTTAGAGAGATGGTAGGGTTGACAGTGTGAAGTGTAAGCAGGAGACCCGAGCTAGGACCAGCAAAAGTTGCAGGTCTATTACAGATGTAGGGGTGAGGAGTGCCAGGGTTACTCTTGAGTGTCCAGCTTGAGCAACTGGGCAAATGGTGTGGATCAAAAAAGAGCAGTTTGGAGGGAAGACGGGAATGCTAATGGAAAGTCCCGTTCTGGAAGTTTTAGGTTTGATATGACTCTGAGTGGAGATGTTAAGTAGTCTACGGAATATCAGGTGTGAAGATCTGCAGAGAGGGCAGAGCCAGAGACATTCATTTGAGAGCAAGCAGGTGGAGGGCACTTAACCTATGAGGAGGATGCGCTCATATGGAGCGAGACAAGGGCCAGGAGGAGCCCTAATGTGTAGAGAAAGGCAGAGGCTGAAAAGGAGCATCCGCGAGGTCAGAGGAATACCTTTAGGATGTGATCACGCCTATGGAAGGGAGTGAGTAAAAATGAGGGCATAATAACGCGCGTTTGATGGCAATAAACAGCTTTTTTTCTTTTATCAGAAATACGGTCTAGCTTTGTAGCCCAGGCTGGAGTGCAGTGGCGTGGGCACAGCTCTCTGCAGCTTCACTGGGCTCAGGCGATCCTCTCGAGTAGCTGGGGGTACAGGGACCGGCCACCAAGTCAGGCTTCTTTTTTTTTTTTTTTTTTTTTAGGGAGCGAGGGTCTCACTAGTTACCCAGGCTAGTCTCGCACTCCTGGCCTCGAGCGATCCTCCTGCCTCGGCCCTTCGGCCCCCCGGCCCCCCAGAGTGCTGGCCTGCGCCCGGCCAACCGCTATTCCGAACTAGGGTCTACAGGCTCCAGGACAGGGCAGCAATCCGCGGGCGGCCCCGCACCGCCACTACTCACAGTCCTGTGCGCCCAGACTCGACGCAAACAAGAGCCGCGAGCTTCCCTGGCCCCGCCCCCAGGGTCCTCTGCCCCACCCCGGCTCCACCCCCCTCCCAACTCTGCCAGGCTCTCCAATCGCATGTGGAATTATCGCTCTACCCAGGCGGTGGTGTAGATCTCCGCTGCAATTGGGGCCGTACGATGGCGGAGAAGACTCAAAAGAGGTGGGTCTGCTGTCTGAGAAAAGCCGTTTCTCTCCTCTCCGTAGGGGTGGAACCTGTTTCTGCTCGCCAATGGTGGCGTCTCAGAGGGTGTCTCATCCTGGACCCTTCGAGTTGAATGTACCTCAAGCCCAGACCTGGTGTGCGCTGAGGGAGGGGGCGATGGAATGGGGGCTGGGAGGGCTGAGAGGGGACGCGAAGTCGCGGGCTGGAAGGATTTTGTTCCCATCTTGCTGTCCCTCCCCGCACGCGCCTGCGCAGAAGGGGGTCCCCCGGTGGGGCTGCGAGGGGAGGGTGACGTCAGCCCTTTCCTGGGGCGCAGGGGGAAGCTAGGCCCCTTCTGCCGCATAATCTGCGACGCTTGGCGCGGCTGTACACACGGTTTAGCGCTGGATTCTCTGCTGCTTGTTGTGAGACCCCCACGCCAGTGCTGGCCACACCCCAGGCCCTTCCTGTCTCTGGAGGGCGGGGTGTGTGAAGGGATTTACGGTCGCTGTCAAAAGTGGGGGCCGCGCCTGGACTTGAACGGTCACACACACACACACACACAAACACATACACATATTAAGATGCAGAGAGTACATGCGCAGATTTGTTGCATGGATATACTGTGTAATGGTGAAGTTTGGGCATCACCCAATTAGTGAACATGGTACCCGATGGGTAATTTTTCGGCCTTCACACCCCTCCTACCCTCGCCGCTTTTAAAGTCCCCAGTGTCTGTTATTTCCTTCTTTATGTCCATGTGTACTCATTTTAGCTCCCAGGTAAAAAGTGAGAACATGCGTATTTGATTTTCTGAGTTATTTCATAAGATAATGGCCTCCAGTTTCATCCATGTTGTTGCAAAAGACATGATTCCTTTCTTTTTTATGGCTCTGTAGTATTCCATAGTCTAGATACAGCACATTTCCTTTATCCAGTCATCCGTTGATGGACACTTAGGTTGATTCCATACTTTGGTATTATGAATAGTGCAGTGATAATCATAGGAGTGCAGTCGTCTTTTTAATACAATGGTTTTCTTTGAGTAGATCCTGGGTCGAATGGTAGTTCCATTTGGATTGGTAGTTCTGTATGGATTTCTGGGTCCAATGGTACTTCTATCTTGAGTCCTTTGAGAAGTCACCTTACTATTTTCAATAGATGAACTAATTTACATTCCCACCAACAGTGTATAAGCTTAGAACTGTGACGTTTTTTGCCAGGCGTCGAGTGGACAAGCTCCTTTGTAAACATGTGGGGACGGGAATTGTGGCTGCTTTAGCAGTTTTCATTGCTGGGGCTGTTGGTGGCTGGAATTAGCCAAGTGCATAAGTAAAGCCCTTTCGAACAGCAGAAGTGTTGAGCTCCCTCTGCTGACTCTTTTTGACAAAGAAAACTCATTGTTTCTGGTGCCATAAATTAAAATTTAGATTTTTCTTCCACGTAAGCAGATAATCTGTAATCTTTTTTGGAAGCTAAAGAGGAACAGATGGGCCGGGCGTGGTGGCTCACGCCTGTAATCCCAGCACTTTGGGAGGCCGAGGCGGGTGGATCACGAGGTCAACAAATCGAGACCATCCTGGTCAACACGGTGAAACCCCGTCTCTACTAAAA
>NW_016107320.1:5306229-5309966 GCF_001604975.1 Cebus imitator
TTTAATGGAGTCTTGCTCTGTTGCCCAGGCTGGAGTGCAGTGATGTGATCTCAGCTTACTACAACCTCTGCCTCCCAGATTCAAGCAACCATCCTGCCTCAGCCTCTGGAGTAGCTGGGACTACAGGCGCCCACCACCACACCCGGCTAATTTTTGTATTTTTAGTAGAGACAGGGTTTCACTATGTTGTCCAGGCTTGTCTCAAACTCCTGACCTCAAGTGATCTGCCCACCTCAGCCTCCCAAAGTGTTGAGATTACAGGCGTGAGCCACTGCACCTGGCCTAGACTGACTCTTGACAGGCTATCTCACCCAGAAGGACCACTAGTAGGATTTCATTGACTTACACCTTGTAAAAAGTCAGAGCCTGACGAAATGATGGAAAATGCTGGAGTCATGTCTGTTCTCACAACCATTTCTTGAAGATAGACTCAGGAATCATTTGTTTTTTTCTATTTGATACATTTTTTTCTTAGAGCTTTAAAAATACATTGCAGTACGAAGGTTTCTCCACTCTAATTTGTGGAAGAAAAAATTGTGTGTGTCTTCTTATAGTTCATCACACCTCTAGGGAAGTTGGTACAATCTTAAAAATAGTTTTTGTCTAATAGTTTTCATCTTACTTTGCATGTATATTAAGGAATACTTGAGGGGAGATTCTGGCATAGAAATGGTGGAGAGACATGTTAATGAAAGAACCTTTACCCTTCTGACTCTCAGAGCTGTATTTTTAGAACTCTCTTATGAGCTTCAGAATCTGTATTTTCAGTTGCTTATTGGGCATATCTGGTGACTATTCCATAGATACCTCAGACTGAATTTATCTAAAATTTAGTCAATTGACTTCTCTCTCTGAAATCTACCCCTCCTCCCATATGCTATTCTCATATGGTGCTGTTAGTTTTCCAGATCAGAAACCTAGAGGCTTTGACCTTGCTCCCCAACTCCTGACTTTTGGTTAGCTTTCTTTTTGTTTTCTTCTTTCTTTTTTGAGGCAGGGTTTCACTCCATCACCCAGGCTGGAATGCAGTGTATGATCTTGGCTCACTGCAACCTCTGCCTCCTGTCTGGGCTCAAGTGATCCTCCCACCTCAGCCCCCTAAGTAGCTGGGAGTACAGGTGCCATGCCTGGCTAATTTTTGTATTTTTTGTAGAGATGAGGTTTCACCATGTGGCCCAGGCTTGTTTTGGTTGGTTTTCTGGCATAAATGAAGTTGAGTCAAAGCAGCTGATTTTGAGCCCTGGAATTTGAGCTTCCCTCTCCATCTGGAATCGTCCCTTCCCAGGAAGGGGACAAGATGGCAACAGTTTCCTTATTTTACTCCATGAGCCTCACCCCCATCCCTCTGTAGTTGATATGATTTGACTGTGTCCCAACCCAAATCTCATCTTGAATTGTAGTTCCCATAATTCCCATGTGTCGTGGGAGGGACCAGGTTGAGATAATTAAATTATGGGGCCGTTTCCCCATCCTGTTCTCATGATAATGAATTAGTTCTCATGAGATCTAATGATTTTATAAAGGGCTTTCCCCTTCATTGGGCACTCATTCTCCTTCCTGCTGCCATGTGAAGAAGGATGTGTTTGCTTCCCTTTCTGCCATGATTGTAGGTTTCCTGAGGCCTCCCCAGGCATGCCGAACTGTGAGTCAATTAAACCTCTTTCCTTTATAAATTACCCAGTCTCAGGTATGTCTTTATTAGCAGCGTGAGAACAGACTAAAATAGGAGTCAAATTTATTTCCCCTGCACAGAGAAGAAAGCAAATATAGTTTGCTTTCCATATCCATAGGTTTCACATCCATGAATTCAACCAACCTCAGATCAAAAATAGGATAAAAAATTGTGTCCGTAAACAATACAGTATAACTACATAGCATCTACATTGTATTAGGTATTAGAAATTGTCTACAGATGACAAAGTATGAGAGGATGTATGTAGGTTTTATGCAAATACTGTAGCATTTTATATCAGAGACTTGAACATTTGAGGATTGGTCCTGGAACCAGTCTCCCACAGATACTGGATACTGAGGAATGCAGCTGTACACACTTTGTGGTCCATGGGGCCTGTAACAAGAAATGAGAAGAACCTACCTTCGACATTGCCTAGAAACCAGATTTTTATTAAATGTGTTTGTTGCCATGTCTTGTTTCTGTTTCCTAGACATACCTGCAGCTTTTCCTATGTGCTGCTAGTGTATTTGATATAGTTTGGCTCTGTGTCCCCACCCAAATCTCATCCTGAATTGTAATCACCATGCGTTGAGGGAGGGACCTGTAATCCAAGTATGATTGGATTATGGAGTGGTTTTCCCCATGCTGTTCTCATGGTAGTGAGTGAATTCTCACGAGATCTGATGGTTTTATAAATGGTAGTTTTTCCTGTGCTCTCACTCTCTCTCTGTCCTGCTGCCTTGTGAAGAAGGTACCTGCTTCCCCTTTATCTTCTGCCATGATTGTAAGTTTCCTGAGGCTTCCCCAGTCATGTGGAATTGTGAGTCAATGAAAACTCTTTCCTTTATAAATTACCCATTCTCAGGAAAGTTATTTACAGCAGTGTGAAAACGGACTAATACAGCATTTCAGGCCTGCATTATCTCTGTAGGATTAGACCAACTGCCTCCTTGACCCCCCCCCAAAACAAATTTAATAAAACACATTTAATTAAAATCTGGTTTCAAGGCCGGATGTGGTGGCTCACACCTGTAATCCAAGCACTTTGGAGGCCAAGGCAGGCAGATCACCTGAGCTCGGGAGTTCAAGACCAGCCTGACTAACATGGTGAAACCTCGTCTTAATACTAACTTTTCCCAGCCTCTGATAGATTATTCTTGAAAAGCTGACAGTTTCTAACAAAGTTTGCTCTTTTAAAAAAAAAAAAAAAAAAAAAAAAAATCTGGTTTCTAGGCAATGTCGAAGGTACGTACTTCCCATTCCTTGTTACAGGCCCTGTGGACCACAAAGTGTGTACAGTCGCATCCCTTAGTATCCAGTATCTGTGGGAGATTGGTTCCAGGACCAATCCTTGGATGTTCAAGTACTTCTTCATACAAGTGCCAATTATCTGCATACCAGTTGGTGATGTTGTTGGCTTGGGAATGGGAATCCTTCAGTGACTGCTTGCCTACAGGTGCACATTCAAATCCCTTGTCATGGTGTACAAGCTTGTTTTCATGGGCTGGTCCTGCTTTTCCTCCCTGCCTTACCTGCTCCCTTTCTCTTCATGACTTTCGTGCTTCTATTCATTCAGTGATATCCAACCTGGTGGGGCAAAAGAGGTTTTTAGTTTGTTGCTTACCAGTCTCTGCCTAGATATATGCATATGGTATTTAAAAATAGATAGAATAGGCCGGACGCGGTGGCTCAAGCCTGTAATCCCAGCACTTTGGGAGGCCGAGGCGGGTGGATCACGAGGTCAAGAGATCAAGACCATCCTGGTCAACATGGTGAAACCTCGTCTCTATAAAACTACAAAAAATTAGCTGGGCATGGTGGTGCGTGTCTGTAATCCCAGCTACTCAGGAGGCTGAGGCAGGAGAATTGCCTGAACCCAGGAGGCGGAGGTTGCGGTGAGCCGAGATCTCGCCATTGCACTCCAGCCTGGGTAACAAGAGCGAAACTCCGTCTCAAAAAAAAAATATATATATATAGAATAGATAAAATTGTGTTTTAGTATTTTTACATAAGCATTCTTGCACAAACATTTACAGTTTTTTTTTCTTTTCTTTTTTTTTTT
>NW_016107320.1:5311587-5313157 GCF_001604975.1 Cebus imitator
GTTTCACCATGTCGCCCAGGTTGGTCTCGAACTCCTGAGCTCAGGCAATCCGCTCACCTCGGCCTCCCAAAGTGCTAGGATTACAGGCGTGAGCCACCAAGCCCGGCCCATTCTATCATTTTTTTTTAACCCTGTTTTCACTACACTGTCAGGGTAGCTTCTCCAACAATACTTTTAATCTTACCCCTGGTGTTACCTTTTTCTCGCTGCAGTGTGAAGATTGCTCCTGGAGCTGTTGTGTGTGTAGAAAGTGAGATCAGAGGAGATGTAACTATCGGTAAGAAAATAGTTTATTTACTGTTTCTCAAGAATTTATGTGATTTAATCTATTTTAATGCTTTACAGTTAAATACTGTCTTCCATGTTTATGTCACTGATGTCCTGGTTTTATTGACAAAATAATGTATTTTCTCCTATATGTTTAAAATTTCTAAGAGAATATAGTGTGATGGAGGCTGTGTTTAAACTCCTATCTGAAATACTACTGAGGCTGTATAATAAAGTCATTCATGGATTTGAGAGAGATCTGTTGTGTCACTGCGATGTGCCAGGCACTGTGCTACTGCTAGGGACGTGACAGTAAGCACAGCAGACAAAGGTGCTGCCTTTGTGGAGCTTCATGGAGAGCGTGGGCCATGGAGTCAGCAGACTTGGGCTAGTTTGCTCTTTGCTCCTTTCTGGCTGGGTTACTTTGGACATATTACTCAATCTCTCTAACCTTGATTTTTTTCCCGTCTATATAGTTGTGTATATCAGGATTAGGTTCGGCTGCATGTAGGGGTGGCTTATACCTGCAGAGGTGTATTCTCTCATATAAAAAGTTTCGAGGTAAGTAATGAAGTGCTGATCGGTTGATTGTCCAGCATGGAGCTCCAACCCTGCAGGCCAGGAAGTGATGGCTAGAGCACCAAGCATCATCTTAGATGAGAAAGGGGAAGAGTGGAAGCAAAAGAGTATGTGTCCCAGCTATGAGTCAGCTCCTTTTAAGTAGCCTTCCTGAAAGCACCCCACGACCCTTCTCTGTGTGTCTTATGGCTAAGACAATCTCATGGACACATCAAGCTGCAGGGGAGTTTGGGAGATGTAGTCTTAGCTGGTTGTATTGCAGCCCCTAATAAGATCAGGGTTCTATTACAAGGAAAAAGAGGAGAAGAGATATTGGATGGCAATGAACAATTTTCATAACATGCAAAATAGTAGTATCTATCTCCTACGTTTCTTGAAAGAGAATGTGAAAACTGAGTAGTAAGCTGTCAATACATGTTAGCTGTTACCACTGTCAGATCTTCTCATTGTAGCCTGCCAGAGCTCAAGTCCAGCATTTTACGTACATGAACTTGACTAAGTTCCTCAAACGTTTTACTCTGTTCTTTTATCTGGGTATGGTGCCCTTGCAGCTTGACTGGTGTAAGCGTATTCTTAACAGCAGCCACATGTCACCTGGATGCTACCACACTAGAGCGTTCAGTGAACTATTACACTTTCAGAGAGCAAATACACTTTATTTGCTTAAATGAACAGTTTCTTTAATAGAAAAAAAAACCTGTAACATCTTTTTTTTTTTTTTTTT
>NW_016107320.1:5315657-5317050 GCF_001604975.1 Cebus imitator
GTACAACACATTTTTTTTTCTTTTTTCTTTTTTTTTGAGACAGGGTCTTGCTGTTTTGCCAGGCTGGCCTTAAACTCCTGAACTCAAGCAGTCCTTACTGCCTCGGTTTCCCAAAGTGTTGGGATTACAGACATGAGCCACTGCACCCGGCCCAACAACAACCCCATTTTAAATAAGTATGTAGTGTCTACTATAAGGTAGATATGTAGATAGTATAGATATATCTGCAGGCATAAATATACACAGACATGTTGGGGGGCGTATTTCAGATTTGAAATAACATCTTTTACAGATGCTTTTCAGGGCTGTAAAGGCTTTTATCCTATGCAAGGAAGGTAGCTGCCAGTGATTGGTGGAGCATTGTCTCGGACTGAGTTTTAGGAGTATCAGGGATCAGTATTCACTTTCCTGTTTCTCCCTCTGGTTTTCACTACGTTGTGTTCCTTCCCTTCCTTTATCCCTCTTATGTTCCTACCTTCCCTACACGTTGAAATTATTTAAGGAAGTACAGTTCAGTTGCCTTGGCTCATGCCTGTAATCCTAGCACTTTGGGAGGCTGAGGTGGGAGGATCACTTCAGCTCAAGAATTCAAGACCAGTGTGGAAACTATCATGGGAACTCATCAGAAAGAAAGAGACAGAGAGACAGAAAGAGAGGGAGAGAGAAAGGGAGAGAGGGAGGAAAGGAGGAAATAAAGGACAGAAAGGACGGGAGAAAGGAAAGGAAGGAAGGAAAAGAGAGGGAGAAAGAAGCAAAGGAAGGAAAGAAAGAGAAAGGGAGGAAGGAAGGAAGGAAGGAAAGAAGGAAGGAGAGAGAAAAAGCGGAAAGGAAAGGAGGGAGGGCTAGCCGCATGTGGTGGCGCAGGTCTGTAGTCCCAGTGGGAGGGTTCGGTGAGCTATAATTGCACTACTGCACTCCAGCCCGGATGGCAGTGTGAGACCCTGTCTCAAAAAAAAAAAAATTATATAAGGAAGTACATTATTTAAATCTGCTTTCCATAGTTCATTTGTTTGTTTGTTTGGAACCAAGGTCTTGTTCTGTTGCCCAAGCTGGAGTGCACTGGTGTGATCATGGCTCACTACAGTGTCAAACCCCTGCATTCAAGTGATTCTCTCACCTCAGCCTCCCAAGTAGCCAGGACTACAGTGACACACCACCATGCCTGGCTAATTTTTTTATTTTTGCCCAGGCTGGTCTCAAACTCCTGGCCTCAATTGATCCTTCTGCCTTGGCTTACCAAAGTGCTAGGATTACAGGTGTGAGTAACCGCCCTTGGCCCTTCACCTAGTTTTTGACCACTAGCTGGCGGTGTACAATTTTGATAGTTAAAATGACATTTTAACACAGATTTTCTTTCTTTTTTTTTTTTTTTTTTTTTTTTTTTTTTTTTTTT
>NW_016107320.1:5317520-5338857 GCF_001604975.1 Cebus imitator
TTTTTTTGGAGACAGAGTTTCGCTCTGTTGCCAGGTGCCAGGTGCCAGGCTGGAGTGCAGTGGCACAATCTTGGCTCCCTGCAACCTCTGCCTCCTGGGTTCAAGCAAGTCTCCTGCCTCAGCCTCCCAAGTAGCTGGGACTACAGGCATGTACGCCCTGCTAATTTTTCCATTTTTAGTAGAGATGGGGTTTCACTATGTTGACCAGGATGGTCTTGATCTCTTGACCTTGTGATCCGCCCACCTCGGCCTCCCAAAGTGCTAGGATTATAGGCATGAGCCACCACCACGCCGGGCTGGAAGTGGTAATACATTTTTAAGGAAAGAAATCTCTAGTGATTTAAAGTTTATCACAGTGGGTGGGGCAGGCGGGCTCCAAATGAATACTTGTTATATTTATTCTGACCCGTGTTTTGAAACAAGAAAACTTGCTCAAATACTGAGGAGAAACAACTCAATTTGAAAAGTTAAGGAAAATTTGAGGAGAAATGAAGGTTCAGAAGAGTGATATAGTTACCCATGGTTCTGTCTTCTACAATTCTTGTCTCGTTTTTGTTATGTATGTTTCTTAACTTCAACTGTATAATATGGAAATTTTCCAGAATTAGTATTTAGATAATCAGTCATTGTTATATTTGGTATAAAATTCCTCAAGTCTTTTGGCTTCTATTAATTCATTTTTCTGATGTAATGCATCAGATTAAGAAGCTCTAGGGAGATATAAAAGTAAAATCAAAGCAAAGAGTGCAGATAAATCATCTGATTACAACTCTCCCCACCCTGCTTTATTTTTCATTTTAGGGCTTTTATCGTTGTTTTTGCTTAGTTTATCTGAGTTAACTAGCAATAAACTGTAGTTTAATACATAGATTTTTCAGGGTGTTTTATGTAATTTTCCATCTTCTAGTCATCTATACTTTTACAAATTATTCCATTCTGAAATATTTCAGGAAGAAAGTAATGTTTTCCTTTGCTATGTTTCAGGCTAATGGAACTTTAAACCCAGTCTGTTTTCCTAGAAAAGCAGGTATTTGTTTTTTTTCCAGAGAAATGAGCTAGATGCTTGGAAGTATGGTCCTTAATCAGAAACCGTATGACTTGAAGCTCTGCTGGAGCCTGACCCCCTCATTCAAGGCTGCTCAAAGACAGAGCTTAAGAAAAGTCACAGCTGTCTTGTTAATTACAATTTCGGTAAATAAGGTTTCCTAACATCAAGCCTGTTTTTAGTTAGTCTGCCTTAATTCATGGGCCATGAATTATTTCCTATAAATCTTTATTTCGAGAGCTGAAAACATTTCTGAAAGGTACCATGAAGCATCGTCCCATAGTCCATTACAGGGCGAGAGGCCAGGACAGGACTCATCAAGACATCAGTATGAGAAGGCAGAACTCGGCACAGTGGAAATATTTTGTGCTAGAAGCACTTTGTCACTTTGTCCCACTTACTCAGTCTTTTTAGGAGAGTTGTAATACAGACCAAAAGCCTCCCTTTTATTGTAGCAGTCTTTCAGTAAGGCAGAACAGTGGCTTTGATTTGAGAAATTATCACCTATAAAACACTCTTACAGGTACTTCAGCTTACAGGTCAAGAAAATGGTTTAGTTGTCAAAAAACAGAGCTTGCGGCCTTTTGAACTATTTATTGACTACTTGAAATGTATATAAAGATTGCTTTCCATGACAAAGATGGGCAGGAAAAGTGTCCTTTACCAAATGAGGGAAATGGAAATTGGATGTGAGGAATATCTTTCTGGCTGTGTTGCACCAAGCCCAGCCAACCATTTAGAAAAATAATTCATCAGCCAGTAAGGCAGCTCCAACTCTAGACACATTTATCCAAACAAGGAGATAAGCCAAATAGGGCTTCAGCACATTTGGTTAGAAAACACACAAACTACCCTGCCAGAAGGAGCTCCAGGGTTCACAGCAGGCTTTCAAACAGTGTGTTCCATGGTGACAGATTTTTATTTTTAAAGCACTTTAACCTCACGACCCTTAAACTTTATGTTGAATTCAGACCTGATATAAGTGTAATAAAAGTTCTCAAGGCATCAGAAAAGGATGGCGTGAACTGTGGCCACATTTCAGTGTGCTGTTTCTAATGGTACTTGAATTGCTGGGCTCTGGGCTCTCTGCTGCCTCAATCCATCATCAGACCACGCAGACACAGCAGAATTATCTGCACCATTCACTGAAGTCATAGACTTCCTTTAAGAAATTCACCAGGGGCCGGGCGCGGTGGCTCAAGCCTGTAATCCCAGCACTGTGGGAGGCCGAGGCGGGTGGATCACGAGGTCAAGAGATCGAGACCATCCTGGTCAACATGGTGAAACCCCGTCTCTACTAAAAATACAAAAAATTAGCTGGGCATGGTGGCGCGTGCCTGTAATCCCAGGGACTCAGGAGGCTGGGGCAGGAGAATTGCCTGAACCCGGGAGGCGGAGGTTGCAGTGAGCCGGGTACGCGCCAGTGCACCCAAGCCTGGGTAAAAAAAGCGAAACCCCGTTCCAAAAAAAAAAAAAAAAAAAAAAAATTCACCAGGGCCGGGTCCGGTGGTTCATGCCTGTAATTCCAGCACTTTGGAAGGCCAAGGCCAGAGAATCATGAGGTCAAGAGACTGAGATCATCCTGGCCAACATGGTGAAACCCCATCTGTACTAAAAATACAAAAATTAGCTAGGCATGGTGGCCCACGCCTGAAATCCCAGCTACTTGGGAGGCTGAGGCAGGAGAATCACTTGAACCTGGGAGGCAGAGGTTGCAGTCAGCTGAGATAGCACCACTGCACTCTCGCAACAGAGCAAACTCCATCTCAAAAAAAAAAAGAAGTTCACCAAGCCGGGTGCAGTGGCTCACGTCTGTAATCCTAGCACTTTGGGAGGCCGAGGCTAGCAGATTTCCTGAGTTCAGGAGTTCGAGACTAGCCTGGGCAACACGGTGAAACCCCGTCTCTACTAAAATACAGAAACTAAGCGGAGCGTGGCGGTGGGCGCCTGTAGTCCCAGCTACTCGGGAGGCTGAGGCAGGAGAATTATTTGAACCTGGGAGGCGGAGGTTGCAGTGAGCTGAGGTCGCGCCACTGCACTCCAGACGGGACGACAGAGTGAAACTGTATCCAAAAAAAAAAGTTCACCAAACCTAAATCTTAGTGGTTACATATCCTGAAGTACACTTACGCAAACCACTCCAGTCTATGCCCCCAAAAAGACCCGGAAGAAGTTGAGGGAAGCTATTTGGTATATTACTGTCCCCTCACAATTTAAAGTTGATCTTTTCTCAAACTTATTTCAGCCGCATTAACACTGGGACCTGTAGTTTGGCAATGCTGCCAGCAGGTGGAGGTGGTGTCTAAATCACTGGTCTCACCTAAGTGCGGTGGTGCTTTCCCTCCCTCCCTGGACAAAGCCCTCAGATTTCTAACCAGGCGTTTTCCAGTTACTTGTTTAGTAATTATTAGCAATGATAAAGACAGTAATAACAATAACAAAATACCTGCTTAAAATAGCTCACATATTATTTTCTAAATATGTGTAAGACATTATGGGACTTGGGGTCATTTTTTTTTTCTTTCTTTCTTTTGAGACAGAGTATCGCCATGTCACCCAGGCTGGAGTGCAGTGGCGTGATCACGGCTCACTACAACCTCTGTCTCCTGGGTTCAAGTGACTCTCCTGCCTCAGCCTCCCAAGTAGCTGGGATTACAGGTGCCCACCACAATGCCCGGCTAAGTTTTGTGTTTTTAGTACAGATGGGGTTTCACCATGTTGCCCAGGCTGGTCTCAAACTCCTGTGCTCAAGTGATCCACCTGCTTCGGTCTCCCAAAGTGCTGGGATTACAGGTGTGAGCCACCACACCTGGCCTCTTTTAATTTTTAAAAATGTGTGCTTCTGGTATCTTCTGTGAAAATAAAAAAAAAAAAAAATTAAGCGTGCTTCTTTGTTTGGGCTCTTTATGTAATAAACATGTATTAGTCATTTTTAAAAGGGAAAAATGAAACTATCACTTGTTTTCAGAAATACACTGTAGAAGAACTTCTAAAGAAACACACAGGTCCCAGGGGTATTTTTGTCTTGTCAAGAGCTACAGCTTGATGACCGGCAGAATATTTAGTATCTCTGGCCACTTATCTAGCAGTGGCAGAGGATCTGCTTTCTGTCACAGACATGACAATCACTTCCTCCTATCTTTTTCTTTTTCTTAGAGACAGTGTCTTGCTCTGTCACTCAGGCTGGAGCACAGTGTGGTGCAATCATAGTTCCCTGTAGCCTCAAACCCCTAGACTCAAGCAATCCTCCTGCCTCAGCCTCTCAAGTAGTTGGGACCACACACAGGTGCACCCCACTATACCTGGCCAATTTTCTTTTTAAGTTTTCCATTTTGGAGAGAAGGGGTTCTGACTTGTTGCCCAGGCTGGTCTGAAGCTCCTTGCCTTAAGTAGTCCTCCCACCTAAGCCTCCCAAAGTGCTGGGATTACAGGTGTGAGCCACTTTGATCAGCCCTGTATCTAAGATTTTTAAAGCTAGTTATGAGGCCGGGCGCAGTGGCTCAAGCCTGTAATCCCAGCACTTTGGGAGGCCGAGGCGGGTGGATCACAAGGTCAAGAGATCAAGACCATCCTGGTCAACATGGTGAAACCCCGTCTCTACTAAAAATACAAAAAATTAGCTGGGCCTGGTGGCGCGTGCCTATAATCCCAGCTACTCAGGAGGCTGAGGAAGGAGAATTGCCTGAACCCGGGAGGCGGAGGTTGTGGTAAGCCGAGATCGCGCCATTGCACTCCAGCCTGGGTAAGGAGCGAAACTCCGTCTCAAAAAAAAAAAAAAAAAAAAAAATAACAAAAAAAAAAAAAAAAAAAAAAAAAAAAAGCTAGTTATGGAAAATACTTTCATTGATCTTCTTACTGTCTGATCATGTGGTGTAGAATTTTTCCCCTTGGCTAACAGGAGGTATTACCCTGATACCTGAGTAGAGCAGCAAAGCAGTTCTTGATCTTCTGTGTCCCAGATCAGAATTAGTTATTTTGCTTACTATGAAAAAGCTATGTTTCCCGGGCAGCTGCCAAAGGTGGCGGAGGTGCAGGTCCTGGTGCTCGATGGTCGAGGCCATCTCCTGGGCTGCCTGGCGGCCATCGTGGCTAAGCAGGTACTGCTGGGCCAGAAGATGGTGGTCGTGTACCGGAGGGCATCAACATTTCTGGCAATTTCTATAGAAACAAGTTGAAGTACCTACCTTTCCTCTGCAAGAGGATGAACACCAACCCTTCCCTAGGCCCCTACCACTTCCAAGCCCCCACCACTTCCAGGCCCCCAGCCACATCTTCTGGTGGACCGTGGCAGGCATGCTTTCCCACCAGACCAAGCAAGGCCAGGCTGCCCTGGACCGCCTCAAGGTGTTTGACCACATCCCACCGCCCTGCAACAAGAAAAAGTGGATGGTGGTTCCCGCAGCCCTCAAGGTCGTGCATCTGAAGCCTACAAGAAAGTTTGCCTATCTGGGGCACCTGGCTCAGGAGGTTGGCTGGAAGTACCAGGCAGTGACAGCCACCCTGGAGGAGAAGAGGAATGAGAAAGCCAAGATCCACTACCCAAAGAAGAAACAGCCCATGAGGCTACGGAAACAGGCCGAGAAGAACGTGGAGAAGAAAACTGACAAATACACAGAAGTCTAGACCTACGGACTCCTGCTCTGAGCCCAAGAAAGACTGTTAATTCCTCAAAAACAAGAAAAAGAAAAAAGTGATGTGTTAGCTCTTAGTAGTAAATATAATCTCCCATTTTTAGGAGCCATGGTCTAGACCCCATGATCTCTCTTTCAAACATTATTTCATGTAATCCACATTTCACCCCAATGAAGTAGGTTGTTACAAATGTCTTCTTTTTATAGATGAGAAAACAAACCTTTGTGAGAGTAAACACGTAGCCTTTAGGTGATAGAGTCCAGTGTCTAGACTTTCTAGACAAGGGGGTGTGGGGCTGGCTGGGGCTTTGATTACAAAGAACCTAAAAGAGGCAGATTGTGTCCTGTTATCATAGAATATTTTGACGTAAAATATAAACCTGGTATGGTGCAAACTACAAATTTCAGTTGGTTCCCACAGCTGGAAGCCTTACAATTTCTCCTTTAAAAGGAATCCATTGCTCATTTCCCTGTTGTTTAGGGCCTCAGCCCCAAAAGTGGTGATGTCTAAATGCCATTATTAAAGGATCTGTGAAATAAAATATGGCATATTAATATGATATGAGATACTTTTCAGCCATTAAAAAGAATATCTATCTAGACATATGGAAAAAGTACCATGAAATCAGCAAATTGCAGAAGTACTGTTTCTTGGTTGGAAAGAAGTGTGTGCTTGAAATGCATATTTTTCTTTAAATTGTATTTATTTTAAAAATTTTAATGAGATATAGCTTATATGGAGTGATAGTTACAGATTTTTTTTTTTTTTTTTGAGGTGGAGTCTTGTTCTGTCACCCAGGCTGGAGTGCAGTCGTGTGATCTTGGCTCACTGCAGCATCTGCCTCCCAGGTTCAAGTGATCCTCCCACCTCAGCCTCCCGAGTAGCTGGGACCACAGACGTGCACCACTAAGCCCGACTAATTTTTTTGTATATTTTGTAGAGATGGGGTTTCACCATGTTAGCGAGGCTGTTCTCTAACTCCTGACCTCAAATGAGGTCACTTGGCCTCCCAAAGTGCTGGGATTACAGGCATGAGCTACCACCCCCAGCAATATTTACAGATCTTAAATATACAGTGGAGCTCACATCTAGAATAATGTACCCCAAACTTTTAAGAATATTTACCTCTAGGGAATGAAATTAGCATAAGATCTTTCACTTTTTGCTTTGTTTGAATTTTTTGTAATAATCATGTTTTATATAAATATGTATATCTGTGTGAATATGTGTGTATGTATGCATATATATTTTTTGTTTGTTTTAAAGAAAAGATTAGATGCACTCATTTATACTCATGTTCAACTTGAGAAGCTTCCCAGGGATCTCAGAGATCCATCCCATCTTCTATCCTGAAATCTTCCATCCTGAATAGGAGAATTTCTCTGGGAAATTTTACTTTAACAGCTGAAGATTTGGGGAGCCAGAAGTGACTGAGAGATGCCAAGGCCACTGTCCTGTTATTTCTTACCAGACTGTGCATCCTGGTAAGAAATGTTGGGATGTTGGACCGAGCATCCTGTTTTAGGCCCCCACCCTCCTTATCAATCCCCAGCAATTCCTTGTCAGGAAAAATAATGTGTCCCTGAGGTTCTCTCCAAGTCTCTGGGCACCAGAAACGCCTCTTTATTTATTTTAGTACATTTGTGAATGAGTGTATATTAAGCATTCTCAGTTTTCAAGATAAGCTCAAAAGGACAAAAATAACCTGTATTTATTTTTGTTGCCCATAATGTATAGTGAGGCATCTCAGCTGTCATAGGCAGATAATTATGAATTGACAATTTATATAATTAGGTGGGACACAGTGGCTCACGCCTATAATCCCAGCACTTTGGGAGGCTGAGGCGACAGGATTTCTTGATGCCAAGTGTTCAAGGCCAGCCTGGGCAACACAGTGAGAATGAGACCCTATCTCTCAAAAGTAGCTGGATGTGGTGGTGTGTGCCTGTAGTTCCAGCTATTTGAGAGGCTGAGGCAAGAGGATTGCTTGAGCCCAGGAATTGAAGGCTGCAGGGAGTTATGATCACGCTACTACACTCTGGCGTGGGTGACAGAATGAGACCCTGTCTCTAAAAAAAAAAAAACAAAAACAATTTACACAATTGAATACTGAATTTCTTGGACAGTGTCACTTTCCTAATCCCCAACCCCTTCTGTCAACACTTCTGTGCACCCTCCCTTATTTCAGAGTCAGTTACTTCACCTGCACTTGTTTACCCATAAAAGCTGCATTGGTATTGAGGGGTGCGTGGGATGGATATTGGAGAGAGGCTAAAGGAGGGTGTGTTTTCTCATCAGTGGTTTCATTATCACCAGAACCCTCAGCCTGTGGTAGATAAAGCTGGGAGGGAGTGTGTTAGCATTCCAGGCTCAGGGTGGGGTAGGTAGTGCTGGTGAAGTGGGAGTGCTGGTGAAGAGGGCTCTGGCTGTTCCCTTTGATTTGAGACTGGAGGCATCGCCTCAGGGCTCCCCACGCCAAAGTCTTAGGACTCCAGTGATCACCTTTGGGTCCTTCTGCTGCCTCCCTTTAACCTTTTCGGCTTTCACTGGTTTAAATCATATCCTAGGCCAGACAGCAGAAACTGTGCCTCCTTTCAGTGGGTGTGCTCGTAATAGGAACACTGACAGAGGAACAAAGCTGTTAGATCCCGTAGTTTCTGACTTCTGTCCACCCATATTTCTCCTTTTTTTTGAGACAGAGTCTTGCTCTGTCACCCAGGCTGGAGTACAGTGTCATGATCTCAGCTCACTGCAGACTCTGCCTCCTGGGTTCACACGATTCTCCTGCCTCAGCCTCCCAAGTAGCTGGGACTACAGGCACACACCGTCGTCCAGCTAATTTTAGTATTTTTTGGTAGAGATGGGGTTTTGCCATGTTGGCCAGGCTGGTTTTGAACTCCTGACCTCAAGCAATCTGCCCACCTCAGTCTCCATATTTCTTCTTAATTATGTAATAAAAAGACTAATTCTGAGGTACTCTCACATAAGAAAGCAGCACATCTTAAGCAAAGAGAGCCTTCCCTTTCCAAGGGAAAAGAAGGAATTTTTATTGCCAACTTTGTGTTACATACTGTGTCTCCAGCGTTATCGCCCCTAACCCTTGCAGCAACCCTGTGGGACTGGTGTTGTCATCACCTCTGTTTCACTGCTGAAATCACGGGAAGCCTTCGAGAGGAGGCTGAGCCAGAGCTGTCTGGCTCTAGCGCCTGTGCCATTTCACTCACATTGGCTTGCAACTTGGCCCTGACTACTGATGATAAGCTCAGGAGATAATATCTGTAAAGTACCTAGCTTGGTGCCTGGCACATACTTAGAAAATGTTTCTCCCAACAGCCTCACCCATCCTCAGCACCTCCCACTCTCCTGTTAGAAGCATAGCCTCCACCAATAATTTCTTCTCCAACTATTTTTAACAGGACCTCGGACAGTGGTCCACCCTAAAGCACGAATTATTGCGGAAGCCGGGCCAATAGTGATTGGCGAAGGGAACCTGATAGAAGAACAGGCCCTTATCATAAATGCGTGAGTAAGACTCTTACACATACTGTGAACCAAGTACCATGGGTAATGTTTTTTGTTAATTTCAGCTGTCTGTAAGAACCTTTTCAAGTGATATCCAGAAGGCCTACTATTTTAGAGCTAGAGAAACATTAAGGGTCTCTTTTGTAAGTAAATGACCAAACTGAAAACCAGATGGGGGAAAAGACTTGTCCAAGATGAGAGAACTGAGTAGCTGCCTAGATTTCTGATGCTGGATCTGATCATCTTCCCCTTACATGTGGCTTTCTCACCCATTCCTCAAGCAAACATTCCCCGAGCACTTCCACCTCCAAGTGCTGCGCTCACCACCCTGCAGAGAGGTATTTTTGGGGATTGGTTCTGACCAAAATTTTATTACTCATGCCTTAAACACATGAATTTAACTCTAATATATATCTTCAAATGTTTTGCACAGGTGACACCCAGAATTATAATTGAAAAATGTGGAGTCCTAGAGGCAATTTTTAAACTGTAAAGATTAAAAAATAAGAAAATACTAGAACATGTACATGATCATAGTGAACTAGACTATAATACCTATGAATTTTTCATAAACATTTATAAGTTCTTTCTAGATAAAATTTTGGCAAGAAATTCAAGCTTATACCTAATTTATAGCAACCACATATGGAATTTGTAAGAAAGACCTTGGGAAAATATTTAACTGTCAGAAAAAGACTGATTTAATGCTTACTTAGGATTTAAAATACATTTGGCACCTTCAGTGTAAGTCAATTAACAGCAGCCATATTCTGCAGTAACTCAACTGTCAGAGATAAATCACCATTTAAAAATGGCTTTCTCCTCTTAGAACACAAACATTTTATCTTCCAAATATTTCAACTAACTAAGAGCAAATAATTATTTTATGTGACTATCTGTTTATGTTTCACAATCTCAAATGATTATTAAGGATGGAAAATTTTCAAGTTAGGCATGATTTTTATTGTAATTAACAGCCTAAAAATATAGCTAGCATCTTTTTTCCTTTGTCCTGAAGAAGACCCTCTGGACTTTGAATTTAAAAAATACACTAAGGTAGGCTGTTCTTCTCTACATACCATGACTTCTTCACTTTTCAGTAGCTCTCTTCAATTCAAAATCAAGCCTTCTCTAGCATACAGGATGAATGAATCACTTGAATTAAGAAATAATTTACATAGGCCGGGCACAGTGGCTCATGCCTGTAATTCCAGCACTTTGGAAGGCCCTGGTGGGTGGATCACCTGAGGTCAGGAGTTAGAGACCAGCCTGGGCAACATGGGGAAACCCCATCTCTACAAAAATACAAAAATTAGCCAGGCTTGTTAGCACACACCTGTAGTCCCAGCTACTCAGGAAGCTAAGGCAGGAAAATTGCTTGAACTTGGGAGACAGAGTTTGCAGTAAGCCAAGATGATGCCACTGCACCAGCCTGGGTGATAGAGTGAGATTAAAGAAAGAAGTAATTTACATAGTCATATCTTTGAGGCTTGATGTAGGTAAAATTGAAAGCATTAACCCAAATTTGAAATGGGAAGAAAATTGCTTATTGTGTGATTGCCTCTTTGGATGATTTACCTCTTCTTTTGACAGTTACCCGGATAATATCACTCCTGACACTGAAGATCCAGAACCAAAACCTATGATCATTGGCACCAATAATGTGTTTGAAGTTGGCTGTTGTATCCTTTCCAATAATCTACCATAAATAATTCCTGGCTATCCTTTAGTACCTAAGTCTTCTCCTGTAGAAATTGTCAAATTGTCATAATTTGTCTATCAAATATACTTACATTCATATTATATATTATAATTACATTTTTAAAAGTAAGTCAGCCAGGCCAGGTGCAGTGGCTCATGCCTGTAATCTCAGCACATTGGAAGTCTGAAGCAGACTTCACTTGAGGGCAGAAGTTCAAGACCAGCCTGGCCAACATGGTGAAATTCCGTCTCTACTAAAAAAAAAAATTATAAAAAATTAGCCGGGCATGGTGGCATACGTCTGTAATTCCAGCTACTCGAGAGGCTGAGGCAAGAGGATCACTTGAACTTGGGAGGCAGAGGCTGCAGTAAGCCAAAATTGTGCCACTGCATTCCAACCTGGGTGACAGAGTGAGACTCCATCTAAAAATAAATAAATAAATAAAAATATAAATAAATAAAAGTTGACCATCCAGCTCTTTGAACAGACTTACTGACAGTATATATTTTTAAAATGGTCCTTTCTGTTCCTGTAAATAACTCATAAAGTATGCTGTTTTAGACAAACGCAGACACGTATCTTTAGCTCAGCATTTTTAAAGTAACCGCTTTTGCTGGTTCTACAGCTTGTTGACAGGTATCAATTGCTGAGTGACAGCAGTGCTGACTTCTTTCTTGATTCAAGAGCCCCAGCTTTGTCAGCGTGATTCCTGTATAGTTTTAGGTTAGATAATACATTGTGTGATTCAAGAAAATGGTGTGTAAGGGTGAAAATATTCCATTATTTGTTTGTTGTCTTTTCCCCACCTGAATGTCTCCAGTTCTTTTGTTTGGTTTAGTACTCTAAAAAGATAGTAAAATTTTATGGTGTCCGCAAAACATATAATGTATAGTAGAAAATATTTAGAAGGAAAAATCTAAATGGTTAGCAATAGCAAGATATTTAAATGAATTGAGCTACAATCATAAAACCACTAGGACCATTAAGCAGTCATTTTAAATTATATTTTTAAAGATTTTACTTTATCTTTTTTGAGACAGGGTCTTGCTCTGTTACCCAGGCTGCCTGCCATGCAGTGGTACAATCATAGCTTACTGCAGCCTCATCTCCCAGACTCAAGCAGTCCTCCCATCTCAGCCTCCCAAGTAGCTGGGATTATAGGTGCATACCACCATGCCCAGCTAGTTTTATTTTTGGTAGAGATGGTGTCTCACTGTGTTGCCCAGGCTGGTCTTGAATCCCTAGGCTCAAGTGGTCCTCCCACCTTGGCCTCCCAGAGTGCTGGGATTACAGATGTGTGCCACCCTGCCTGGTCTAAAGATTTTAATAGCATGAAATAATGCTTGAAAATTTAAGTGAACTGAATAATCTATAAAAGTTTATACAGTTTGATTCCCACTTACATACAGGAAATTCTGTATGTTTATATAAAGATATATCAAACTTTTAACAGTGTTTAAGTGACTGGGTGATGGATAGTTTTAATTATCATGAAATAATTGTGAAAACATTTTACTCATAAAATCAGGGTATAAGGTACTCGTTTCTTTAAAAAAAAATAAGTCATGGCCGGGTGCAGTGGCTCAAGCCTGTAATCCCAGCACTTTGGGAGGCTGAGGCGGGTGGATCACGAGGTCAAGAGATTGAGACCATCCTGGTCAACATGGTGAAACCCCGTCTCTACTAAAAATACAAAAAATTACCTGGGCATGGTGGTGTGTGTCTGTAATCCCAGCTACTCAGGAGGCTGAGGCAGGAGAATTGCCTGAGCCCAGGAGTCGGAGGTTGCGGTGAGCCGAGATCGCGCCATTGCACTCCAGCCTGGGTAACATGAGTGAAACTCCGTCTCAAAAAAAAAAAAAAAAAGTCATTTATTTATACCTAGAGATATTTGTTTAAAGATTAAACCCTTACCACAGATTGCCCAGAGCAAAGAGTTCTGGCAAGGGTGAGCCTACATGGCCCATCTGACACCCCTGTCCTCTGTCCCAGTGCAGTATAAGGACATACTATATTAGTAGGGACTAAAGATGAACATATTTATAGTATTTCCCTAACTCTGGCTTTACAGATTCCCAAGCCATGAAGATGGGAGATAATAATGTCATTGAATCAAAAGGTAAGCTATGTTCAGAGTTCTATTGTCAAAGCAGTGACCTCTTTTCTCTCTGTGGTGTCCTGGGAAACAACCTAATACAAACTGTGGCAAGGTGCTGTGCTTGGAAGTGGCCTGCAATTGCAGGCAAACTGATTCTTTGCCACTAAGGAACCTAATCTGGTTATGTGGTTATCTGGTAACGTGGGTTAAATACATTACATTTAAAATCAGCAGTGTACATTTAAGGATTGAATTAAACCATAAAGTTTAAATGAAAGATTTGGAAAAGATTTCTGCTAAATACTAGTCTCTGGAATTTTAGTTGGTTAGAGTTGTTGTAGAATTAAAGGGGAAAAAAAATTACAGTTTCTCTAGCAGTTGCTTTCTTTAGTTTCAGGAATACTTTGCCCTAGCCAATCAGAAACAAGTATCATGTGCTCGTGAGTGGGACCAGACAGGAGATTACATAAAGTTACTGTTACTACTGGGAAGCCACTTCAGGAGCTTGTCCCACTAAGGTCCAGAAAGAATCTGAATGATGACACTTCTTTAGAATAGTGGGTTATCTTTCTTGATCCTGAGTGGCATGAAAGAATGCTTCTTTTTTAAATAATAAAATTATACTTTTTGTTAATCTACTTAATGGCTTTTATTTTAATTTGGATCATCAGTTATTATCCCTTCTATCATCATTGGCATTTTTAATTGTATGCTTACCGTGTATCAAACCTGTGGTCAGCACTTTACATCTGTTATCTCATTATTCCTTCAACTGTGAAGTAGAGTGGCCTCTTCGTTTTACAGATAAACTTGAGCTTAGAGACTTTGCAGTGACTTTCCCCAGGTCACACAGATGGTAGCAGAGCTCCATTTTGAATCCGTCTGACCCTGGCATGTACTGCCTGCCTCTGTGTTGTCCAAACAAACGCCAAACAGAAGTATTTTCCTTAACTTTTGTCTTAAGGCCAGTTTACGCTTTTATACCTAAATCATCTTAGAAAAGAAAAGTGTTGTTATCATTTGATGTCTTAAGTTGCAATTCTTTCTGCGTTTTTATTGCAGCATATGTAGGGAGAAATGTAATACTGACAAGTGGCTGCATCATTGGGGCTTGTTGCAACCTAAATACTTTTGAAGTCATCCCTGAGAATACAGTGATCTATGGTGCAGACTGCCTTCGTCGGGTGCAGACTGAGCGACCACAGGTACTAGAACCTCTCTTTAGAAAGAGTTCTTTCTGCTGATTTTCCCAAAATGGAATGTAATTGTCTTCATGAGGCAGCAGGTACGCTATTTAAGAAGAATGTAATTAAAATAAAACAAAGAGGCCAGGCTCAGTGACTCATACCTATAATCCTAATACTTTGGGAGGCCGAGGCAAGAGGATGACTTGAGGCCAGGAATTTAAGACCAGCCTGGGCGACATAGTGAGACTCTCTACAAAAACTAGAAAAACTTAGCCAGGTGTAGTAGAGCACGACTATAGTCCCAGCTACTGAGGAGGCTGAGCTGGGAAAATAACACTTGAGTGTGATGTTCCTGTGAGCCATGATCCTGCCACTGTACTCCAGCCTAAGCAACAGAGACCCCAACTCAAAAAAATAAATACATGAAAATAAAACAGTGAGAAACATCCTGAAAAACCGGGATTTACTTGCAGTTCAATCCCTAAAACAGAATTTAATTGCAGTTCACTTATTCAGTCTTTAAGTTAATATTAAAAATATATAAAAGGATGTTGATGACAAGTCAGCTATGAGAAAAGGTCCAGAAATGTTACTCTTGATCTTGTGTGTTTTCACTGACAATGCATCAACAAACTGTACAAGCCATACTGATTTACTCCTAAAATATCAGTCTTCAAGGGTAAGGAATGACCATACTACATTTATGCTGTGCCTCTGACTGGAATGGGTCTATTTAGTTTATTGTCATAGCTTCATAATAAACACAGCTTGTGAATAAGCAAGTGTGTTTGGATATTTTTCTGGCTTGAGAAATTAACTCCTCCTAAAAACCCAGATCAAGAATAATGCAGAATACATATTTGGAGTTTAATATTAGAGTAGGAGATGAAAAAAATAGGACATTTGGACTTCCTTTGGATATAAGACATTTGTATTGCAGTTTCCAGCCTCGTTGCTGGGCACATTCAGTATATATTCCTTTAGTTACCTAGACTCCTTTTCCTTCCACTAAATAGTTTCAAGCACTGTGGGAAGCCAAGGCGGGATCACTTGAGCCCAGAAGGGAGTTCAAGACCAGCCTGGGAAACATGGTGAGACTCCATCTCTACAAAGAATAAAAAATAATGAGCTGGGCATGGTGACATTCACCTGTAGTCCCAGCTACTTGAGAGGCTGAGGTGGGAGGATCGCTTGAGCCCAGGAGGTTAGGGCTGCAGTAAGCTCTGTTTGTATAACTGCACTCCAGCCTGGGTGACAGAATGAGACTCTGTCTCAAAAAAAGAAAAAAAAAAAAAAGCATAGTTTCAAGACATTTATAACTTTGCCTCTGATTCTTAGCCATATTTTATCAGAAATCAACACTCCAGTTATTTCTGGGTTACTCTACTTCTGTAATGTTTGGCTTCATTATTATTATTATAAGCAAGTATTACTCTATAGACTGAAAAGGAAATGAGGATAAATCCAGTCATTTTTTACCGTCTTTCTACATAACAGCAAAAATGACTGAAGACTGGGAAACGAAGTTGGTGTGGGGAAGGGAGTTTAGAATTAAGTGAGCAAGAATATCTGAAATTTAATATTTCGTAGTATACAATATTGTCTTCCAAATTTCACTGATCATAAGGATTATATAGAGGTCTTTATTAAAAATAAAGATTTCCCAGACTTATTGAGTCACTGTGCTAGGGCAGGAGCCTAAAAATCCATATTTTTCACAAGTACTGTGGTAAGCTTTACAATCAGGAAAATTTGGGCAATACTGGTATATGAAGAATAAAGATTAGATAGGTATATCCAAGTACACCGCAGCTGTGTGGCTCTGTAGGTCATGTGGAAAACAAAATACTCTAGGTGTTTTACTTATGTGGTCTTCTGTAATTGGAACTTTTAACTTTTCAGAAGCCAGGATGAAATCTACAAAAGCGAGTTTGAAAACTGATTTCTGTATATTTTTATATAAATATATAAAGTCTGTTGGCTTTTTCTTATAACCAAATTTAGTATGTGTTCATTGTAAATTTAAAAAAAAGCAAGCAGGTAAGCAAAAATGAGTCAGTGAAAGTCACCTGTAATTCCACAACTTATTAATAACCATTGCTACCTGGAACTTTTTTCTTTTTTTGGAGACAGAGTCTGGCTCTGTCACCCAAGCTGGAGTGGAGTGGTGCAATCATGGCTTACTGCAGCCTCAACCTCCTGGGCTCTAACAATCCACCCCCAACCCCCGCCACCCCATTTCCACCTCAGCCTCCTGAGTAGCTATGACTACAGGGACATGCCACCACACACAGCTAATTTTTAAATTTTTTATAGTGATGGGATCTCCCTCTGTTGCTCAGGCGGGTCTGGAGCTCCTGGGCTCAAATCATCCTCCTGTCTGGGCCTCCCAGTGTTGAGATTATAGGCATGAGCCAGCACGCCTGCGTGGTACTCTTGACTTTGCTTTCTGCCAGTCAGTCTTAATTATCTTATCTTTTTAGCCCCAGACACTACAGCTGGATTTCTTGATGAAAATCTTGCCAAATTACCATCACCTAAAGAAGACTATGAAAGGAAGCTCAACTCCAGTAAAGAACTAAGAACAGTAGATGACATGAAGATAACATTTTTGTCTTTGACCACTGTCTTTTGAATGCGCCACAGTGTTTATGTACTCTTAGCAACTCACAGGATAATACATGTTGACTTTATTTTGTAAAATTGGGTTGAGAGGAAAGTAATGGATTTTCATTGTAACTGTCCTTTATGATTTATATAAAATGTATTATTTTCCTATATCCTTGCTTCTTTTCTGATAATTTACAGATTTAGCTTTTCTTTTGTTATGTAAACTGCTGGCCACAAATTTTAGTTATGTAAAAGACTACCCATGACAAGAAAGGACATATTGTTATGTATTTATATTCTAGCATAGACTAAACTGAATAAAAATGCTGATAACAGTCTTTAATGATCATACTTTAATCAGTTTTTCTACTTGAATTAATCTTTTCTCTTAATTTTTTTTATGTACTAGTTGTATTAAAGCTAATGTGTTTAACTTTTCCTCTTGTGGATTTGTAGCTGTTTAAAATTTCAGGTGAAATTTTAGTAGCTATTGAATTAATTTAGACTTCACTTTGTTTTTAAGAAAAACACAGTTTTTTCTTTTTGGTAAAACAAAAATAATCAGGGAAAGATGTCCTCAGTAGAATACAAATTAGTGGCATTCTTGGGCTTCTGAGGACAATGAAACTAAAAGAGATTTTGAAATTTATATAAATTCATTAAATTATTAATATTTTAGCATAGCACTAATCACTAATCATTGAACTTTATTATTCTGTTTATCTAATTATGTAGTGATCAAAATGTTGAGAATTTTATAATTCCAAATTTTTTAAATAATTGAAGCATATACATTTACTGGAACATACTTCTCAGCTTTTGAATTAGTAGATATTGACTAATACTAAGTTACTAAAACACTAAGATATTTTCTCAAAATTTAATTTTAATTTATTTATTTTAGAGACAAGGATGTCACTCTGTTACCCAGACTGAAGTGCAGTGGCACAATCTTGGCTCACATGGATCACTTGTCCTCAAGCTCAAGTGATCCTCCCACCTCAACCTCTTAAGTAGCTCGGACTACAGGCATAAACCACCATGCCTGGTTTATGGTGGCCAAAGTGACCTCTGGTCGTCCTCACTGCTCCTTATACACTAATTATAATGCATTAGCATGCTAAAATACACTCCTACCAGTGCCATGACAGTTTATAGATGCCATGTCAACATCAGAAAATTACCTCCTATGGTTTAAAAAGAGGAGGAACCTTCAGTTTTAAGAATTGTCCACCCCTATGCCAGAAAACTCATGAATAATCCACCCTTGTTTAGCACATAATCAAGAAATCCCATGCTGCTGCTCTGCCTATGGAGTAGCCATTCTTTTTTTTTTTGATATGGAGTCAGTCTGTTGCTCAGGCTGGAGTGCAGTGGCAAGATCTCAGCTCCCTGCAACCTCTGCACTCTGGGTTCAAGCGATTCTCCTGCCTCAGCCTCTCGAGATTACAGGCACCTGCCACCGCACCCGGCTCATTTTTGTGTTTTTAGTAGAGATGGGGTTTCACCATTTTGGCTAGGCTGGTCTTGAACTCCTGACCTTGTGATCCACCTGCCTCAGCCTCCCAAAGTCCTTTACTTTCTTAATAAACTTGCTTTCACTTTCCTCTATAGACTCACCCTGAATTCTTTCTTGTGCGAGATCCAAGAAGCCTCTCTTGGGGTCTGGATTGGGATCCCTTTCCAGTAACACATGTACCAAATGTGTGTGCCTTTTCTCCTCTTAATCTCTTGTCAGTTCATTTCATAGACTCAGATTAATTGAAACATCAGAGGGCTGAGGGAAAGTACGCTTCACCCCTACAAGGCAAAACAATAGGGAAATTTAAAAAGAGTTCTTTGATCTTCCCATTGAATTCAATAAGAATTACCCAAAGGGTTACCCAATGCTGGGGCTCCACTTCATTTATACAAAACTTTAAATTGGGTCTGCTTGGTTTTTTGTTTGTTTGTTTTTTGAGACGGAGTTTCGCTCTTGTTACCCACGCTGGAGTGCAGTGGCACGATCTCGGCTCACCGCAACCTCTGCCTCCTGGGTTCAAGCAGTTCTGCCTCAGCTTCCCGAGTAGCTGGGACTACAGGCGCGTGCCGTCATGCTCAGCTAATTTTTGTATTTTTAGTAGAGACGGGGTTTTACCATGTTGACCAGGATGGTCTCGATCTCTTGACCTCGTGATCCACCCACCTCGGCCTCCCAAAGTGCTGGGATTATAGGCGTGAGCCACCGCACCTGGCCAATTTTTTTTTTTTTTTTTCAAAGAGACAAGGTTTTGTTCTCTTGCCCAGGCTGGAGTGCAAGTGGCACGATCATAGCTCACTGCAATCTCAAACACCTGGACTCATGCAATCCTCCTGCCTTAGCCTCCTAAGACATTAGGACTACAGGCCTGTGCCATCATGCCCAGCTGAATCTTGTATATTTTTGTAGAGGAGAGGGTCTTGCTATATGGCCCAGGCTGGTCTTGAATGCGTGGCCTCATGCAGTCCTCTTGTCTCAGCTTCCCAAAGTGCTGGGATTACAGGTATGAGCCATTGTGCCCAGTCTGGGTCTGCTTGTTGCAACTAATTAACTGTAGTGGTAATTTGCGGTGATGTTTTGGTCTGTATTTTTGTGTGTGTTATACTGGTAAAAGTAATATATTAAGGCCGGGTGTGGTGGCTCATGCCTGTAATCCCAGCACTTTGGCAGGCTAAGGTGGGCCCATCACCTGAGGTCGGGAGTTCGAGATCAGCCTGACCAACATGGAGAAACCCCATCTCTTAAAAAAATAATAATAATAATAATAATTTCATTTTACACAATTCAGGAGGTGAGGAGAAAACACTTCTGATTCCATGGGCCCACATCAAGCAACACCACTTTAATCATTTTGGGGCTAATTTATATGTACAATCCAAGGTGAATGAAGATCTCAGACACATGCATCTAAGGCTTCATAATCCCCATGTAGACTTGCTGTTTTAACACAAGAGGGCGCCAGTAGACAGCATAGTCCCCCAACAGTGTCTAGCAAATGGGTGCTGTTGGAGTTTTATTTTTATTTGAAAACGGGGCCTGGCCCTGTTGCCCAGGCTGGAGTGCAGGGGTGTGAACACTACTCACTGCAGCCTCAACCTCCTGGGCTTAAGCGATCCTCCTGCCTCAGCCTCCCAAGTAGCTACAGGCTTGTGCTAGCAAGCCCAGGTAAATTTTTAATTTTTTTGTGGAGTTGGAGTCTCCCTATATTGCCCAGGATGGTCTCAAACTCCTGGGCTCAAGTTGTCCGCCTGCCTGGGCCTCCCAAAGTGCTGGTATTACAGGCATAAGTCATCGCTCCTTCTGACCCATTTTAAGGATACTTTAGACTTTAATACTTTATTTTAAAAAACTAGGAGCAGTTTCTTTCCTGTCTACTTTAAAGGGTGTTGTATTTAAATATTTTAGAGCCTTTAGCTGGGACTAGGTTCATGATACTAAACACATGCAAATAGAGGATCAGGCTCAGAAGAGAAGCGTTGTCAGGCCCACTAGAATCCCAGCCAAGAATGGATTGGCCAAGCCTTCGTTGTCAGCGTTCTTCTCACAGGGTTTCAGTACTGCTCACCTTCATGCAAGTTTGAGTGGTGCTAGGTCCCTGAATTTAGATTTTCTTTTGTTCTTTTTTAAATTTTTAGTGACAGGGACTCACCATGTTGACCAGGCTGGTCTTGAACTCCTGGGCTCAAGTAACCCTCCTGCCTCAGCCTCCCAATGTGCTGGGATTACAGGTGTGAGCCACCGCACCCCGCCTAGATTTTCCATTTCTCAAACTAACTCAGCTTTCATTAGCTACCTGTATGGTTCAGATTTTTGAGCCAGACTTAATGCCTGATGCTCAGAGCCCAAATTTCCCCTACTAGGAAGTCGTCTGCTCCTTAGTGGGCTAATCACTGCTCTCCTTGAGTTGTACGTTTTCCTAAAAATCAGTTGTATTTGGCTGGGTGCAGTGGCTCATACCTGTAACCCCAGCACTTTGGGAGGGTGAGGTGGGTAGATCACTTGATGCCAGTCCATGACCAGCCTGGCCAATATGATAAAACCCTGTCTCTACTAAATATACAAAAGTTACTGGGGCATGGTGGTGGGCCCCTGTAATCCCAGCTACTCAGGAGGCTGAGGCAGGAAAATCACTCGAGCCCAGGAGGTGGAGGTTGCAGTGAGCTGAGATTGCACAGCTGCACTCCCACCTGGGCAACAGAGCAAGACTCCATCTCAAAAAAAAAAAAAAAAAATTAGTTGTATTTGTTCCAAAACTTGTTTATGGAAGTTGTACTTAATATCTATGTAATTTAAATCAGTATTACCAAAATCAAACAATTATTAGTGTGAAGAGAGTAATTTCTATGAAAATAAGTTGAAAACTTGGCAAAGACCTGATAAAGACGTGTTATGAAAGAAAAAAATGAGGCCGGGTGCGGTGGCTCAAGCCTGTAATCCCAGCACTTTGGGAGGCCGAGGCGGGTGGATCACAAGGTCAAGAGATCGAGACCATCCTGGTCAACATGGTGAAACCCCGTCTCTA
>NW_016107320.1:5338920-5341937 GCF_001604975.1 Cebus imitator
AAAAAAAAAAAAAAAAAAGAAAGAAAAAAATGCTGTGGAATTAGGTGTGGACAAAACAACCATGAATGTTTGGGAGAGAGAGAGAGAGAGAAGTGTCAAAATATAGGACTTTGCCCTCATTTTGCTTCACAAGTGTCTTGAGTCCTCATGCTGCTGAAGCTGAAATTGATAATGCTTCTTGCTGTGCTAATCAATGTCCTCTGTGCAGCCCCCATGAGCAGGTTCACACTCAAAGAAAAGGCCTTAGCCTGACATCAAAGGAATGGTGGGTAGATAAACCTGTTTATGTTTTAAATTAAAAATAAAATTTTGAAGATATATATTATAATTTTATGCAGCCCCACATAGCTGACTTTTTTCTTTAACCAACCAACTGCAGATTCTGACTGGCAGGCGCAGTGGCTCATGCCTGTAATCCCAGCATTTTGGGAGGCCGAGGTGGGTGGATTGTTTGAGCCCAGGAGTTTGAGACCAGCCTGGCTAACATAGTGAGACCTCATCTCTAAAAAAAAAAAAAAAAGAAAAAAAAAAGAAGAATCACGATTTCTACAGTACAGTTCCAGGAGCTGCCAAACAGTGGTATAAGGAAGTGAATTGCCTGGGCCTTAACATATCCTGAGTGTCAGTGACACATGTATACTTTCAAATGAATATCCTCATTTTTGTGAAGATTACACTTGAGAGTCCTTTATCTGTAGGCTAGCTGTGCTTGATTGTAACAGAACAGATTTTTAGAACTTAATCATCATTATTGTATCTGTATTAGTCTGTTTTCACACTGCTGATAAAGACATACCCAAGACTGGGCAATTTACAAAAGAAAGAGGTTTATTGAACTTACATGTTGCATATGGCTGGAAGGCCTCACAATCATGGCAGAAGTTGAAAGGCACATCTCACGTGGCAGCAGACAAGAGAAGAAGGCTTGCAGGGAAACTTCCTTTTTTTTTTTTTCAGATGGAGTTTTGCTTTTGTTGCCCAGGCTGAAGTGCAGTGGCGTGATCTGGGCTCACTGCAACCTCCGCTTCCCAGGTTCAAGTGATTCTCCTGCCTCAGCCTCCCGAGTAGCTGGGACTACAGGCGAATGCCACCACGCCCACCTAATTTTTTTTTTTTTTTTTTTTTTTTTTTTTTTTTATGTTTTTTCCTAGTAGAGATGGGTTTTCACCATGTTGGCCAGGATGGTCTCAATCTCCTGACCTCATGATCTGCCCGCCTCGGCCTCTTAAAGTGTTGGGATTAGAGGTGTGAGCCACTGCGCCCAGCCGAAACTCCTGTTTTTAAAACCATCAGATTTCTTGAGACTGACTCACTATCACAAGAGCAGCACAGGAAAGACTCACCCCCATGATTCAATCACCTCCCTCCAGGTTCCTCCCACAACATGTAGGAATTGTGGGAGTTGCAATTCAAGATGAGATTTGGGTGGGGACACATAAATTGTTCTGTTAAAGAACAATTTCAAGTCTTTCAACTTGTCCTGCAGCTGTGCCTAAAATGTGTTCCCTTTTTACTTAAAGCTACCTGGCACAGCTGTAGATATGTAATATATTTTGCTTAAATGCTTAGCACGAAAGGGAAGACTTCCACTTTAGGTTCTCTATAACCAGCAAACTTTTGCCAGCATGTTCTTTTTCTTTTTTCTTTCTTTCTTTTTTTTTTTTTTGAGATGGAGTTTTGCTCTTGCTGACCAGCTGGCATGCAATGGCACAATCTTGGCGCACCACAACCTCCACCTCCCGGGTTCGAGCAATTCTCCTGCCTCATCCTCCTAAATTGCTGGGATTACAGGCATGCGCCATCATGCCCGGCTAATTTTGTACTTTTAGTAGAGACGGGGTTTCTCCATGTTGGTCTGGCTGGTCTCAAACTCCCAACCTCAACCTCCCGCCTCGGCCTCCCAAAGTGCTGGGATTTCAGGCATGAGCAACTGCACTTGGCCCATCATGTTCAATAGACTTTGTAATCAGAAAAAAAATGACCATACTGAATCCCAGATGGCATTTTTGTTGTTGTTGTTTCGAGAAAGGGTCTCACTCTGTGGCTCAGGTAGAAGTACAGTGTCACGATCATGGCTCACTGGAGCCTTGACCTCCCAGGCTCACATGATCCTTCCACCTCAGCCTCTCAATTAGCTGGGACTATAGGCATGCACAACCATGTCCAGCTCATTAAAAAATTTTTTTTGTAGAAATGAAGTCTCCCTATGTTGCCCAGACTGGTCTTGAACTCCTGGGCTCAAGCGATACTCCTGCCTTGGCCGCCCAAAGTGCTGGGATTACAGGTGTGAGCCACTGCACCCCACCCCAGAAGGCATTCTTTATAGTCTAACTTTATCATAATGCAATTAGACAAATTAAAAAACTCTTTACTAAGCTATAAGTAAATTATTAAATTTTGCTTGTGCCACGTAAAGAAAATCAAGTACATTTTGAGTTTTGAACATTGAAAATGAAGGGCGAAATCTCTCTTGTTGTAAATGATGTTTTGCTAAGGCTGCCTTCCTCTTTTTGCAAGATATGAAGCCCCTTCTGTATATTTCAAGCTCTGCACAAAAGAGGAGTCATATGAGATCGAGGACAAGCATCTGTCTTCCATGTCTTGGTCCATTTAAGCTGCTATAACAAAATGCCATAGACTAAGTGGCTTAAACAACAGAAATTTATTTCTCACAGTTCTGGATGCTGGGAAGTCCAAGATCAAGGCACTGGCAGTTTTGATATCTGGTGAAGGCCATCTTTTTACTGTGTCCTCACATGGCAAAAGGGACACACAGTCTTCCTTGGGCCTCTTTTATAAGGATGCTAATCCCTTTCATGAGGGCTCCATCCTTATGACCTAATCATCTCCCAAAGGCCCCACACCTTCCTACCTTCCTACCTTCCTTCCTTCCTTTTCTTTCTTTCTCTTTCTTTTCTTTTTCTTTCTTTCTTTCTTTCTTCTTTCTTTCTTTCTTTCTTTCTTTCTTTCTTTCTTTCTTTCTTTTTCTTTCTTTCTTTCTTTTTTTTTTTTTTTTT
>NW_016107320.1:5342017-5346773 GCF_001604975.1 Cebus imitator
TCCTGCCTCAGCCTCCTGAGTAGCTGGGATTACAGACACGCGCCACCATGCCCAGCTAATTTTTTGTATTTTTAGTAGAGACGGGGTTTCACCATGTTGACCAGGATGATCTCAATCTCTTGACCTCGTGATCCACCCGCCTCGGCCTCCCAAAGTGCTGGGATTACAGGCGTGAGCCACTGTGCCTGGCCTAGGCCTTACCTTCTAATGCCACCACCATGGGGATGGGATTTCAAATATAAATTTGTGGAAAGAGACACATTCAGACCATAGCACCTCACTTTCTTCTTCCTAACGTATCTTCAGTTTTGTTCAACTATCCCCCCATCCATGGGTTGACTTTAATCAGTCCATTGCAATGAATATTTGGCCTTTCCCTGGTCCACAGGTGCATATATAACTTAAATTTAACTAATACAAGTTAAGGGAAGAACTTATATCTCATAGTTGGAGGAGGTTTTCCTTCTTCCACTGAATGTGAACAGGGGAACACGTGGCCTGTTTGCAGCTGGCAGCCACCTTACCACCATGAGGGGAGGCAGCAGAATGCAAAGATATAAAAAATGTAGATGCTTCAAGACATGGCTGAGCCCAACCTTTCAACCTAGTTCTTGTATATAATATAATACATTTTCTCAGTATTTAAGCAAGAGTAAGCTGAGTTGTTCATGACTTGCAGAAATTTTGTGTCCTGTTACAAAATATCAAAAATTTGCCTCAGTTTTTAGTGCCCTGTTCTGCTGATGCAGTAAGCATCTGCCTGGTCTCAATATTGCTGGCTGCTGTAGGGATGGTTGACTGAAAAGGACAAGAGCATGTTATACATGTACAGTCATGCACTGCATAACAACGTTCCAGTCAATGACACCACAGATATGACGGTGATCTCATAAGAGTATAATAGAGCTGAAAAATGCCTATCACCAGTGGCATAGCCATTGGAACGTCATAATGCAACACATTACTCATATGTTGTGGCAGTGCTGGTGTGAACAAACCCACCGTGCTACATGTAAATAGGTTTACATTATCTGTAGAAGAGTGATTGCATAAGTGAGACACGACATTGATTTGTTGTCACTTGGATATGTTATTATTTTTTTTTATTTTTGAGACAGAGTCTTGCTCTGTTGCCCCGGCTAGAGTACAGTGATCTCAGCTCACTGCAACCTCTGCGTCCTGGGCTTAAAAGTGATTCTTATGCCTCAGCCTTTTGAGTAGCCGGGATTACAGGCACCTGCCACCATGCCCAGCTAGTTTTTTGGATTTTTTGAAGATAGAGTCTTGTTCTGTCACCCAGGCCAGAGTGCAGTGGTGTGATAGCTCACTGCAACCTCTGCCTCTTGGGTTCAAGCAATTCTCTTGAATTGCTTGGGGTTTCACCATGTTGGCCATGCTGGTCTTGCGTGCCACCACGTAAGACTAATTTTTGTATTATTATTATTATTATGATTTAATAGAGACAGGGTTTCTCCACGTTGGTCAGGCTGGTCTCAAACTCCCAACCTCAGGTGATCCGCCCACCTCAGCCTCCCAAAGTGCTGGGATTACAGGCATGAGCCACCGACCCAGCCAATTTTTGTATTTTTATTAAAAGTAGAGATGAAGTTTTACCATGCTGCCCAGGCTGGTCTCAAAATCCTGGCCTCAAGTGATCCACCCACCCACCTCCCAAAGTGCTGGGATTATAGGTGTGAGCCATTGTGCCAGGCCCAAATCCATTCTGTTTTTTGTTTGTTTGTTTTTTGAGACTGAGTCTTGCTCTGTCACCCAGGCTCAAGTGCAGTGGTGCAACCTCAGGTCACGGCAACCCCCACATACCAGGTTCAAGCAATTCTCCTGCCTCAGCCTCCTGAGTAGCTGGGATTACAGGCACCCACCACCATTCCTGGTTAATTTTTGTATTTTTAGTCAAGACGGGACTTCACCATCTTGGCCAGGCTGGTCTTGAACTCGTGATTCACCCACCTCAGCCTCCCAAAGTTCTGGAATTACAGGCGTTAGCCACCACACCTGGCCTTCAAATCCATTCTTATTAGCTGATTGTCATATTGATTGCTTGGTTGGTTTGCAAAAGCATGTTCACTGAGGCTAGTTGTCACGAATTAACTGAACAGATTTAAAACTGGGTCCGCTGGCTTTTTGTTACCACAGCTACAGAACAGTCAGTCTTTCCCTAAATTTGTGAGGCCCTTTTTATTCTCATCTCAACCTCTTCTGTGTTTTCAATAACCTCTTCTATGCTCTCCCTCAGGATCTGTCTGTCTAAGGAGAAGGAAAAGGGCAGAGCTCTCCTTTCACTGCTGGCTCTGCTCTTTCTTATTCATGTATTTATTCAATAAACTGTTATGGGGTTCAGAGGAGAATAACACAGTTCATCTCTTCAGAGTACCTACAGTCTAGAGAGGGAGCCCAGCTAAACAGCTGATTCCAATTCAGTGTGGAGGAATGGCCAGGGAACCCAGAGAGGATACTCACTTTGAGAAAGGAGGGAAGTTTCACAGGAGAGGTTTTAGTCTGTTCTCATGCTGCTAATAAACACATACCTGAGACTGGGTAATTTATCAAGGAAAGAGGTTTAATTGACTCACATTTCCACCTGGCTGGGGAGACCTCACAATCATGGTGGAAGAGCAAGGGGTATCTTACATGGTGGCAGGCAAGAGAACGTGTGCAGGAGAACTCCTCTTTACAAAAGCATCAGATCTCATGGGACTTAATCACTATCAAGAGAACAGCATGGGAAAAACCCACCCCCATGATTCAATTACCTCCCACCCGATCCCTCCCACAACACCTAGGAATTATGGGAACTACAATTCAAGATGAGATTCAGGTGGAGACACAAGCCACATCAAGAGGAAAGCCTTGACTAGACCTAGACCTTAACTCAATGTTAGCCCTTACTCTATGAGGACACGTACACAGGACGAGACTTGTGATTGTTAATATCGAGTGTCAAGTTGATTGCATTAAAGGATGCAAAGTATTGTTCCTGGGTGTGTCTGTGAGCGTGTTGCCGAAGGAGATTAACATTTGAGTCAGTGGACTGGGAGAGGCAGACTCACCCTCAATCTGGGTAACTACCATCTAATCAGCTGCCAGCTGAATAAAGCAGGCAGGAGAAGATGAAAGAGCAGACTTGCTGAGTCTTCTGGCCTCCATCTTTCTCCCGGGCTGGATGCTTCCTGCCCTCGTACATCAGACTCCAAGTTCTTCAGCTTTTGGACACTTGGACTTAGGCCAGTGGTTTGCCAACCACTCTCAGGCCTTTGGCCACAGACTGAAGGCTGCACTGTCATCTTCCCTACTTCGGAGGTTTTAAGACTCGGACTGATCCACCACTACCTTCCTTGCTCTTCAACTTGCAGGCGGCCTATCATGGGACTCTACCTGGTGATTGTGTGAGTCAATTCTCCTTAATAAAATCCCTTTCGTATATACATCTATCCTGTTCTGTCCAACTAGAGAGCTCTGACTAATAAAAGTCTGGAAAAGGGTCTCTTTTTTTTTTTGAGACAGAATTTCACTCTTGTTGCCCAGGCTGGAGTGCAATGGCACAATCTTGCCTCAGCAGAACCTCTGCCTCCTGGGCTCCAGTGATTCTCCTGTCTCAGCCTCCCGAGTAGTGGGACTACAGATATGTACCACCACACCCGGATAACTTTGTATTTTTAGTAGAGACAGGGTTTCTCCATGTTGGTCAGGTTGGTCTCGAACTCCTCTCCTCAGGTGATCCCACCTGCCTTGGCCTCCCAAAGTGCTGGGATTACAGGTGTGAGTCACTGCACCCAGCAGGAAAAGGGTCTTTCAACCGAAAGAAGCAGTTTAACAATAGTTACTAATGTTCTATACTAATCATAGAGATAAGAAATTTATGGTTACCTACTGTGTGCTAGGCATTTTCCTGGGTTCCTTACATGGATTGTCTTACTAAAAGCTCACAAAAACCTTATGATTAGATACCACTAATACCTGATTCTCCAGTGGGGAAATCGTGTCAGGCGATCAAATATAATAACTTGCCCAGGGTTAATTGGTGAGTAGTACAGCCTGGATTCAAATACAGACAGTCTGACTTGAATACCTATGAAGACTAAGCTTTGATTTTTTTTTTTTTTAAATCTTGCTCAAATTCCTATATAAGGGGCCTGGGGAGTCATGCCCTACAAACCATAAATTCTCATCAGCTGTGTTTTATTTAACCCTATATATTATGACTTACTTTCCGACCTGACTGGCATAACATCACAGGACAAGGAAGAAAATCTAAATATTTTACCCAAAACATGTTTCTTTGCCATATCTTGATATGACCTGGCAAAGCTATTCTTTCTGGGGGAAAATTTGCATCTGTGAAGAATCTCTATTAGCATAGCTAGATCTTTTTCTTCCAGGTCCTCCCAATCCTGAAGAGATTAACTAAAACTCTAGCACCTTTTAAACATCTGAATAGGAAACAGTTGTCATCTATTGTGTCTCAGGGCAGCCACTATAAGACTTCAAGAGGAACTTGATCTCCACAATTTTTTATTCTAACCTGAACATTTCCTTTCTATTGATCCCAGGTCTTTAGACAAACTCAACCGTCAATCAGAAAATGTTTAAATTTACCTCTAGCCCAGGAGCCACTACTTTTGTGTCTTTCTGGACCAAACTAAAGTCTTCCTTTCTTTCCTTCTTTTCTTTCTTTCTTTCTTTCTTTCTTTCTTTCTTTCTTTCTTTCTTTCTTTCTTTCTTTCTTTCTTTCTTTCTT
>NW_016107320.1:5351064-5352105 GCF_001604975.1 Cebus imitator
CTTCCTTTCTTTCTTTCTTCTTTTTCTTTCTTTCTTTTCTTCTTTCTTTCTTTCTTTCTCTTTCTCTTTCTCTCTCTTTCTTTCTCTTTCTCTTTCTCTCGCTCTCTTTCTTTCTTTCTTTCTCTTTCTTTCTCTTTTTCTCTTTCTTTCCTTCTTTTTTTTTGTTTTCTTTCCTTTCTTCCCTTCCCTCTTTCCTTCCTTCCTTCTTTTCTTTTCTTTCTATTCTTTCTTGTGGAGTTTCGCTCTTATTGCCCAGGCTGGAGTGCAATGGCACAATCTCAGCTTGCTGCAACATCTGCCTTTTGGGTTCAAGCAATTCTCCTGCCTCAGCCTCCCAAGTTGCTGGGATTGCAGGCATGCACTACCGCACCCGGCTAATTTTGTATTTTTAGTAGATACGGAGTTTCACCATGTTGGTCAGGCTGCTCTCGAACTCCTGACCTCAGGGATCTGCCTGCCTCAACCTCCCAGGGTGCTGGGATTACAGATGTGAGCCACCGTGCCTGGCCACTAACGTATTTCTTAAATGTATTTGATTGCTATCTCATGCCTCCCTAAAATGTATAAAACCAAGCTGCACCCTGACCACCTCGGGCACAATGTTCTCAGGACCTCCTGAGGGCTGTGTCACGGGCCATGGTCACTCAGATTTGGCTCAGAATAAATCTCCTCAAATATTTTGCAGAGTTTGACTCTTTTCATTGACACCAACTTTGCCCTTCTTTGATAAATTACAAGTTCGGTAGAGGCAACCCAAGGGTAACCCACAGAAGTTCTTCAATTTCTATGTGCACTATCCATAATCCATCTTAACAGGACATTTATAAAGTTTGGAGCACACATCATAATTTGCATTTGGAAAGTATTTTAATAATGTTCACAAGGTAAAATTCATTCATTTTGGTGAACTAATGGAAAACATGTTAATAAAATTTCAACTAGTTCTATACAATGCTATATTTTAATGGCTAAAATATTAAAAATGTATATTTATTGAACAAATGATAGCATCATTAATAATTCTTTTTTTTTTTTTTTTTT
>NW_016107320.1:5353210-5355458 GCF_001604975.1 Cebus imitator
AAAAAAAAAAAATCAAAAAACAAAAAATTCGAACTGCTGCCATCCTCAAAAAGCTAGGAATGATTGCTCTAAAATGTTAACAGGGAACAATGACTAATACATCCTTAATGTTTGCTTCCATTTACATTTCTATCTCGATGTTAATTATTGCTTATTAAGTTATGAATTTTGCCTTGGTTACCATTTTTCCTAATTAAGGATTTGGGGGTCAAGAGGTAAAAACACTGCTTCAAACCAGTTTAAGCAAAAAGGCCTTTTCTGGGAGGCTTTGGAGATAGCTAATGGATTCCGAGAGACTGGGAAGCCACCTCACTGCCAGTGCTGTGGTTCTCTCTCGAATCTGTCTGCTCCATCGGTCTCTCAGCAGTCACACGTGGTCACTGCTTACGCAAGCACAAGACCCCCCATGGCGGCCCTCAGCTCCTGGGTTTATGTGTCCTCTGTTCCTTGCCCTGCAGAACTGACTTAGCAGCTCACAGCCCCAATTCGAAACTCAGGACCGAGAGAGTGCAGTCCTGTATTGCAAGCAGGACTGCTGCTCCTGAGCAGGGGCAGCTCCCGGGAAAGAGGGGTAGGAGCTGAGAGACATCATCCGAGTCTCCAACTCCACTCATCTGAAAAGGAATTAGCTTGTCTAAGTATTCCCGAATTTCAGGAAAAAGAGATAGGAGAAAGGGTTAATGGATCAGACCAGGTGAGAGGAGAGAAGCGGGCATGGGCCCAGTCGCTCTTTCAGTGAAGAGTGTTTGAGGTAACTGAGCCTTCAGAGCAGACGCGAAGTTCTTATCGCGAGTGACCGCCAGATGGTTCAGTTAAAACAGCCATTTCTAGCCGCTGAAGGCCTGACCTTTTAAAGTTACAGAGTCCTCTCATGAGAACTCATCGTGGAAGCGTGTGCTTGTTTGTGTTTTTATCTGGTTAGATGCAGTCTTTATCTTTTTATTTGTTTATTATACAAAACATCTTGTCCTTGTTGACAGAGTGCCCTGTAAAATATAAAATAGAGTCTTTTACTAAGATGGAGTGAGTTATGTCAGGGACGCTCAGTACAGTAGTGGGTGACTGTGAGCACTCCCTTCAGCTGTGATTATTCTAGTCTGGGGTCCCATTTGCCATGGACCTCACAGAAGGGTTACACCCAGATATGAGAGAGTCTGTGGAAGCCCTTGACCTTGGCTGTGCATTGACACCCCAGGCCAGACCTCAAAATCTCTGAAAAACTAAGCGTCCCAGGTGGCACATACCTCACCAAGGATAAAAATAATTACATTTGAATTTGCAAAACAAAGCTAGAAAATTTATTTTTACAGATTTTAGTTTTATTGTAAATATAAGTTCCATTCAGTACATGAAATTTGGGAAAAAGGGAAAGAAAAAGAAAACACATTCACAGTCCCAGCGTAGAGAGACAACTACCACTTTACTACATTATCTTTTTTCTTTTTCTTTCTTTCTCTTTTTTTTCTTTTTAGAGTCGGGGTTTCACCATGTTGGCCAGGATGGTCTCAATCTCTTGACCTCGTGATCCGCCCACCTCGGCCTCCCAAAGTGCTGGGATTACAGGTGTGAGCCACCACGCCTGGCCCCCATCTTTTTTCTTTTCTTTCTTTCTTTTCTTTTTTTTTTGAAAGGAAGTCTTGCTCTGTTGCCCAGGCTGGAGTGCAGTGGTGTGATCTTGGCTCACTGCAATCTCCATCTCCCAGGTTCAAGCGATTCTACCACCTTAGCCTCCTGAGTAGCTGAGATTACAGGCACACTCCACCACATCCAGCTAATTTTTGTATTTTTAGTAGAGATGGGGTTTCACCATGTATCCCAGGCTGCTCTTGAACTCCTGAGCTCAAACAATCTGCTGGCCTTGGCCTCTCAAAGTACTGGGATTACAGGCATGAGCCACCATGCCCTGCCCCACCTTACTAGATGATGTTTCTGCTAGTGTTTTTCTTATCCATAATTTAATTTAATTTAATTTATTGAGACAGAGTCTCACTCTGTCACCTCGGTGTAATGAATCACTGCAGCCTCCACCTCCTGGGCTCAAGCAATCCTCCCACCTTAGTTTCCCGAGTACCTGGGACTACGAGTGTGTGCCACATGCCTGGATAATTTTTCAAGGTTTTTGTAGAAATGAAGCTTCACAGGCCGGGCACGGTGGCTCAAGCCTGTAATCCCAGCACTTTGGGAGGCCGAGGCGGGTGGATCACGAGGTCAAGAGATCGAGACCATCCTGGTCAACATGATGAAACCC
>NW_016107320.1:5356508-5360704 GCF_001604975.1 Cebus imitator
AAAAAAAAAAAAAAAAAAAAAAAAGAAATGATGCAGGCCAAGAACAGTGGTGGCTCACACCTGTAATCCCAGCACTTTGGGAGGCCGAGGCGGGAGGATCACTTGAGCCCAGGAGTTAGAGACCAGCTTAGGCAACATGGTGAAACCCTGTCTCTACTAAAAATACAAAAATTAGCCAGGAGTAGTGGTGTAAGCCTGTAGTCCCAGCTACCTCATAAGGCTGAGGTGAGAGGATCAATTGAGTCCAGGAGGTCAAGGCTATAGTGAGCCAAGATCATGCCGCTGCACCCCAGCCTGGACAGCACAGTGAGACACTATCTTGAAAAATAAAAGAAAAAAATAAGAAAGAAATTATTACATATACACTACATATTTGTCAACAAAAGGAGTCCAACTCAGTAAAATATTTGAAGAGATTTATATTAAAAATGCATGCTTTGAATGAAGAGACCCCCAAACAGGCTTTGTGTGAGCAACATGGCTGTTTATTCACCTGGGTGCAGGTGGGCTAAGGCCGAAAAGGGCGTTAGCAAAGGGCAGTGGGAGAGGACTTGGTTTTATAGGTTTGGGGTGGGCAGTGGAAAGTTACAGAGTAAGATCGGTTACAGTGGCGGGGGTAGGGGCAAGGAATATACATTACGGTAAGTTCAGTTACAATGGCAGGTGGGATAAGAGTAGTTAGGATGGTAGAGTGGGGTGAGGAGTGTTCACATTATCGTAATAACAGTTAAGATGGCAGGGTTGGGTGAGGGGAAGCTTATGTCTGGGAAAAGCTCTGCTGGGCAATTGGAGATAATGGGGAACACAGGCGGAGGTGTGGGGGCGTGGGGGTGGGGTCGGGGGGTGGCAGCATTGGGGGCTGGGGGGCGGTGATTGGTCGAGGCAGGCAGGACTTTAGGCTTTCTGGGTCCGGGCTTGCACATGGAGGCCTGATAATTTATTCTGAGCCAAATATGACTGACCAATGAATGGCCTGGGACACAGCGCCCGAGATTCTAAGAACATGTGCCCAAGGTAGTCAGGCCACAGCTTGATTTTATACATTTTAGGGAGACTTGAGACATCAATCAACACATGTAAGAGGTACATTGGCTTGGTCTGGAAGGGTAGGATGACTGGAAGGTAGGGGTGGCATTCCAGGTGATAGGCAGATTTAAAGATTTTTCTGATTGGCAATTGGTTGAAAGAGTTCTTATCTAAAGACCTAGAATGTCTGGGTGAAGATAAGGGGTTGTAGAGATGAAGGTTTTATCATGTAGATGAAGCCTCCGGGTAGCAGGCTTCAGAGAGAATAGATTGTAAATGTTTCTTATCAGACTTAAAAGGTCTGTCCTATCAGTCTTCAGGTCTCTGTGCAATGTTAATGCTGGTCAACTGGTCTTGAATTCCAAAAGGGAGGAGGGAATAAGGAGGCATGTCTAACACATCCACTTCCTGTCATGCCCTGAACTAGTTTTCAGGTTAACTTTGGAATGCCCTTGGCCAGGGGAAAGGGTCCATCAATTGGCTTAGAATACTATTTTTGGTTTACATATTTATACACACACATACCTACATACATTGTTCCTGAGGATAAGTGCAAAGATTATGTGTCTATGACTACGTGTAGTCAGATTTCATTCTAGAAGACTTGACACCCCACAAGTCCATTACGATCTATGGGCAGTGATGGAAATGACAAAGCCTTCTTCCAGAATACAGGTTGAGTATCTCTTCTCTGAAATGCTTGGGACCAGGAGTGTTTTGAATTTAAGAGTGTTTTTGTTTTTTGTTTTTTAATTATTTACATTATATAATTACCAGTTGAGCGGCCCTAATCCAAAAATTCAAAATCCAAAATGCTCCAATCCTTTGTGTATCATGTTGGTGCTCAAAAAGTTTTGGATTTTGGAGCAGTTTGAATTTTGCATTTTTCAGATTAGGGATGCTCAACCCATTCTTAGTAATAGAGAAAAGTCCTTTGCCTCTGCCCTGCCCAAATAAAGACTTTTCTGTTTTGTTTGCATAACAGACCACTGTTTCAACAAAGTAAATATTAGCAGAATAACAAGAATGGCAGTGGTTTTCTTCCTAGTAAAAAGTACACATACACCTCCTATTCTTTAGAATTTAAGAAAAAACAAAGCCTTCACAATTGATCACTCTTTAGAAAATCATGCCAAACATTTGTTTCCCTTGTTTGTATGCTTCCTCTTTCTAACAGTAATTTGCAGTGGCTTAAGATTGACAATGTGTATACATCAAGGTTAATAAAGTAGAAATGAACAGAGGGGGCTGGGTGCAGTGGCTTATGCCTGTAAACCCAGCACTTTGGGAGTTTGAGGCAGGCAGATCACCTGAGGTTGGAAGTTCGAGACCAGCCTGACCAACATGGAGAAACCCCGTCTCTATTAAAAATACAAAAATTAGCCAGGTGTGGTGGTGCATGCCTGTAATCTCAGCTTCTTGGGAGTCTGAGGCAAGAGAATTGCTTGAACCCAGGAGGTGGAGGTTGTAGTGAGCTGAGATCGCGTGATTGCACTTCAGCCTGGGCAGCAAGAGCAAAACTCTGCCTAAAAAAAAAAAAAAAGAAAGAAAGAAATGAACAGAGCAACAGGGAATGTGGAGAAGCAGATGTGCTAGCCCTGAGGACTGACTAACCACTGATTATGAGATGATTTGACTTTGAGACAAGATACACAGAGCAGCTAACAGAAAACCTGGAACATAGGAGGTGCTGATAAATAGTGGCTAATAGTTTTTCACAACCAGTATTATACTTCTCACCCAGGCTGTGTCACCAAATGAAGTTGCAGCTGCACCCATTCTTTTTCTTTTATTTTAATTTGTGAGATGAGGTCTCACTGTGTTGCCCAGGCTGGTCTCAAACTCTTGGCCTCAAGTGATCCTCCTGCTTCAGCCTCCCAAAGTGCTGGGATTACAGGCTGGAGCCACTGTTTCCAGTACATCCATTCCTTTTTTTTTTTTTTTGAGACGGAGTTTCGCTCTTATTACCCAGGCTGGAGTGCAATGGCGCGATCTCGGCTCACCGCAACCTTCGCCTCCTGGGTTCAGGCAATTCTCCTGCCTCAGCCTCCTGAGTAGCTGGGATTACAGGCACGCGCCACCATGCCCAGCTAATTTTTTGTAGTTTTAGTAGAGACGGGGTTTCACCATGTTGACCAGGACGGTCTCGATCTCTTGACCTCGTGATCCACCCTCCTCGGCCTCCCAAAGTGCTGGGATTACAGGCTGGAGCCACTGTTTCCAGTACATCCATTCTTAAGGCTTTAAAATAATTCTGGAACAAGACACCATTGGGTGGACCCTCCAGCCCAGTCCAACTTCTACTGGACAGCGTGAGCCCACTCCTGTTTTGTTTTTGTTTTTGATTTTTAATAGATGCGAGGTTTTGCTATGTTGCCCTGGCTGGTCTTGAACTCCTGGGCTCAAATAATTCTCCCACCTAGGTCTCTCCAAGTGCTGGGATTACAGGGGTGAGTGAGCCATCACGCCCGGCTGCATTCTTTTTTTCACCCAGGAACTTTTGAGGCTTGCCTTTCAGTAAAACAAACAATAATTAAACTCACAGTATGTTTTCACCGTAAGTTTAGTTCTTTCATTTTTTTTTTTTTATTATATATTTTTAAAGGTGGGGTTTCACTATGATGGCCAGGCTGGTCCTGAACTCCTGACCTCAGGTGATCCACCCACCTTGGCCTCCCAAAGTGCTAGGATTACAGGCGTGAGCCATAGTGCCCGGCCAAGTTTAGTTCTTTCTTCTTTGCCTGCAAAATTTGGAGGCAATAAGGTCCCCAATATATTGGTCTGAGAAATATCTCTGTGATTTTTGGTAGCCATGACAAATAAGAAAAAAGAGTAAGGCTATTGTTCTCATCACACATAAAGGAAGCTTTCAGCTAGAAGGTCCTCCAAAAATATTTCCAGTGCAGGTCAGAGAGACTGCAGAATCCAACCGAACAGGATTTTCCTCTTATCACTGCACATCTGGATCTGAGATTACTGCCCTCGGTAACCAACTTGTACACCTCTAAGGCCGCAGAGTCTCCTAGCAATGCCCAAGTGTGGGGTGTGGAGAGGGAATCCCACTTGCTACAGCAGACAGTGGTTTGCACCACTAGCACAATTGTAGACCTTAGAAAAAGCCAGCAAGAGGCCAGGCACAGTGGCTCACACCTGTAGTCCTAGCACTTTGG
>NW_016107320.1:5360889-5368027 GCF_001604975.1 Cebus imitator
AAAAAAAGCCAGCAAGATTTCATCTGGACGTAAAGACCAAGGCTCTCTTTATATTCCCTCTAGTAGCTCTTCCCTTTTGCGTCCTTCCAAATCCTTAGACCCTTTCATTCTTTTTTTTTTTTTAAGACAGGGTCTCACTCTGTGACCCAGGTTGGAGTACAGCGGTGCAATCATAGCTCCCTGCAGCCTCAAACTCCTGGGCTCAAGCAATCCTCCCACCTCAGCCTCCCAGCTAGCTGGGACCATAGGTGTGCACTACCGTGCCTGGCTAATTTTTAAATTTTTGGTAGTGAGGAAGTCTTGCTATGTTGCCTGGTCTGGTCTTGAACTCCAAGGCTAAAGTGATCCAAAGTGCTGAGATTATAGGCATGAGGCACCATGCCCAGTTCCATTTTATTCTTTGATTCACTAAGACAACATCAGAAGGTAGTGTGGAAAAGCCTTGCCTTTCCCCAGCCATCCCAGCATAGTACACATTAACCACTCAATAACTGAATTAGAACCAAAAAACAATTCAGAACAAAAGTGGCTCTAATGCTATGAGTTCGGTCAAGATTTTTCTTTTTCATTTTGTTTTGTTTTGTTTGTTCATTGGTTGGTTCATTTTAGAGACACGGTCTGCCTCTGTTGCCCATGCTGGAGTGCAGTGATGTGATCATAGCTCACTGTAGCCTCAAACTCCTGCCTCAAGGGATCCTCCCACCTCAGCCTCACAAGTAGCTTTGACTATAGGTACTTGCCATCATGCCTGGCTAATTTTAAAATTTTTGGTAGAGATGGGGTCTTGCTATGTTGCCCAGGTTGGTCTCGAACTTCTGACCCCAAGCAGTACGCCCACCTCAACCTCCCAAGGTTTTAGGATTATTCCATTCATAGAAAGAAAGGAGAAAAAAAGAAGTGTTGATATTACAGCCATGAGGCATTGGAAAACTACTTTCTTCAAATAAGGGAATGAATTGTCAAAATAAAAATGTCTAGATGAGATCTTACAGAGATTTCCCCCATACACATGACCTTGCCCTTTGGCCACAGCTGTTGGATGTGCCCTCAGCCTATATGGTTATCCAATTCTCTTTTTCATCAGAAACTACAATCAAATATTATTATTTGGTTGGCCAGTCACGATGGCTCACGCCTGTAATCCCAGCACTTTGGGAATCCAAGGCAGGCGGATCACCTGAGGTCAGGAGTTCAAAACCAGTCTGGGCAACATGGCAATACTCTGTCTCTACTAAAAATACAAAAATTAGCAGGATGTATCGGCAGGTGCCTATAATCCCAGCTGCTCGTGGGGCTGAGGCAGAAGAATCACTCGAACCCAGGAGGCAGAGGTTGCAGTAAGCCAAGATTGCGCCATTGTACTCCAGCCTGGGCAACAGATCAAGACTCCGTCTCAAATATATATATAATTATATATATATATATATGTATGTATATATTTATATATATATAATTATATATATATATATATGTATGTATATATTTATATATATATAATTATATATATATATACACATAATTATGTATATATACATATAATTATTATTTGGCAACCCTTCCCTAATAAGAGTAAGAGGATTTGGGGTGACGGGAGGAACAATAGATGGAGTATATTCTGTCTTATGAATTGGTAAGAAGGAAAGGAAGGGTGATTTGGTTTGGATGTTTGTCCGTTCCAAATCGCATAGTGAAATTTGACCTCCAGTGTTGGAGAGACAGCCCAGTGGGAGGTGTTGGATCATGGAGGTGCATCCTTCATGAATGCTTGCTGCTCTCCTCGTAGTAATGAATGAGTTCTTGCTCTGAGTTCACGTGAGAGCTGGTTGTTAAAAGAGTATGGACTGGCTCGTGTTTATAATCATAGCATTTTAGGAGGCTAAGATGGGAGAATGGCTTGAGCCCCGCAGTTTGAGGCTGCAGTGAGCTATGATTGCGCCACTGCACTCCAGCAGAGGCAACATGGCACGACCCTGTCTAAAAAAGAAAAAAAAGTGTGTCACCTTCCCCCTGCCTTTCTTGCTCCCGCTCTTCCCAAGTGACCCTGCCTTCTCCTTGTTGTCCACCATGATTGTAAGCTCCCTGGGGCCTCACCAGAATCCAAGCAGATGTTGGTGCCATGCTTGTACAGCCTGCAGAACCATAAACCAAAATGTACCTCTTTTATTTATAAATCACCCAGCCTCAGGTATTCCTTTATGGCAACACAAATGGACCAACTCAGAGGGAATATGGACATGGTCAATTTCCATCAGTAATTGAATAGAAAATACTAATTTTTTAAAGCAAATTTGAGGTTAAATATTCATTTTATTTTATTATTTCATTTCATTTATTTATTTATTTATTTTGAGACAGAGTTTCACTCCTGTCTTCCAGGCTGGAGTGCAATGGTGCAATCTCGGTTCACTGCAACCTCTGCCTCCTGGGTTCAAGTAATTCTTCTGCCTGAGCCTCCTGAGTAGCTGGATTACAGACATACAACCACGCCCAGCTAACTTTTGTATTTTTAGTAGAGATGGGGTTTCACCATGTTGGCCAGACTGGTCTCAAACTCCTGACCTCAGGTGATCTGCCTGCCTCGGTCTGCCAAAGTGCTGGGATTACAGGCGTAAGCCACCATGCCCAGCATCCTTTTTATTTTTATTTTTTTAAAAAATCTACATTTGGCCTCAATCCACCAAATGAATGTAATTTTCTTGGGATTTATCTTAGGCTAATCACTACCCTATCTTGATTCATTCATGATTAAGAACTTCCAAAATCTGCCCTGTGTCCTTTGGAATTTTTATTTAACCAAAGAAATAAGCATTAATACTAACATACATGTAGTTACATGATGATTATGAAAAGTAGAAAAATGAGACAATAACTTGTTTTTAAATTCTCCAGTCCCACCCCATCACATTCCTACATTAAAAATCTTTAGAGGTGACTATCGTACTTGATCCAGGCATTAAAAAGTCTATTTGTTTGTACATAGTTCAGAATTGTAATAGACATGATTCTGCAAATGATCTGAATGTAGCTGCAGAACTCTTTATGGCTCTATCACATATTGTTGCTTATTTCCTGGGTTAAGTAAAATTTCCAACTGACGAATGGTAGTTTTTAGTGGTACTTAACCTTGAAGGAGTCAGGATAGCAATTGGCTCACACACGCCATGTGGCTCTTCTGATCTTGAGAAGAGGGCTTTTTTCCCCTACCTGCTAAACATCATGACCTTCATCAATGAGCCCGATACCTGATCCTTCAGCCAAGGAACAGCAGATCCTTAAGAAGCTTTTTTTCTTGTTTTTCTCCTGGAATGTTCCTACCAAAAGATCAACGCCATGCTCAGAAAAATGTCTGCTTAATATCTACACATTTTTTTTTCTTTTATTGAGGCAGAGTCTTGCTCTGTCACCCAGGCTGGAGTGCAGTGGTGTGATCTCGGCTTACCGCAGCCTGCAACTCCTAGCCTGAGCTCCATCAATCCTCCTGCCTCAGCCTCCCTAGTAGCTGGGAATACTCTTGGCCTCAAGGAATCCTCCTGCCCCAGCCTCCCAATGTGCTGAAATTACACAGATAAATCACTGCACCCAGCCAACAATTGCTATTTATTAATATTGTTATACAGATCCTCAGTAAATTTCAAGTTAGAGTTTCTAAATTAGAGCAGAACACTTAAAATATTGGAGAGTTTGGGGTTTCGGGAGGTATAATGGAAGAAATTTCCTTTGTTAAGTAGAGACAAAAACCCAATTCTTTTTTTTGAGATGGAATCTCACTCTGTCGCCAGGCTGGAATGCAATGGCATGATCTTGGCTCACTGCAACCTCTGCCTCCCATGTTCAAGCGATTCTTCTGCCTCAGCCTCCCAAGTAGCTGGGACTACAGGCATGTGCTACCATGCCCAGCTAATTTTTGTATTTTTAGTAGAGATGGGATTCCACCATGTTGGCTATGATGGTCTCAATCTCTTGACCTCATGATCTGCCTGCATCAGCCTCCCGAAGTGCTGGGATTACAGGCGTGAACCACTGTGCCTGGCCTTTTTTTTTTTTTTTTTTTTTTGAGACAGTGTCTTGCTCTGTCACCCATGCTGGGGTGCAGTGTTATACTCATGGCCCATGGCACCCTCGACCTTCTGGGGTCAACTAATCCTCCTGCCTCAACCTCCTGAGGATCTGGGACCACAGACTCATGTCACCATGCCTGGTTAATTTTTAAATTTTTTTTTATTACACTTTAAGTTCTGGGGTACATGTGTAAGTCATGCAGGATTGTTACATAGGTATACACATGCCATGGTGGTTTGCTGCATCTATCCCCCCATTACCTAATTTAGGTATTTCTCCTAATGTTACCACTCCCCAATCCCCCCACCCCCTGCTAACCCTCCTCCAGCCTCTCCACCCCCCAACAGGCTCCAGTGTGTGATGTACCCCTCCATGTGTCCATGTGTTCTCATTGTTCAACGCACACTTATGAGTGAGTCTATGCAGTGTTTGGTTTTCTGTTCTTGTGTCAGTTTGCTGAGAATGATGGTTTCCAGCTTCATCCATGTCCCTGCAAAAGACATTCTCTAACTCATTTTTTATGGCTGCATAGTATTCCATGGTGTATATGTGCCACATTTTCTTTATACAGTCTATCATTGTGGGCATTTGGGTTGGTTCCAGGTCTTTGCTATTGTAAACAGTGCCACAATGAACATATGTATGCACATGTCTTTATAATAGGACAATTTATAATCCTTTGGGTATACCCAGTAATGCGATTGCTGGGTCAAATGGTATTTCTAGTTTAATTGCCATGCTGTCTTCCACAATGGTTGAACTAATTTACACTCCAACCAATGGTGTAAAAGCATTCCTATTTCTCCACATCCTCTCCAGCATCTGTCGTCTCCAGATTTTTTAACGATTGCCATTCTAACTGGCATGAGATGGTATCTCAATGTGGTTTTAATTTGCATTTCTCTAATGACCAGTGATGATGAGCATTTTTTCATATGTTTGTTGGCTGCATAAATGTCTTCTTTTGAAAAGTGTCTGTTCATATCCTTTGCCCACTTTTTGATGGGGTTGTTTTTTTCTCATAAATTTGTTTCTTTGTAGATTCTGGATATTAGCCCTTTGTCAGATGGGTAGATTGCGAAAATTTTTTCCCATTTCGTTGGTTGCCGGTTCACTCTAATGATTGTCTCTTTTGCTGTGCAGAAACTCTGGAGTTTAATTAGATCCCATTTGTCTATTTTGGCTTTTGTTGCCATTGCTTTTGGTGTTTTAGTCATGAAGTCTTTGCCTATGCCTATGTCCTGAATGGTATTGCATAGGTTTTCTTCTAGTGTTTTTATTGTGTTAGGTCTTATGTTTAAATCTTTAATCCATCTGGAGTTAATTTTTGTTAATTTTAATCTATCTGGAGTTAAAAGGTGTAAGGAAGGGGTCCAGTTTCACCTTTCCACACATGGCTAGCCAGTTTTCCCAACACCATTTATTAAACAGGAAATCCTTTCTCCATTGCTTGTTTTTTGTCAGGTATATCAAAAATAAGATGGTTGTAGATGTGTGACATTACTTCCAAGGGCTCTGTTCTGTTCCATTAGTCTATTTCTCTGTTTTGGAACCAGTACCATGCTGCTTTGATTATTGCAGCCTTGTAGTGTAGTTTGAAGTCAGGCAGCATGATGCCTCCAGCTTTGTTCTTGTTGCTTAGGATTGTCTTGGCTATGTGAGCTCTTTTTGGTTCCATATGAAGTTTAAGGTGGTTTTCTCCAGCTCTGTGAAGGTCAATGGTAGCTTGATGGGGATAGCATTGAATCTATGAATTACTTTGGGCAGTATGGCCATTTTCACAATATTTATTTTTCCTAACCATGAGCACGGCATGTTTTTCCACCTGTTTGGGTCCTCTCTTATTTCCTTGGGCAGTGATTTGTAGTTCTCCTTGAAGATATTCTTCATGTCCCTTGTTAGTTTTATTCCTAGGTATTTTATTCTCTTTGTAGCAACTGTGAAAGGGAGTTTGCTCATGATTTGGCTCTCTGTTTGTCTGTTATTGGTGTATAGGCATGCTTTTGATTTTTGCACATTGATTTTGCATCCTGAGAACTTGCTGAAGTTGCTTATCAGCTTAAGGAGATTTTGGGCTGAGATGATGGGGTCTTCTAAATATACAATCATGTCATATGCAAACAGAGACCATTTTACTTCCTCTTTTCCTAATTCAATATGCTTTATTTCTTTTTCTTGCCTGATTGCTCTGGCCAAAACTTCCAATACTATATTGAATAGGAATGGTGAGAGAGGTCACCCTTGTCCAGTGCCAGTTTTCAAAGGGAATGCTTCCAGTTTTCCCCCCATTCAGTATGATATTGGCTGTGGATTTGTCATAAATAGATTTTAATATTTTGAGATATGTTCCATTGATACGTAGTTTATTGAGAGTTTTTAGCATAAAGGGCTGTTGAATTTTGTTGAAGGCTTTCTCTGCATCTATTGAGATAATTACGTGGTTTTTGTCTTTGGTTCTGTTTATGTGATGGATTATGTTTATAGATTTGCATATGTTGAACCACTTGCATCCCTGGGATGAAGCCGAATTGATTGTGATGGATAAGCTTTTTGATGTGCTGTTTGATACGGTTTGCCAGTATTTTATTTAAGATTTTCACATCAGTGTTCATCATGGATAGTGGCCTGAAATTTTCTTTTTTAGTTGTGTCTCTGCCAGGATTTGGTATCAGGATGATATTGGTCTCATAAAATGAGTTAGGGAGAATTCCCTCTTTGTGTATTGTTTGGAATAGTTTCAGACGGAATTGTACCACCTCATCTTTGTACCACTGGTAGAATTTGGCTGTGAACCTGTCTGGTCCTGGATTCTTTTTGATTGGTAGGCTATTAATTGCTGCCTCAACTTCAGACTTTGTGATTGGTCTATTCAGGGATTCAGCTTCTTCCTGGTTTAGTCTTAGGAATGTGTGGCCGGGCGCGGTGGCTCAAGCCTGTAATCCCAGCACTTTGGGAGGCCGAGGCTGGTGGATCACGAGGTCAAGAGATCGAGACCATCCTGGTCAACATGGTGAAACCCCATCTCTACTAAAAATACAAAAAATTAGCTGGGCATGGTGGTGCGTGCCTGTAATCCCAG
>NW_016107320.1:5368832-5388313 GCF_001604975.1 Cebus imitator
TAGTAGAGACGGGGTTTCACCATGTTGACCAGGATGGTCTCGATCTCTTGACCTCGTGATCCACCCACCTCAGCCTCCCAAAGTGCTGGGATTACAGGCTTGAGCCACCGCGCCCGGCCTTGAGTGAGTTTCTTAATGCTGAGTTCTAATTTGATTGCGCTGTGGTCTGAGAGACTGTTTGTTATGATTTCCGTTCTTTTGCATTTGCTGAGGAGTGATTTACTTCCAATTATGTGGTCAATTGTAGAGTAAGTGTGATGTGGTGCTGAGAAGAATGTATATTCTGCGGATTTGGGGTGGAGAGTTCTATAGATGTCTATTAGGTCTGCTTGGTCCAGATCTGAGTTCAAGTCCTGGATATCCTTGTTAATTTTCTGTCTCGTTGATCTGTCTAATATTGACAGTGGAGTGTTAAAGTCTCCCACTATTATTGTGTGGGAGTCTAAGTTTCTTTGTAGGTCATTAAGACTTGCTTTATGTATCTGGGTGCTCCTGTATTGGATGTATATATATTTAGGATTGTTAGCTCTTCTTGTTGCATTGATTTCTTTACCATCATGTAATGCCCTTCTTTGTCTCTTTTGATCTTTGTTGGTTTAAAGTACGTTTTATCAGAGACTAGGATCGCAAACCCTGCTTTTTTTTTTTCTCTCATTTGCTTGGTAAATCTTCCTCCATCCCTTTATTTTGAGTCTGTGTGTGTCTTTGATGTGAGATGGGTCTCCTAAATACAGCACACTGATGGGTCTTGACTGTTTATCCAATTTGCCAGTTTGTGTCTTTTGACTGGGGCATTTAGCCCATTTACATTTAAGGTTAGTATTGTTATGTGTGATTTGATCCTGCCATTTTGATACTAACTGGTTGTTTTGCCATTAGTTTCTTCATTGTGTTGGTTGTCTTTACCATTTGGTATGTTTTTGCAGTGGCTGGTACTGGTTGTTCCTTTCCATGTTTAGTGCTTCCTTTAGGAGCTCTTGTAAGGCAGGCCTGGTGGTGACGAAATCTCTCAGCAACTGATTGTCCATAAAGGATTTTATTTCTCCTTCACTTATGAAACTTAGTTTGGCTGGATATGAAATTCTAGGTTGAAAGTTCTTTTCTTTAAGTATGTTGAATATTGGCTTGTAGGATTTCTGCCAAGAGATCCTCTGTGAGTCTGATGGGCTTCCCTTTGTAGGTGACTCGACCTTTCTTTCTGGCTGCACTTAGCATTTTTTCCTTCATTTCAACCCTGGTGAATCTGACGATTATGTGCCTTGGGGTTGCTCTTCTTGAGGAATATCTTTGCGGTGTTCTCTGTATTTCTTGGACTTGAATATTGGCCTGCCTTGCTAGGTTGGGAAAGTTCTCCTGGATAATATCCTGAAGAGTGTTTTCCAGTTTGGATTCATTCTCTCTGTCACATTCAGGTACACTGATCAAATGTAGATTAGGTCTTTTCACCTAATCCCATATTTCTTGGAAATTTTGTTAATTTCTTTTTACTCTTTTTTCTCTAATCTTGCCTTCTGATTTTATTTCATTGAGTTGATCTTCAATCTCTCATATCCTTTCTTCTGCTTNAGTGTTTTCCAGTTTGGATTCATTCTCTCTGTCACATTCAGGTACACTGATCAAATGTAGATTAGGTCTTTTCACCTAATCCCATATTTCTTGGAGATTTTGTTAATTTCTTTTTACTCTTTTTTCTCTAATCTTGCCTTCTGATTTTATTTCATTGAGTTGATCTTCAATCTTTGATATCCTTTCTTCTGCTTCATCGATTCAGCTATTGAAACTTGTGTATGCTTTGCGAAGTTCTTGGGGTGTGTTTTTCAGCTCTATCTGGTCATTTATGTTCTTTCTCTAAGCTGGTTATTCTAGTTAGTGTTTCGTCTAATCTTTTTTCAACATTCTTAGTTTCTTTTCATTGGATTAGAACATGTTCCTTTAGCTCAGAGAAGAGTAAGGTACCCACCTTCTGAAGCCTGCTTCTGTCAATTCGTCAAATTCATTCTCCATCCAGTTTTGTTCCCTTGCTGGTGAGGAGTTGTGATCCCTTGGAGGAGGAGAGGTGTTCTGGTTTTTGGTGATTTCAGCCCTTTGCACTGGTTTATTCCCATCTTTGTGGTTTTATCTACCTTTGGTCTTTGAAGTTGGTGACTTTCGGATCAGGTCTCTGAGTGGAGGTCCTTTCTATTGCTGTTGGAGCTGCTGCTTTCGGTTTTTTAGTTTTCCTTCTAACAGTCAGGCCCTCCTGCTGCAGGACTGCTGGAGGTCCACTCTAGACCCTGCTTGCCTGGGAATCACCCACGGGGGCTGCAGAACAGCAAGGATTGCTGCCTGTTCCTTCCTCTGGTAACTTCATCCCCGAAGGGTACCTGCTAGATGTCAGCCAGAGCTCTCCTTTATGAGGTGCCTTTGTGGATATATGGGAGTCAGGGAGCCACGAGAGGAAGCTGTCTGTCTCTTGTCAGAGCTCAAGCGCTGTGCTGGGAGCTCCATTTCTCCCTTCAGAGCTGCTGAGCAGGGACATTTAAGTCTGCTGCCATGGAATTCACAACCACCTCTTTTCCCAGGTGCTCTGTCCTGGGAAGGTGGGGCTTTATTTATAAGTCCCTTACAGGCTGCTGCCTTTTTTCAGAGATGCCCTGCCCAACGAGGAGGGAGTCTAGTCACAGTCTGCCTGCAGAGGCGTTGCTGAGCTGCCGTGGCTCTGCCCAGCTGCTGTGTAAACTTCCTTGTGATTTTGTTTACACAGGCAAGGTTAGAACTGCCTCAGTAATGGCAGACGCCCCTCCCCTCACCGAGTTCAACCATCCCGGTTGAGCTCAAACTGCTGTGCTGGCTGCGAAACTCTCAAGCCAGTGGGTTTCAGTTTGCTGGTCTTTGTGAGGCTGGCACCCGCCAAGCCAGATCACTTGGCTTCCTGCCTTCAGCCCCATCTTTTCCAGGGGAATGAGCGGTTCTGTCTCACAGGCATTCCAGGTGCTGGCTAAAGCAGCTGCCCAGTTTTGTGCTAAAAACCCACGGTGCCGGCTAAAATGGCCGACCAGTTTTGTGCTGGAAACCTGCAGCACTGGTGTTGTTCACACTGGCGGGAATCTCCTGGTCTATGGGCTGTAAAGACTGTGGGAAAAGTGCAGTATCTGAGCTGGAGTGCTGGAAAAGTCTGGAAAAGTCCCCAATGGCCTCCCTTGGGTAGGAGGAGGGGTCCTCCAGCCTCTTGCCTTTCCCGGGTGAGGCAGCGCCCCACCCTGCCTCGGTTTGCCCTCCTTGGGCTATACCCACTGTCCAACCAGTCCCATTGAGATGAACCTGTTACCTCGGTTGGAAATACGGAGATCACTCACCTTCTGTATCGCTCTCGCTGGGAGCTGTGCTCCGGAGCTGTTCCTATTCTGCCGTCTTGGTGGAAGTCTCAATTTTTTAATTATTTTTTGTAGAGACAGAGTTTCACTATGTTGTCCAGGCTGGTCTTGAACTCCTGGGCTCAAGCCATCCTCCTGCCTCAGCCTCCCAAGTGCTGAGATTACAGGCATGAGTAGCTATACCTAACTGCAACTATTTTTAAATCCCAACTTTCTCCCTGGTGAGCTAGGTCTGTCAACCTGGAAGCTAGCCTCATTCTCTGCTGCCTCCCTCTACCTTCCACGCCCACCCCTGCCTTTCTGTAGATGATTTATGCTAGGAGCTCCTAATGGCTCCCTTTACTTCAATTAGTTTGAGTAGGATTTCAGTCAGACACTTGAAAATAAAGACAACTGACGAATGCAGTTGGGGGAGCTGAGCAGTTAGGGATAGGGCACAGAACCCAAAACACCACAGAGAGGCAGAGACCAAACTGCATTTCTAGCACCCAACCAGGGTCTGGCACACAGCAGGCCCTCAAAGAGGATTTGGTGAATCAACGGCAGAGAGGCCGCCAATGAGAGTGCCTGCTCCTGAGTGTCCAGAGACGTGGCCTTGCTGCCGGGGCCACTCTGCATCCCTGGGCTCAGCTCCGGATCTGAGCTTCGCCTCACACAGAGTGAGTCCTGGCTGTGTGTCTGCCCCAGGTTGCCATGAGGCTGGGAGGGCCACGCTGAGATGACCTGTTCACAATTAACCTGGCCATCACCCTCCGCACACTTGAGAGGATCCCAGGGAGTCTCTTGCAACCAAGTGCCTCATTTGCTTTATGTCCCAAGAACTGCACAATAAGGTTGATGTGGAGGACTGGGGAGGTGTTGGTCAAAGGACACAAAGTGTTAGACACGAGGAATAGTGCCCAAGAGATACATTGGGCACTAGCTCACTTTCGCACTGCTATAAAGAGCTACCCAAGACTGGGTAATTTATCAAGGAAAGAGGTTTAATTGACTCACAGTTCCACAGTGCTGGGGAGGCCTCAGGAAACTTACAATCATGGTGGAAGGTGAAGAGGAGGCAAGGACCTTCTTCACAAGATGACAGGAGCCGGGCGGGGTGGGGTGCACGGAGAGAACCACTTTTAAACCATCAGATCTTGCCATAAGAACTCAGTATCACAAGAAGAGTAAGGGGGAAATCCACCCCCATGATCCAGTCACCTTCCACCATGCCCCTCCCCTGACACGTGGGGATTACAATTCAAGATGAGGTTTGGGTAGGGACACAGAGCCGAACTGCATCAGACATCATGGTGACTACAATTAATAACAATGTATTGTATTCTTGAAAAGTGCTAAGAGAGTACATTTCACATGTTCTCACCACCAAAAAATAAATATACAAGGTAATGCCTATGCGAAATCGCTTGAGGCCAGGCACAGAGGCTCATCTGTAATCCCAGCACTTCGGGAGGCCAAAGCTAGCAGATCACTGGAACCCAGGAGGTTAAGACCAGCCTGGGTAACACAGCGAGACCCTGACTTTAAAAGTAATCTTTAAAATTAGCCAGGTGTGATGGTGTGCATCTGTGCTCCTAGCTACTCAGGAGGCTGAAGCAGGACCCGAGCCCAGGAGGTCAAGGCTGAGTGAGCCATGACTGCACCATCACACTCTAACCTGGATAACAGAGTGAGACCCTGTCTCAAGAAAAGTAAAGAAAGAAAGAAATTTTACACCATGAATATATACAATTTTTACCCATCAATTAAAAACAGAAGAGAAGGATGAGCACTTAAGTCCTGCAAATGAGATTAAGTTCAGAGAGATCAGGCAACCTGCTCAGGGTGCAGTGCCAGCAGGTAGCCATATCATGGTGTCCACCAAAACCTTGCCCAAGTGCCACGCTGCTGGCTGAATTCCCTCCACTCAGAATTCTGTTTCCTTTCTAGTTTTCACCTCAACCCATCCTTTCCTTTCCTCCTCTGCCTTCTTAGTCTTCAGGAATAACTTAGGGCCTTGAAACACCGTTGAGAAAAGAGGCCTCTCTTGGAGGGAAGAGCAGGGGTGGGGAGACCCCAATCAATGGCATCGTCTGGCTTCCTGAGGCTCTGGTACCTGCACTGCCAGATCTCACCGATTCCTATAGCCCCATCCTCTTTGGTTAACTGGACCCTGCCTCCAGGGCCCCCACACTCTGCCCACTGATGCTACGTCCCTGGCGCCAGTTTTCCTCAGATCATTGCCAACTTCTGGTTTCGGCTGTGCTCGCTAAGCACTTGGCCTCTTGGTCCGCCGTGAGTGTCTGTGACATCATCTGGCCTGCACTACAGCTTAGGTGTGGACCTCAGGCTCTGAGCTGCAACCAGAAATCCCACTCTGGTCTCTTCCCTGTCCCCTCCCCTCTGTGGTCCATTCCATCCTGGAGGCTGCTCTGCGAGCCCAAAGCTCTCCCACATTCCTTCCACCTGGCTGCCTGTCTCTGTCTTCCATGTCTCAGCCCAACCCCTACTTCTCCAGAAAGCCTTTCCTGATGACTCCAGCCATTGCCACGTCCCCTGTCTCAGCCTCTCAACAGGTGCCATCTTCATCATGCATGTGGACACTTGGCTTAGAATTGTTATATAATTACATCTTCTCCTATTCTCTAATGGTTTAATATTTTCCTCTATTGTATTTCTTTTTTTTCTTTTTCTTTTTGTATCTTGAGTGTAACTGATTTGTTTTTGATACTGTATTTCTTTAAATATCAAAGGCTACCCCACAGCATGATTATATAGCCTTGCACAGAAGTTTTATGTCTAGCACAGAACTGCAGCCCGCAGGAAGTGCTCAGCAATGAATCCTTATAAAATTAGTAAATCAAACATTGCCTAGATGCACATGTGGCAGTATATCTAGACACACTGGATCTACAGAAAGATAGCTTGTCTATTATTCAGGAAAAAAGTCTTTTTTTTTTTTTTTTTAGATGGAGTCTTGCTCTGTTGCCCAGGCTGGAATGCAGTGGTGCAATCTGGGCTCACTGCAACCTCCGCCTCTGTGTTCAAGTGATTCTCCTGCCTCAGCCTCCCAAGTAGGTGGGACTACAGGTGTGTGCCACCACGCCCGGATAATTTTTTGTATTTTTAGTAGAGATGGAGTTTCACTGTGTCAGCCAGGATGGTCTTGATCTCCTGACCTCGTGATCTGCCTGCCTTGGCCTCTCAAAATGCTGGGATTACAGGCCACTGTGCCTGGCCTTTTTTTTCTTTTTTTTTTAAGATAGGGTCTTGCTCTGTCACCCAGGCTGGAGAGCAGTGGCGCTATCTTGGCTCACTGCAGCTTCAACCTCCCAGGCTCAAGAAATCCTCCTGCTTCAGCCTCCCAAGTAGCTGGGACTACAGGAACGTGCCAGGACACCTGGCTAATTTTTATTTTTTATAGAAATGGGGTCTTGCAATATTGCCCAAGCTGGTCTCCAACTCCTTGGCTCAAGCGATCCTCCCACTTCAGCCTCCCAAAGTGCTGAGGTTAAGCAGGAGCCACCATATTTGGCCAAAAAAGCATTTTTTATTTGAGTGCCTTCTATCTATTTGAGCTACGTTGAAGGAGAAAGGAATACAAGATGAGAGTAAGCTACAGCCTCTGCTCTCTAACGTGTATCGTCTACCGGGGGAGCAGAACCATAAATTAATGATTGTAGTGCAATGTGATAAATGCAATCATTAAAATAGCTATGACATTCCGTAGTGGGGACGGAAGTCACAGCTGCTATGATGGCTCATAGAGCAGACTTCACAGAACACTTGATTTGGGTCTTGAAGGACATGAAGAAGTTTGCCAATTGTAATTAAAAGGCCAGGCATGGTGGCTCCCACCTATAATCCCAGCACTTGGGCACTTTGGGAAGCTGATGCTGGAAGATCACTTGAGCCCAGGATTTCAAGAACAGCCTGGGCAACATAGTGGACCCCATCTCTATTATTTACAAATTTAATTTTTTTAAAAATGTAATTTTTTAAAAAGGTTATTTAGGCTGGGCACAGTGACTCCGGCCTGTAATCCCAGCACTTTGGGAGGCCATGGTGGGTGGATCACCTGAGGTCAGGAGCTTGAGACCAGCCTGGCCAACATGGCGAAACTCCACCTCTACTAAAATACAAAACTTAGCCGGGTGTGGTAGCACACCCCTGTAATCCCAGCGACTCAGGAGGCTAAGGCAGGAGAATCACTTGAACCTGGGAGGTGGAAATTGCAGTGAGCTGAGATCAAGCCACTGCATTCCAGCCTGGGTGACAGAGCGAGACTGTGTCTAAAAAAAAAAAAAAGTTGTTTACTCTGGAAGTTATTATTTACTCCATCTATGGATGTCAGCCCATCTGGCCAGCTATTTTCATGCTGGACCAAGAGCTGGGGGACACCTTGGGCAAGGCTCCCCTTACTCTAGTGGAATATCCTTGCAGGACCCATGCCCTGTGATTTGCACGTGACCTACAGTCTTAGTTTCAATGTAACATCATCCAAAGTAATTAAAAATACTTTACCCAGAAATTGATATTAAATGCCCTTCTCTGTACCCAATTAAAAAAAAAGAGCCTTATTAGATCTAAAATAAGCCTTAATTGAAACAGCCTGTTTCAAAATCAATAAACTCTTCTTAATCCCTCCAACGGAAAAAGAGAGAGGCTCCTCTGTGTCTTCCCTAAAAAGTCAGTATTTATACAAAGCCTCAGGTTGCTGGCTTCGGAGACACAGAGGTGGCCTGTCCCTCCCTGCAGCCGCCTGCACCCTCTGAGTCCTGCCTGACTTATTTGGCTATAACTAATCTCTGCTCTGGGCTTGCTTACATTTTTGGGTTACCCTTTCGCCTGGAATGCATCTCCATGTTCTCATTAGAGCTGTCTTCCCAGCCCCAGCCCTCCCTCTCCTTTTGTTGCTGTTACTTTCTGTCCTGCCATAAGTAATCTTGACTGCGCCCAGCATGCAGCCAAGTCCTGGTGTGTTCCCTATCACTCTGACACTTACTGCTCCCACGCAGGCCAGGCTGAAGCCCCGCGACGCTTCCCTCCCTCTCTCCTCTGTCTCCACAGCCAGGCAGCTTGAGTATTTACAGTAGGATTTTTTAAATTATAAAATATATTGTATGCTTTTTATAGAAAACTGTAAAGGAAAATATTTAGAAAACCCTTATAATCTACCACCCAGAGTCAGTTTTTTGGCATAATACTATTTAAAAATATGTTTTGCTGCGCGCAATGGCTCATGCCTATAATCCCAGCACTTTGGGAGGCTTAGGTGGGAGGATCACTTGAGCCCAGGGGTTCAAGACCAGCCTGGGCAACATGGCAAGACCCTGTCTCTACAAAAAGACAAAACAAAAAATCACTGTGTGTTTCATTACAAAAGTTATATATTCAATTTTTAATGCTGGCTTTGTTTAATATTTCATTTTATGTTTCATTACAAAAGTGATGTATCCTTGGACATGATGTGATGTGAATGGCACTTCACTTCTGTGGTCTTTCTCCTCCAAATTCATAACTCAAATCTAATTTTGAGAAAAACAGCAGACAAATCCAAATTGAGGGACATTCTACAAAATACCTGACCAATACTCACAAGGGGACATGACTCCTAAACATAATGCAGTATCCTGGATGGGATTCTGGAACAGAGAAAGGACATTAGAAAAACACTTGAGAAACCCCATTAAAGAATGGACATTAGTTAATAATAATGTATCAGTGTTGGTTCACTACTTGTGACAAATGTTAAGATGTTAACAATTGAGGCAACTGGATACCATATGGAAACTCCATTATCTTTGTAACTTTTCTGTAAATCTAAAACTATTCTTAAGTACAAAGCTTATTTTTTAAAAAAAAAAAGTACTGTGGCTGGGTGTGGTAACTCACACCTGTAATCCCAGCACTTTGGGAGGCTGAGGTGGGAGGACTGCTTGAGGTCAGGAGTTTAAGATTCATCTGGACAACACAGCGAGACCCCGTCTCTATAAAAAGTAACAACATTTGCCAGGTGTGGTGGCTGGTGCCTGTAGTCCCAGCTACTTAGAAGGCTGAGGTGGAAGGACGGCTTTAGCCCAGGAGGTGGAGGCTGCAGTGAACCATGAGCACACCACTGCACTCCAGCCCGGGTGACAGAACAAAATCCTCTCTCTAAAAAAAAGATACAATAAAAAAAAATTAATAAAACAAAAATTAAAAAATACTACATTATTGTTGGGGGCAGAATGCACACAATACAAAGCATATAAAATCAAAGGCAAACAGAGCTCTGCTTCTGTCTCCTCCCGTCTGTTGGCACCAGACTTATTTTCTGGGAATGTTTCCCCTTTATTGCATAGTTAAGCTTATGTTGCAAAGACAATTTTGAATGCTGGCTTTTGTTGTTGTTGTAGTTTAATATTACAGCATAAACATTTTCCTATGTCCTGAAGCACTCTGCTTAAAGACAATTTTATAGGTTGCGTAATATTCATTGTATTATTTTCTTGTCTAAATTAGCTGTGATCCAGCCCTTATGTTTCCATGAGGTTTGCTTTCATTTTCCATGTCTTAGAGGGTTTCCTCCTGCAAAGAACTGCTCCTCTGTTTTCTCCAAGGCAACAGGGAAGTGAGCAAAATCTTCATCCGTGCTCTCCTGGGGCCTCCACAAAACTTGAGTCAAATGTATTTCAGCAGAGTTCAAGTTTAAAGTCTTTCTTTTTTTGACTTCTTCCCTTGTCTTTATTGCTCACAATAAAGGGACTTACTCATTAGGAATACCCAGGTGCTGTCATTGCTGATGGCTACAAGGCATAATGTTGAATGTTGATGTACTGGATAGAATAGTGCCCCCGACAACCCCACCTCAAAGCTGTATTCATCCAGAACCTCAGAATGCAACCTGACTTCACATTAGAGCCTTTGCATATGTAACTCGATAAAATGAAGCCACACTAGATTAGAGTGGGCCCTAAATTCAGTGACTGGTGTCCTTATAAGAAGGCCATGTAGGCCGGGTGCGGTGGCTCATGCCTGTAATCCCAGCACTCTGGGAGGCCGAGGCAGGCAGATCACTGAAGGTCAGGAGCTTGAGACCAGCCTGACCAACATGGAGAAACCTCATTTCTACTAAAAATACAAAATTAGCTAGGAGAGGCAGCACATGCCTGTAATCCTAGCTACTCAGGAGGCTGAGGCGGAAGAATCGCTTGAACCCAGGAGACAGAGGTTGCAGGGAGCTGAGATCGTGCCATTGCACACTCCAGCCTGGGCAACAAGAGAGAGTCTGTCTCAAAATAAAAAGGCCATGTTAAGACAGAAACACATACACAGATGGAGATGGAGAAGATGGAGACAGAGGTTGGAGTGATGCATTTGTCCACAAGCCAAGGAAAGCCAATGATGGTGGCCACTGCCAGAAGAGAGGCATGGAACAGATTCTTCCTTACACCCCTGGTAGGGTTTGGCTGTGTCCCCACCCAAATCTCACCTTGACTTCTAATAATCCCCATGTGTCAAGGGCAGGGCCTGGGCAGTTTCCCCCATGTTGTTCTCCTGGTAATGAAAGTCTCATGAGATCTGATGGTTTTATAAACAGGGGTTCCCCTGCACACATTCTCTTGTCTGCCACCATGCAAGACGTGACTTTGCTCCTCATTCACCTACCACCATGATGGTGAGGCCCCCCCAGCCATATGGAACTGTGAGTCCATTAAACCTCTTTCCTTTATAAATCACCCAATCTTGGATATGTCTTTAATAGCAGTGTGAGAACAGAAAAACACAGGCCCCTAAGAAGGAACCAGCCCTGCTGCCACCTTAGCTTTCAATTTCTAGACTCCAGAATGCAAGAGAATACATTTTGATTGTTTTAAGCCACTTTCTTTGTAATTTATTTTCATTGGTTTAAAACAGGGTTTCACTCTGTAGCCCAGGCTAGAATGCAATGGTGCAATTATAGCTCACTGCACCTTCCTGGGCTCAAGGGAATCCTCCCATCTCTCAGCCTTCCAAGTAGCTGGAACTACAGGTAGGTGCCATCATGCCCAACTCTTTGTAAAAATTTTTTGTTGGGATGGGATCTGGCTAGGTTGTCCAGGCTGGTCTCAAACTCCTGGCCTCAAGTGATCCTCCTGCCTCTGCCTTCCAAAGTGCTAGGATTATAGTGGTGAGCCATCATACCCAGCGCCTTTGTGATATTTCATTATGGCAGCCCTTGCAAACTAAATACAATGGGCTGTGGCCTCAGAGGGACCTGGGTCTGAGCACAGCTCTGGCACTTGTGTGGAATAGGGCAGTGGTTCTGGCCACCAGGATCAGCAGACATCTGGGAGGATTCACAGAGACCACACGCAAAGCCGTGAGCAAAGGGCCGAGCAGTGTGCAGGCGTATGGGGTCATGTGCTTCTCCTTGACCTCCCCACCCGCTGGCCGTTCCTTTCCAGTCAGACAGAGAAAGGACCACAAAGATCCACTTCCCCCAGCTTTTAACTGCATACATATTCTTTCTAGGAGAGTTAAGTTGTTGTTTGCTAGAATATGCCTTTAATAGACAAACTCCAGGTTGAAAATATGTTAACTTTAAAGCTTTGGCTATGACAAAGTAAATTACTTCACTGCTTCATTTAGTCCTAAATTATTTATAGTGGATTTGCTTTGGGAATACACACATGCTCAGACACACGCACATGCACGCGCGCACACACACACAACCTTAACAGAAATGACTGTATTTTCCAGTTAATGGAAATGCTAAAATGAGTGTGCATTAGCTTCATAATAAAAACAATTTTATTCTGGGTACAGTGGCTCATGCCTGTAATGTCAACACCTTGGGAGGCTGAGACAGAAGAATAACTTGAGGCCAGGGGTTCGAGACCAACATGGGCAATGTAGCGAGACCCTGTCTACAAAAAATTAAAAATTAGCTGGATGTGGTGGCAGGGACCTTTAGTCCTTGCTACTCAGGAGGCTGAGGCAAGAGAATTGCTTGAGCCCAGGAGTCCAAGGCCACAGTGAGCTGTGGCTGTGCCACTGCACTCTAGCCTGGGTGACAGAGTAAAACCTGTTTCTTAAAAAAAAAAATATATATATATATATATATATATATATGCTGGGTCCAGTGTCTCACACCTGTAATCCCAGCACTTTGGGAGACCAAGGTGGGTGGATCACCTGAGGTCGGGAGTTGAAGACCAGCCTGACCAATGTGGAGAAACTCTGTCTCTACTAAATATACAAAAAATTAGCCTGGCTTGGTGGCATGTGCCTGTAATCCCAGCTGCTCGGGGGGCTGAGGCAGGAGAATCGCTTGAACCAAGGAGGCGGAGATTGCGATGAGCCAATATTGTGCCATTACACTCTAGCCTGACAACAAGAGTGAAACTCTGTCTCAAAAAAAAAAAAAAAAAAAAAAATATATATATATACACACACACACACACACACACACACATATATGTGTATATATGTATCTATGTGTGTATGTATGGTGTGTGTGTGTATATTATATACACTCTTTCTTTTATAGGAGGATGCTATGTCTGCCAATAATTGTGGATGGAGAGATTCCCTGTAGATAAGAGGCTCAGGCTGGGGAGAAAAATGTAAGTAGAATGTTGGCAATAACTTTTCATGTGTGAGACCTGGGAACTTCTCACGTCCAAGAAGTAATTGCCTTTAAGGTGCTATGGGGTGCCATGAGGTCCTGAGGCAAATGTGTAGAGAGGGTTGAATTCCCCTTGTGAAGGTGGGACGGGCATGGTGTGAGACGGCAGGGTTGTATTGAGTTTAGTGACTCAGTAGGACAATGGGGCCAGAATGGCAAAGGAAAATGCTTCTCAGTCTTTTCTTGGCCTGCTGTGAATGAGAACCAGGAAGGAAGGTAAGGTCTGTGGGCACAGGGGAAGGCCTCTGGGGTTCGCCACAAGAAGGTGGACCACACCTGTCCACAGCCTCGTTCAGCATCCTCTGGTGGCCCCAACGTCACTTTCTGTATTCGTTATCTCTGGTGGCTTAACCTCAAAACTTACTAGCTTAACACAGCAAGACACATTTGTTATCTCAGAGTATCTGCAGGTACTGAATTTGGGATTGAATTAGCAAGATAATTCCGACTTGAGGTCTCTCAGGAGGTTTTGGTCAAGATGTCAGTGAGGGTTGCAATCGTGAAAAATTGGGACTGGAGGAGCCATTTCTAAGGCGGGTCGCTTATATGGCTGGCAGACGTGCTGGCTGCTAGCAGGAGGCCTCAGTTCCTTGCTAGGTGGATGCCTCCATGTGGTTGGCTTTCCCCAGAACAAGAGAGAGTAACCAAGAGAGAGCAAGGCGGACACTTTTATGACCTAGTTTCAGAGTCACACACACAGAGTATCATTTCCACAGTATCTTATTGGTTACACAGGCTGACCCTATTCCATGGGAGAGGGGGCTACACACACACACACACACACACACCCAAAAGGTGAGAGGGTCTTCTTGGAGGGCGCCATCTTGGAGGCCAGCTACCACTGCCCACAGGGCGCCATCTTGGTGGTTGGCTGCCGCATTCTCCATAGAACTAAGCCATGAATGTACCTTCATCATCGGATCCATGGCCAGGAATGAGTGCAGGGAAGCCAACTCTGGGGCTGGGAACTTCCAAAACCTGAGCAATAATGTATCCTTTCTGAATCCTCAAAGTGAAGCATTCAAAATATGCCCAACCAGGCTCCCGAGGTTTATCCCAAAGAGGTTAGAAATCCAAGACAAACCATCACATTCTCCCTGAATTCAACACTCCCCCCAGTTCTTTTTTAATTTTCATTTTTTAGATGGAGTCTTTTGCTCTGTCGCCCAGGCTGGAGTGCAGTGGCATGATCTTGGCTCACTGCAACCTCTACCTCCCAAGTTTAAGCGATTCTCCTGCCTCAGCCTCCCTAGTAGTTGGGACTATAGGCACCTGCCACTATACCCAGCTAATTTTTGTTTCTTTTTGAAACGGAGTTTTGCTCTTGTTGCCCATACTGAAGTACAGTGGTGCGATCTCGGCTCACTGCAACCTCTGCCTCCTGGGTTCAAGCGATTCTCCTGCCTCAGCCTCTAGGTTTCACCATGTTGGTCAGGCTGGTCTGGAACTCCTGACCTCAGGTGATCTGCCTGCCTTGGCCTCCTAAAGTGATGGGATTACAGGTGTGAGCCACTGCGTCTGGCCACCCCCCAACTCTTTTTAATCATTTTTCCCTTTTGATAGAAATTTTACATACCATGCAATGCACAGATCTTAGGTGTACATCTGCCCAGTTTGAATAATGCCTTATATCTGTGTAACTTAAATTCCTTCAGAAATATAGAAAGTTTCCTCTGCTCCTTCCCAGGCAACCCCCCAGCCCTTCCCACATACTCTCACACACTTGAGGCAACCACTGTTCTAGTATCTTCCACTGTAGAGTTTTACATGCTCTAGAATCTCAAAATAATTGATCTTTTGTCTTCCTTCCTTCCTTCCTTTCTCTTTCTCTTTTTTCTTTCTTTCTTTCTGCTTTTCTTTCTTTCTCTCTCTCTCTCTCTTCTCTCTCTCTTTCTTTCAATGGAGTCCTGCTTTGTCACCTGGCTGGAGTACAGTGGCCCAGTCTCAGCTCACTGCAAACTTCGCCTCCGGGGTTCAAGTGATCCTGCCTCAGCCTCCCAAGTAGCTCGGACTACAAGAACACGCCACCATGCCCAGCTAATTTTGTATTTGTAGTAGAGATGGAGTTTTACCATGTTGGCCAGGATGGTCTCGATCGTCTGACCTCGTGATCCATCTGCCTCAGCCTCCCAAAGTGCTGGGATTAAGGCGTGAGCCACCACGCCTGGCCTGTCTTATTTCTTTTTTAATCAGCATGTTGATTCATCTATGTTGGCGTGCGCCAGTCATTTGTTTCCTCTAACTTGTTATTTTTTTTTTAATTTTGAGCCTAGAGAAGAACTTAAAGATCGTACCGTGAAGCCCCCTGGACCCTTGACCTAGACCTTTACATCGTTAACATTCTGCCACATTGGCTTTCATTTCCTCTTCTGTTTACTGACCTACTTGAAGGCTGCACCTATCAAGATACTTCATTGCTAAACACTTCAGTATGTGCTCTAGCAGCAGAGACATTCTCCCACGTGACCGCAGCACCATTATCATGCCCAAGATGCTTGATATTTATATAATACTTTTACCCAATATAGAGCCCATGTTCAATTTCTCTCCTAATCTTTTTTGAGATCGAGCCTCGTTCTGTCGCCCAGGCTGGAGTGCAGTGACACCATCTCGGCTCACTGCAAGCTCCGCCTCCCGGGTTCAAGTGATTCACGTACCTCACCCTCCCAAGTAGCTGGGATTACAGGCACCCACCACTATGCCTGGCTAACTTTTGTATTTTTAATAAAGAAGGGGTTTCACCATGTTGGCCAGGCTGGGTCTTGAACTCCTGACCTCAAGTGATCTGCCCACCTCAGCCTCCCAAAGTGCTGGTATTACTCTCCTAATGTTCTTCAGAGAACGGCAGGCACACATGGTGGGAAGTGTGGTGGGGTCTGGGAATACAGGGTCATCTGTTGTGACCTTGACCCTTCGTCTTTTGTCCTTCCCTCATTTTCCCTCCCTGCCCCCCAAGTCCTTCCTCTCCCTGGGCATCCAGTGTGCACGCTGCCCTGGCTTGGGTAGCCACCCAGCTCTCCTGAACCTGCTAACGCCTCCTGGGCAGTTGATTCCAGCTCTATTTCTAGGGACTTCCCTTCCCTTTTTATCAGCGGCCAACCCCTCTGTGGTACACCCTGTGCCGTCCCATGCACCTGCCCCGGGGCTCATTTGAATAAACTTTGGTAATGAACAGGAAAGATCTTGTCCATTCCTGAGGTACCACAGACACTGGAAAATAGTCCTCCCTCCTCATTTTTTTTGTGGCTAGGTCTAACTGCTTAAATAAACCTCTCTCTCCTCAGTCTTCACCCTCAACAACAAGCTACTGGGAAGTTTTCTTGGACTTAAACACTGCCTTCTGCCACACAAACACAGACACACACACACAGACACACACACTCACTCACACACTACGCCAGCAACCTCACACTCATCAATTCTCTGCCCCCTTCAGCCTAAGCCTCTGAGTCTCCATTAGGGTGAGACAGGAGCTATTGAAGCCCATCCAGGTAAATGCCATGTTCAGAGGCAGAGCGATAGCCCTTGGAGCTCTGTAGCCTTACTGCACCTTGCCCTTGCTAAGCCACGGACCTCCTGGCCAGCCCCAAGTTCCTACTGTCCCACCTGATGTCACTGATCACTTGGCTGCAGGACAGAAACACACACTTGGCTCCAGAGACCAAGGACCTCATATTTGCCTCTCTAAATACTTATACTCGGTTCTGCCACAGTCCCCTGCAGTGGGATGTTGAGGACACGCAGTAATGAACTTCTCGCTGTGGTTGAGAGGAAGAGGAAGAATGGGCTCAAACATGGAGTTCACAGAGCCAGTGATAGTCTGAAGGCCTGGCCCATCTAGGGGTTCTAGAGCTCAGGGAGCAGCACTGGACCCGAGCAACTCTAGACAACCTGCCTGCCTGGACAACAGACAGGGACTACACAAAGGAGCTGGAGCATTTTTTTTTTTTTAAGACAAAGTCTCACTCTGTCACCCAGGCTGGAGTGCAGTGGCACGATCTCAGTTTACTGCAATCTCTGCCTCCTGGGTTCAAGCAATTCTGCCTCAGCCTCCCAAGTATCTGGGACTACTAAATCAGCCACTGCACCTGGGTAGGCTGGCTTCAAACTCCTGGCCTCAGGTGATCTGCCTGCCTCAGCTTCCCAAAGTGCTGGAATTAAAGGTGTGAGACACCATGCCCAGCCAGGAGCTGGACATTGAGTCTGAAGACATCATTCCAGCCTCTGTTGCTGCCCATGCCTGAAAGCCTGGCCTTGTCCAGCAGCTGGAACTGAGGACCCAGAAAGTGCCAGGTCCCTCTTCAGTGCAGACACGCATGGCTATGAAAACATCTCAAAATGGGCCAACGCCTTTGGCTCCTTCTAGTGGCAGGTGCCTACTATTTGTAACTCCATTCACTGTAGGAATCCTGGGCCCCCCAAAATGTCGTACAAGCCGTGAGCAAAGGGCACCCCTCTTACTTCCAGCAGGGCTGAGTGTATTTATTTTAGACACTGGTTCAAGTGGTTTCTGGATGTCATGACAGCCGCTGTGGAAATGCTGGTGCCCTGTTTCATCAACTCAGGGGTAGGGGTGGCCAGCTACCAGGGAAGTTGCACGGGTTAGCTCTACTCAGTGGGGGCGGGAGCTACACATAAACAGACGAAACCAGGAGGCGAGAGGGTCTCCTTGGAGGCCACCATCTCGGAGGCGGGCTGCCCCTCTCCACAGGGCGCCATCTTGGAGGTTGGCTGCCACATTCTCCATAGGACTAAATCATGGGTGTACCTTCATCATTGGCCCTATGGCTGAACATTTTACATTTTTGAAACAGGATCTTGCTCTGTCTGCCGGACTGGAGTGCCGTGGTGCAATCACAGATCACTCCAGCCTCAAACTCCTGGGCTCAGGTGATCCTCCCACCTCAGCCTCCCGAGTAGCTGAGATTACAGGTGTGAGCCACCATGGCTGGCTAATTTTTTCAGTTTTTGTAGAGACAGGGTCTCACTATGTTACCCAGGCTATCACCAGGTATTTTTAAAATGAACTCAAGGGATAGGCCTTTTGTCATCTGCAGAGACCAGGAGACGTATTATCAGAAGAAGGTTCCAGGGTTGAGGGGAGTGAGCCCACCATGCAATGTTTGCCATGTGTCACTCTTCAATGCTTAGACAAGGCCCCTTCCCCAGGTATGGGTCCTTTCCTAGCTCTGTACCTCATTCACTTCAGATCTCTCTTCCCCTGACTTCTTTTTTTTTTTTTAGATGGAGTTTCACTCTTGTTGCCTAGGCTAGAGTGCAGTAGTGCCAACTCAGCTCACTGCAACTTCCACGTCCTGGGTTCAGGCAGTTCTCCTGCCTCAGCCTCCCGAACAGCTGGAATTACAGGCATGCACCAGCATACCCAGCTAATTTTGTATTTTTAGTAAAGATGGGGTTTCTTTATGTTGGTCAGGCTGGTCTTGAACTCCCAACCTCAGGTGATCCACCCACCTAGGCCTCCTAAAGTGCTGGGATTACAGACGTGAACCTCTGCAACAGATTTTTTTCTTTTTGAGATGGAGTTTTGCTCTTGTTGCCCAGGCTGGAGTGCAATGGTGCGATCTCTCAGCTCACTGCAAACTCCGCCTCCTAGGTTCAAGTGATTCTTCTGCCTTGGCCTCCTGAATAGCTGGGATTAAAGGCACCCGCCACTACCCAGCTAATTTTTGTATTTTTAGTAGAGATGAGGTGACACCACATTGGTCAGACTGGTCTCGAATTCTTGACCTCAGGTGATCCGCCTGCCTCAGCCTCCCAAAGGATTACAGGCTTGAGCCACCAAGCCCAGCCTCTTCCCCTCACTTCCACGACTCCCCAGCCCCACCACCAAGGCACTACTTGGGCCACTTGTTCTGATGTTTGGTCCTAGGTTGTATTCTAGATTTCAGATGGCTTACAAAAATACCAACTGAATCAGAAAAAATAGAGAAAAAAACATTTTAAAGCCAGGTTACGCTGAGCAAAGCACAGCTTTTTGTTTTGTTTTGTTTTAGAGATAGAGTCTCATTCTGTCACCTAGGCTGGAGTACAGGGTCATGATCTTGACTCACTGCAACCTCCGTTTCCTGGGTTCAAGCAATTCTAGTACCTCAGCCTCTGGAGCAGCTGGGATTACAGGCACGTCCCACAGCACCCTGCTAATTTTTTGTATTTTAGTAGAGAGAGGATTTTGCCACGTTGCCTAGGCTGGGAAAACCATGGTCTTCCACAATTGCTGGAAGAGGACTAGAATTCTCTCCAAGTTTTCAGGAGGCCAGAGCAAAAGGGCAAATGATCATTGCGTCAGCTGCACAGGCCGTAGGGGTGATCACACTAGTGTTGAGGAATAGCACGTCTTGTTGTCTCTGAAAAGTGAGAACAGAGAGAAATCTCCTGCAGTGGAGATTTCTCCAGCCAAGGAGCGCTGATGCTCTATCTCACCTGAGAAGACTGCTCAGCTTTCTTTTACTTTCTTGCTTTTTTTTTTTTTTTTTTTT